>NC_065583.1:11322560-11622560 GCF_024542745.1 Macaca thibetana thibetana
AGGGTCCTGCCATGGTCCACAGCTCCTCCTCTGCTGCGGAACCTCCAAACCTCTCTGGGGTCTTGGCCTCTGCAGCCTCCTAAGGACTGACCATGTTTTTCCATTTCAGAGGTCAGCACTGGACACTGACTCTGCCTGTCCCCTCTGTCTCAGCTCTCTTCTTCCATTCACCTGGATAATGACGTTTACACTTTCGGAAGATGTTAGTTCAGTAACCATGTAGACTTTGCACCTGTTCCGTCCCTTGTTTTTTTGCTAAGGTTATGGGATAGAGAGACAAATAAGAAAGGTTACTGCCCTCCAGGGAAATATAGCCTTAACCAGGACACTCACTCAAATGGCACATGAAAAATGATAGCTTCCAGAAAAGAAATGTAAATAGAGGGCTATATGACTGGGAAGGATGAACTGGTTACTAGTGGGCAAGAAAGCCAGGGTCGAGGAACTTGTAGCTGCTGCTGAGTGGTCTTGAGGGACACCTGGAAATGTGGAGGGATGGTGATCCAGCAGAGGACCCAGTGTGAGCAAAGGCTTGGAGGTGGGACGGCCTTTCTGTAGATATAATAGTTCAGTTTGATTGAAGGGAAGGCTGTTAGTGGTGAGGAGTGAGACAGGCTGAAAAGTACTTTTAAAGCTCTGAATGGAAGGTTGCAGAGTTTGGTTTTGATCCCATGGGCACAGTTCTGAGTAGGGGACTGGATGGGATCCGAATTGTATTTTGAGAACCTTTACCCAGAAGTCACACATAACAGACTGAGGGGGAAGCAGGGAGCCAGCGGGACCCAGTCAGGAGGACTCGAGGAGGAAGGGGCTGGAGAAATGATGGGAGGGGGTTATTTGTTTTGCTTTTTGAGACAGAGTCTCACTTTGTAGCCCAGGCTGGAGTGCAATGGTGCAGTCTCAGCTCTGCAACCTCCACCTCCTGAGTTCAAGTAGTACTCCTGTCTCAGCCTCCCCAGCAGCTGGGATTATAGGTGCACACGACCCTGCCCAGCTACATTTTGTATTATTAGTAGAGATGGGGTTTCTCCATGTTGGTCAGGCTGGTCTTGAACTCCTGACCTCAAGTGATCCACCCACCTCAGCCTCCCCAAATGCTGGGATTACAGGCATGAGCCACTGCGCCTGACCAGGAAGGGGTTATTTGAAAGAGACATTACTGAGGTTGATTTCAGAAGCTTTGGGCACTGATGAGATGTACAAAATTAAAGGAGGGGCAGACAAAGGTGATTTTCAGGTTTGGAGTGGGTGGAAAGTCAAAGAGTGGTGCTCACGGAAGACAGAATTTAGATTTGGCAGCACAAAGTCAGACTCCTGTGGTGGGCATCAGGAGGCTTATAAGCTGCCTGGTTGTCCAAACGAAGATGTCTAGTGGGCAAGACTGGGTATGAGGAGAGAAGGGCAAAGGGGACAGGTGAATTGGAGAGTCATTTTATTTTAGGAAATTAGGACTTAGGAAAAGAAGAGACAGCAAATCAGGTAAGTGTATTTGTCAAATCCTCAACAGGAAGCAGATGCTACTCTACCTTCAGCTGATTTGAGGAGGGTTCATTCCCAAAAGGACTCATGATCAAGGTGTCAGTGGAGTGTAGAGAAAACACCAGGGGACATTTAGAACCAGGGCCAGGGCAGCAGAGCTTTTGCTATCTCTATACCTGGAAAAAAAAAACAGGGAGTGGGGAATTTACCAGAACCCAGATGACAAGAGGGTTTTGCAGAGTCAGATGCTTTGGGAGGGGCGGTGACGTCTGCCAAGGTGGCCTCACACAGAAAGGACCAGGTGAATATAGACCCCATCTCCCATTGGCAGAGAGTGGAGCATTTGGGACAAATGGAAGGTTCCAGCAAAGCAGCCATAGCCTCTACTCTCAGGGAGGAAGAGGCTCACTAATTCCCCAGGAGAGAAAGATTTCTGGCTGCTTATTCTTTTATTCAATAACTTTTATTGAGTTTCTTTCTTATTATAAATGTAGTACATGTTCATTGTAGAGAAATTAGACACTATAGACACGTGAAAATAAGAAATTAAAAGTCAATAGAAATCCCAGTCCTCAGACAAAATGACTGCTTACAAAAATGTGATTATTCTGGACTTTTCTGTTAAAATACATAATTTAGATATCTTTTTATGTTGGTACATACAAACAGATGTCATTTTGAACAGCTACTTTTATATGGAGGCATCACAGTTTATTTAAATAAGCCCTCTTAGTGGAGATTCTCCTTGAGTTCCACATACTAAATAATACTGCATCCTTCTTGCTAAATACTTTACCTCCTTAGGCTTAGCTCCTAGTGGTGGAATTGCTGGGTCAAAAGATATACTCAATTAAAAAGATATGGCACCATATTCTAGCATTAATTTTAAAAAGAGGATATTATTTAAGGGTTAATGGGTGGATTTCTTTGTTAAACCTATCTTAGAAATTTTAGTGAATCTGAGAAAATTACTAGACTTCACTGCCTTAGTTTCCCCATCTGTAAAATGGGGATGATAAAAGTATGCACCTTACAGGGTTGTTGTTAGGATTAACTCATTTCTTGTTTGCCCCAAGAAATGAGTGCTGGCAGTGAGCTGCACTTTTTTTTTTTTTTTCCTAGACAGGAAATGGGTAAAACGAGTTATGGTAAGTATTAAAAAAATTAGCTGTTACTATTGCCAAATGTCTTCTTACACCGGAGGTACTGAGTGGCTTGATCTCCATTTTAAATGCAGAAATGTAGCTTTTTCGTTAAAGACCCAGCTCTGTCATAGCATTGAGGCAGAAGGGAAGTCCCCTGTGACAAGGCCGAGTTAGCAAACCCCTGGCCTCCAGCATGGTTTGACCAGGAATGACGAGTCTCTTCAATGATCACTCTTCCTCATCGCTTCTTTAAGCTGACTTCCGGGAGGAGGCGGAAGTCGAGGATCCAGGCCTTCCCTGCCTGGGCCTGGAGTTTGTGGTTCCGGATTGAGAGCCTGACCATGAGGGCTAGAGGGGTGGCTGAGCGCTGAGCTGCCCTAGTAGTGTTGCTTCCTTGATGGGACGACTCTCTCCCACCCTGAGATATGACCTGGGGCCACGTCAGCTCTGGCTTCAGCCTCAGGAGTTCAGACCAGATTTAGGAATCCTCCCCAGCCTTCCCAGAGTGAGGCTGGGCAACAAGGAGAGAGGAGTGTGAGAGTGGGCCAGGGGTGGACCTTGGGACATCTGGGAGGTTTCCAGAGGGCTTCTTGTCACTCCTGGAACTGAGTTTGCACTCCTCACTGTGGCCTCCTGACTAGCTCTTCTGGCTCTTGGAGCACCCTTCTTCAATCCCGCTCCCCTCTCCTCTCCGGCAGCCTTCCACAAGGCAAGCCTGCTCCTGCCTGAGAGCTGTGCAGTGGCTGTGCCCTCTGTCTGGAGTGCTCTTCCTCAGCACTTCCCAGGGCTGGCAATTTCATGGCATGGAGACGTCACCTCCACAGGGAGGCTCCCCTAGTCACCTGGTCCTCACCTTCATCCACACCTATTGAGTGCCAGGCACTTCTGGGCCCCAGGGATAGAGAGAGAATCGAGATACAAAAAACTCTTAGTGGAGCTCACAGCCCAGTGGAGAGGAGCAGACAACAAATGAGGGAGACACCAGGGAATGGTCAGAGAGCCCCTTCGAGACACGAGCCTGGAGGGTCGATAGGATGGCGGGCCCGAAACTGGTCTGGACCATGAAGTCAGAAGGCTTGTTGCGTACTTGATGTTCCTTCTGAAACTGTTCAGAAAGAAGGAACCAGCCATGTTCCCCGGGGAGGCTAAGCAGTGGTTCTCACCTGGGCAATGTGTTTTGAGACGTTTTTGGTTGTCATGGCTGGGGTTGGGGGGTGCCTCTGGTATCCAGTGGGTAGAGGCCAGGGGCAATGCTAAATGTCACAGCACATAGGACAGTCCCCCAGAGCAAAGAATTATCCCGTCCAAAATGTCAGTAGTGCCGTTGTAGAAAGTCCTGGGCTGTAGGATTAGGGATCCAAGGATGGGAACACACTGAGGGAAACGTGAGGGAGAGGCAGACGGCAAACACAAACACAAAAGCAGGAAGAAGTCAGCAGGCAAGCCTCTCCCCGGTTTCCTCCATCAGCCCCATCCCCTCACTCAGAAACAATGAGGCAATATCCTCGTGGGTTATCCCGATTGATTATCACGGTGTCTACTCAGAGAAAAAGAGAGAAGAATATGTATGACAGGAGATAAAATGCTACATTTAAACTTAGCTAAGGTAACAGCATTTATGAATCATGAGAAGTTACGCAGAAACTGAGTTCATCATTAAAAATTCATTCAACAAATATTTGCTGAGCACCTACTATGTGCTGGGCATTGGAAACCTTCCGAACACCTGGAAGAATCTCCTCCCCATCTCTACAGCTCCCCTTTCGCATCGCACATAGAAACAAGAAGCCACAGAGTGGGAAAAGCCCAGGTAGATTCAGCACATTTATTTATACTCCAAAGAATACTCATTGAATTTTCAGTTGAAAAGCTGAAGTAGATTTTGATAGAGAAAGGATAGCAAGTAATGATTTCCTTCTTTCAAACACACACACATTTTGTAAGTTCCTGAAACCGGGATTCATTCAACAATCAACATCTAGCATTAATAGAATGATAAAAGAAAAACTTCAGCAGAATTAAATTTGAAAGAGTTTAGTTGAGCAACGAATGATTTCGAATTGGGCAGCCTCATGAGCCAGAGTAGACTCAGAGACTCCAGTGCAGCCATGTGGTGGGAAAAGATTTATGGACAGGAAAAGGAAACTGATGCACAGAAAACAGAAGTGAGGTACAGAAACAGCTGGGTTGGTTATAGCTCAGCATTTGCCTTATTTGAATATGGTTCTAACAGTTGGCCACATTTGATTGGCCAAAACTCCTTGATTGGCACAAGTGTAGGCTACAGTCTGTTTACATCTCTACTTGTTATAGTTCACAATGTGTGGAGAAATCTTTAGGCTGACCTTAAAATATGTAAGGAGGCAGCTTTAGGTTAAACTTGATTTAACAATAGACTTTTTCTTAAAAAGCTTCATTAGGTTGATTGCATGTCTCACAGCAGAGGGTATCTTAGATATAAGGGAAAATATTAGATATGACATACAGACCATAGTTTCTTCTCCCTTGCCTGAGGCAGACATTGCTAACTGATTGCAGCACTCTTGATTGGATTTACAGAATTCTGGAGCCAGTCTCAGAGTTCTTCCCACGGCAGGGCTACTGACACTCAATGCCCATTAATCTTAGTTGCTGTGAGGATGACACATATCTGCCTTCTACATTGACTGTCACCTTAGGTCACTTCTTTCCCATCTTCAACTTGTGCTGCCTTTTTTTTTTTTTTTTTTTTTTTAACTTCCACTCAGGAATGGTAGCAGATACAGTTGGACAAGACTATGGGAACATGCAGGATTCATAAATAGTTGTGGTTTGTTGATTTCCCCATGTAAGAGAGAGGTGAGTGGGTTCTGAGTCAGTCAATGGCTCCTTCTCACTGTGACAAGGGGAGGCTGGGCTGGTGGAGGAGACCAGTCTGTGCTGAGAGGGAGACCCTGCCCTCATTCCATGTGGCAGACCAGGAAGCCAAGGACACAGTCAGGAGACCATTTTTACATATTTATGTATAAAAGTCATGTCCAATGTGTGATGCTTTTCAGCTTCCAAAAATCTCTCACCATGCTTAATTCCTCGGCCTTCACAACAGTGTGTGACACAGTTACTAGTACCATCGCCATCTTACAGATGAAGAAACTGAAGCTCAGAGAAGTGCAAGGCCACACCCAGGAGAGAGAGATGGCTAGATATTTGGGATTTGAGTCCATCTCTTCTGACTCAAGACCTAGAGTTCTTTCTAGTACCACACAGCTGCAGCATTTGCACTGTGACATTTTAATTTTGCATAGCTATGTTTAGAAAGGTGTCATTATGATAAAAAATGAGCCCATTGAGTGCCAAGGCCAGGCGTGATGACTTTGAAAGTGTCCACTGCAGCTGTGCCTCGTGGCCCCAGCCAGAGGGCCCTGAGAGACCCAGGCCAGGCTTCATCCACCAAGACCCCACAGTCCTCTGTGATGCAGGTTGGCACGGGAGCCAAGGACCTGCTCTGGTCTGCTCTCTGGTGCTCAAGCTAATGTCCTGTGTAGGCTACACACCTGTGGATTTACCCATCATCATTCCTTCCTTCCTCCCTTCTTTCATTCACTCATTCGACAGATCTTCACTGAGCACTTGCTATGCCAAGCGCTGCTTTAGCACTGAGGATACAGCCTGTGTGCAAACCAGACGACAATCGCCACTGCTGTTTCCATTCCAGAGGGACAGAAGATACACAAATAAAATGAAGAGTATGTCAGGTAGTCACAGGGCTGGGTGCCTGGGGCAGCAGGTGTGTGGTGTAAACAAGGGGCTGGGGATATGGAAGAAAATTTGAATAGGGTGATCAGGGAAGGTCTTGCTGAGAAGGGGGCTTTTCGGCAAAGAAAAGGATTGAGCCATGCGACCGGACAGGGAAAAGCATTTCAGGCAGAGGGAACATCTGGTGCAGAGGCCCTGAGGTGAGAGCCAGCAGAGAAAAAGCAAGCTCCGTCTTTCTGCACTGCACCCCTGGAGGAAGCTGCATTCTAGTTTTCTCCATCTAAGACAGCACTGCAAGGACCTCCAGGAGGCATTTTGCTGGTTTTGTTTCTTCACATTTGTTCCGCAATCTAGGGGCAAATGTCCAGAAGTCACATTTCTGGATGAAAGGGTTTGCACATTTTAAATAGTAGGAGTCACTTCCTGAAACCCTCTCCTATAGCATTTTTCCTCTTTCCCCCTTGGAGGGCCAGATCGATCTCCCCAAATCATTTACCTCTTGCTACTTGAATGTCCAGAGGCCTCAATGGCTGCCTCCTGCCTGCAGGAAAAAAGCTAACATGTTGGACTCACATTCAAGGCTTCCTCCTTCTGTCCCCCAAGGCTTCTCCCATCTTTTCTCCTGCTTTTCCCCTATAGACTCTACTTGCTTCTCCCACAGATGTGCCTGCAGGACCTGAAAAAAAGGAAAGTCAAGAAAGCTCATCTACCTGGTGGGGCCACAAGTCAACTAAACTGTATTGGTGGGCTGGTTAGAGGCTCAGTGGTCACACATCCCTGCAACCCCCAGTCCCTTTGTTATGCCTCATCTCTCAACCATTTGTCCTTTCTTTTCATTGGGTCCAACGTTTATTCATTCGGCCAGCAGGTACCATCACCTGCTATGGGCAGGCCCTCTGCTAAGCATGGGGGAACTTGTACTGCCAAACACTAGGCCCCAGCCCTCAAAGTGCACCCTTTCTGGAATCTTCCATAACCCCTCCAACCTCTCCCTCTCCATCTACCCTGGGAGCCTTCCTTGACCAACCCAGAGCCCTGACTGCCCCCTCTTCTGACCTGCATGGCACCTACTCTCTGACTTTTATTTGATGCTCGGCACGGTTTATTGACACTGTTACTTATTATCTTCTAGATAAATCTGGGTTTCATCTCTCCAAGTAGACCGAAGCAAGGAGAGGGCAGAGAATACATCTTATATTAAGTGTCTGCAACCCTCTCTGCACCTAGAAGATTGTCTGGCACCTTGGTCTGGTTGCTTATTAAATATAGATTTGTTGGGGATATAATCATGTCTCAATTCTGCTCAAAAAAGAAAAAAAAATGTGGATAAAATCCAAATTCCTTAGTGTAGCATTTAAGGCCTTTCTTTTAGGATTCCACTAGACCTCACCACCTCCAAGAAGCCTTCCAGGTTGACACAGAGCCACCGCCATACACATGTGCACACATGTACGTACGTAATCTCTCTCTCTCTCTCTCTCTCTGTCCCCTGGCTGTCCTCTGTCAGAATATTTGTCTGCTCAGTGGATGAGAATTTGGTCTCTGAAGGTACGAACCGCTGGGTTTGAACCATGACTCTGCCACATATTGGCTGTGTGGCAGCCCCCTCACATCTTTGAGCCTCAGCTTCCTCACCTGTAAAATGGGCATCATAATGACATTTGACCCCTAGCGGGGATAGAGGAGGTACCGTGAGGTAAAAGTGAGCAAGTGCTCCCAAGGAGCTCTCGCACCCCGCCAGGTCCATGCAAGGCTGCGATCAATTAGCATCGCTTGGATGAAATCGTCTTGGCCACATGATATGTCTGGGTGCTCCTTGAGGGCAACATAGAGCTGGCTCTGCTTCCCTCTAAACCTCCAGTATCTGGGAGGGTGTGCAACAGGGAAGGTGTTAAAATCACATTCACTGGGTGGGTGACCATCTATATTCACTTTGATAGAAAATCTGACAAATACAATCATCTCTCATCCCAGAATAGCCCTGAAGCCCACTGGGGGAGCATGACTAACAGTAAGAAGGCAGGACTCTGGAGTTGCACCTGCCTCTGTGTGGGGCCCTGTTCCACCATCCTCCCAGGCATCTTTGTGCACCTGCACTGAGCCAACCTCAAAATTCTTCTGACAGATTCACTGAGATTCATTCAGACACCACTAATTTCTTTCTATTTATCCTGATCCAAGTAATTTATAAATTTTCCCATTATAATTTAATTTTCTCCCTTCCTCCCAAACCAGAGCACATTGCCCACAGAGACATGGGCCATTGTTTATATTTATAGCTTCCTTATTAATCCTGCCCTGACCTCCGGCACAGAGCCCAGCCTGGGGGAGCAACTTCAGTTCCCTTTCCACAGGGCCTATTTAAAATGCCTTTCTTTTAATTGGTCCAAAACAGGTGAGCTTAAAAAGAAAAAAAAGCCAGCTTTCCTATTCCATTTCAGGGTGCAAGAAGAACATGCAGGTGCACCTGCACTGTGCCTGCGATCCCCTGTGTGGGGGACCCAGGTGCACCCATACTGTCTGTGATCCCCTGCCTGGGGGATCCAGGAGGCCCTGCACAGGGAAGGCTGACGAGAAGGGATGGCTGGCAGGGGTTCACGGCACTCTGATGGCTTTGCCCAGGATTCCTGATAGTTACACTGGATCTAAAAACAAAATCATATAAAGCTAGAAAACACTACGGATTCAAATTTGGCCTTTAGCAAAACAGGCACTTAAAAATGCCGGTCAAATGCTAACAGCTAACCTCTTAGATACCTGCTACTTGTTTTTGAGTATTTACTAGGCTTTCCGCACTGATCTAAGTTCTTTCTAGGTATTACCTCTTGGATCCTCATGACAACCCAGATGAGAAATGCATTGTGTTACCCTTTTGACAGGTAAAGGCATTGAGGCACACTGAGGGTATGCAACTCAACCACATTCCTGAGCTCTTAGCAGTACACAGGGCCAGGCCTCGCCCATGTGAATACTTTGTAGAACTGGCATAAGACACCCTGCTGTCGGTGGAGTTCCAGGGACCATGGCTTAGTAGAGAGGCACAGGCTAGGCCCCCCTTGTCATCTTGGCCTGGAGCTCTGGAACAGGGCATAACCCACCCAACCCTACATGGTGATCCTGGTGGCAGGGGTAGGTTGGAACCGAGACCACCTCAAGAGCCTGTGCGTGTCACTACTGCACAACCCCGCCTCTGTGAACTTTCTCACGGGGTACTGTTTGTCCCCAAGTTACAAGAGCAAAGCCATGGGACGGAGAAGTGACTTGACCTTGTTGACTTGCTAAGAGCAGCTGGACAGGTGAGTTCACACACGCATTGCACACATTGTGACCCCAGGTCTAATCCCTGAGGGTAACTTTTTGAGGTCTCAAGACCCTGAAGGCAGGTGGTCCTGGGGGAGTGTCCTGATGGATTTTTGTAAATTAAGAACCCACTCCCAGCCAAGGAAGACAGTGGTGACACAGCCAAGTTTGAGATTTCAACTTCAGGAGATGGCATGAAGGCAGAGGAATGGCACAGTCTCGAGCATCAGCCAGACCAGTGTTCACATCCCCGATCTGCCTCTTAGGTCTGTGTGATGTGAGCTTGGGTGCATCAGTAATCAGGCAGAGTCTGGAGAGGAACAGTCACTGATTGTTGAGTCCCTAGAATAGAGCCTCTCCCCCTACTGCCCCTCCCACCTCTACAGCCTCGAGGGCGGCTCACTGGCAAACCGCACCTGCTTGCCCACTTTGCAGTGCCTGGGCAGAGTGTGCTATTGATGACACCCTTAGAGCTCAGGTGTTCCAGGACTGAAACGTTTGCAGAGCAGCCTGACTTTCCCTCTAGGACCTTTCCTTCTTCCTTCAAATACTCACGCAAAAAGACCCACCTCCTGACTGAGCCTTTGCTCTGCTGCTCTTTTTCTGTGCCTTCTTTTTTCTTTTCAACTAAGGTTTTTGTTGTTGTTGTTGTTGTTTGACAAGGGCTGCAGTGACAGCAGAGAAAGCATTCTTCAAGAAGCCAGGGGGCATTCAAAATACAATTTTTCCTTTTGCCAATAAAAAATACCAAATACCCCAAACCAAACAACCACCTTCACCCCACCCAAACTATGCCAATTACTTTCTCTCATCGCCCGAGAAGGACAGGAATGCATTTGGAATTTGACCATTTCCTCTCTGTCTGAGACATGGGAAGCAGCTAGGGGCAAGTGTGCTTCTGCGAGGTGTTTTCCACCTTCCTAGTTTGGGGTGCAGGATGATTCTGCTTACGCTCTCGGAAATCACAGACACCTGGTTCCTATTAAATTACATGACAATGAGCTCATTCAGTCAGCCTGTGGTGAGAGCAGATTACAGACCAGGATCTGGCTGAGCCCTGGAGATTCCCTGGGGATTAACAGCTTGCATTCAAGCAACTGGTCTCCCTCCAGTGGCCCTGCTCTATCTAACTGAGACTGTCACGAGCCAAGAACTCTTCCATAAACAGTTCTCTGCCAGTCAATAATTTGAATCTCCTTCTATCATCTAGTAACCATCTTTCTAGTAACCATCTTTTATCTAACAATTCCTTCCTCCAATTAATGCCATCCACCATTGACCACTGGGGGATTTCAAGATAACATTAACAGGCAAATGACAACAGCTAGCATTTGAATTTTATCTCATGAGCAACTGTAAATGACCCACTCATATTACCTCCCTTAATCTATTCTAGAAGCTAAAAACTATTATCCTGCCCATGTTACAGGTGGGAAAATTGAGGTTGAGAGAGATGAAGCTATTTGCCTTAAGTCACACAGCAGAGTAAGCTGTGCTTCAACAAAGCCCATGCTTTTTGAGGGACACCCCTAAACCTAAGATGCCACCACAGTTGAAGGTCATTGTCACTACCCTACTGAAGATGAGGTGGTGTTTTGATCAAATAGTACAATTTACACCCATAAATCCTCTATGACACGTTTGGAACCTGAGCAGGAATGTGACACATTTTCAGATTGGGCACTTGTTCTATCAACGATGTCCAAGTTTGCCCTGCCCTCAGGAAGCGTGTTGGATAGATGGGAAGTCAAGACTAGCAAATGTAAAATGATGACAGAAGCAACACAAGGCAGATCCTAAAATGTGTTCTGAAATGTATAAATACTGTAGGGCAATGCTTTTCAAAGTGCATTCTATAGAAATACAGTTCCCTGTAGTGTTAATATGTCTTTAAAAATATTCAACAGTCACAAATATAATGATAGTCCTTGTGTTCAAGGATTGGGATTGTTGGTAAAATTTTAAACCTCCCTATCTTTACATAGCATTAGAAAAGATTTTTTTGTTTGGTTATACTTCTGGATAGAAGGAAATAAAAGTATCAGCCAAGGTAGATAGTACCCTTACCTTTCTAAATTCCTGCCCATCTTTAGATCTATAAATGTTCCTCCCATTCCCAGCAGCTGCACCCACCTTAGTTGTGGGAAAGCACCTGCAATCCTTGTCTTTCTTGTTACATAACACGATGGGGCACAGGCCCAGCCCTGGGGTCCTTAACCATGGCACAGGCAGCTTCCCCCACTAGCAGCAGCAGCCGTCACTCTTAACTGGTCCATGGTTAGCTGGTCCGTGGTGTGGACAGGCAAGGTTTGCTGCCCACCATGTGCGCCACAGACCCTAGGTTGCTTCCCAGTGTCAGTTCCTCAAAATCACCCCCAAGGTTCCACGCTCCTCTGAGGACTCCCTCAGCTGAGGATTTCATAAGCTGAGTATCTTGCAAGCAAGAGAGTAGTATGGACTTCTTGGTCTTGAAAAGCTGCTGAATGGTGCTGGGTTGAATCTGAGTAAGCTGATGGCCCCACATCACTTGGGGTTTTTATTTGCGGTCTCCGGCTTGGGAATCTTCTGCTGATGCTCATGGCACAGATTTGGGCCCATGGCCTTGCCTCCTGCCTGGCCTCCTCCCTGGCCTTGGACCTCATGAATGCGGAAGGCCTGGGGTTCTCCAAGCTCTAGGCAGGAAGCAGATCCCTTTCTGTGCAAAGATCCTCCAGGCTTTGGAATGAGGAAGGAACCTAGGAAGGAGAGGGCATGAACTTTCTGGGGCCGACATAGGACAAAGAGAGGGATGCTGATGTCGGAGGAGAAAGAAACAACTTCCCTGGATATGAGGGCGCTTACTGGCCCCTGCTGAAGGTCTTCCAGGCCATGCTGCCTTGAACAGGCCACTCACCTCTTGTGCCTGAGCCACTTTTTAAATGCAATAGGTGTAATTATTGCTACCTGCCATTTCTTGTCAAAATCCTTACAATAACCCTGTATGGGTTATTATGTCCATTTTAGAAATGGGAAAACCAAGGCGCAGAGTGGTTAAGTAACTTGGCCACATTTACGCGACCAGTAATGGGTAGGTGATTTGAGGCTGAGTGTGTTGAACTCCGGAGCCCTTGCCCTCAAATGCTATACACATAGGCTCTCCAACTTACTCCTCCTTTATTTGCTCAAGGGGCCAGTCCTCTTTTAACTTCTAGACCCACGGATCTGTGATTTTCCATAAACATACCCCCAATCTCTCTTCCACCAACTCACTGCTCATGGTGATCCCAATTTCCCTTATATTAGAGCCAAATATTTTTAGAAAATCTTCAATGAAGCTTGTTCTCCAGGAGGAAAGCATAGTAACCATATATGCAATTATTTATCAGTTAGCTGGTGTTTTAGACAAACAAGGAACTGAGGAAGTAAAAGAGGAGACATAAGTTTTGAGGAAGTGGAAGAAGTGTCTGGTTGAAAGGTCAAGCCCAGGGGAAACGGGGAGGGAAGAGGTATTCTAGCCCCTAGTCTCTATCTGGATGTGGTACAAATCTTGGTATTGCCAATCACATGAGGTTTCCATGAGAATCACATGGAAACATGATTGAGCAGGGGCTGGTAACACAGCTGTGGAAGGAGACTGTGAGAGCGAGCCTGGGATGGGAGCTCATCTGTGATACCATCTGCTCCCCAGCTCAGGGTGCAGGTGTTACCATCACTGGTCCAGGAGACTTCTCATCCGGTCTCGCATGGACAAGAAGATCGCAGGGACCTGAACCAATCGTTATGTACCACAGAACTGACTGTCAGAGAACAATGACCACAGACACTAATACTTTTGCCCAAGGAAGGGTCTGCCCAGTTGTGCCTCATTCCAGCTCCCTGGCATGAGGCACCAGGAAAGCAAAATGAATCAAGGGAAGCCAGGAGGCCCTGCAAGGATACTCGAGTCCAGGCTGCTGCTGAAAATCCCTCTTCTCAGCTGGGCGCAGTGGATCAGACCGATAATCCCAGCACTTTAGGAGGCCAAGGTGAGCGGATCACCTGAGGTCAAGAATTTGAGACCAGCCTGGCTAACCTGGCAAAACCTTGTCTCTACTAAAAAATTAAAATATACTAATAATTAGCTGGGCATGGTGGTGGGTGCCTGTAGTCCCAGCTACTTGGGAGGCTGAGGCAGGAGAATCGCTTGAGCCCTGGAAGTGGAGGTTACAGTAAGCTGAGATTGCACCACTGCACTTCAGCCTAGGCAACAGAGCAAGACTTCATCTCAAAAAAAAAAAAAAAAGAAAGAAAGAGAAAAGAAAAAAGAAAATCCCTTTTCTCTCTGTGGCTGGAGGTAAAGCAGCATAATTTTGCAGGGCAATTTGGCCTTAATGTATTATTAAATCTATATTTATTTTCATTTATTAGAATATCAAAAACCATTTATGCCTTATTGACTCCCCTTCTGGGAGTCTATCCCAAGGAAACAATCAAAATTACAGCAATACCTGTCTATTCCGTGCAGCTTTATTTATGTGCGGAGAACTGGAAGTCATCTTTATGTTTAATAATTGGGAGATGTCTAAGTAAACTGTAGTCTATCTACTATCTAAATAATATCATGAATCCCTTGTATTAATAAGGAAAAAATTATAATACAATAATAAATTTTAAAATGGAAAGGTAAAAATCTTCACACAGTCCTGATAGATTGCAAAAATGGCCACAATATTTTGTAGTTCCTCTATCAAGAAATAATCTTTCTTTACCCTTCAGTCTGGGCTAGCCTCATGATCTGCTTGGACCAATCAAATGCCTGTAAGTGACAGTGCAAGTTTCAAGCTTGGACCTTGAGAGGACTTGCAGCTTCTGCTTCCCCTCCTGCTTCTACATCTTGTCACCATGAGAACAGGCTTGTCTAGGCTTCTGAAAAACACATGGCACAGTCACTAGCCTGTCACCCATGATAGCCCAGCAACCACTGGACACAAGGAGTTGCCTGGGGCCCACTGACTGCAAGTACATGAGTGAGCCTAGCTGAGACCAGCCTAGCCCAGCCCAGAAGAACCACTCAGCAGAATCATGAGCCTTTGGTGCCACTGCATTTTGAGGTGGTTTGTTACACAGCAATGGATAACCAATACACCAGTCTGTGATGATAACTATGTACAGAAAAACCATGTAAAAAGGGAAAAAAAATCTGGGAAAAAATTTATAAATATACATAGTACATTTATTAAATGGTAGAATTATAGATGATTATTTATTAGTTTCAAATTTTTAAGACTGTGCTTAAGCTATTTACAATGAAAAATAAATGCACATTTAAAAAACTAAAACCTGAAGCTTAATTTTCCTCTCTGGCGAGTTCTAATTCAAACCTCTCTGGCAAGTTTGTGTCCAGAGTTAGGACCTCATTATAATATCCTGCCTCCTGCCCACAAGAGATGCGGGAGGAAACTTAAGCCATGTCCTCCAGTGCAGGACCAAGACAGTGGTTTGTGGAGGGCAGTCCTCAGTCCCACTCTGCTTCTTCCCCACAGGCTCTGAAGTGGGAAGCTTAGAAGCTGTTTTCTGCTACAATATGCATCTCCCCTCTGTGAATCCCTCTGGCATGCAGTGCAGGTGGCTCCACGCCAAGAGGCACTCTTTAATTGCTTCACTGTGTTCAAAGAGCTCCACAACCAAAGCCGGAGTAGTAGGATGAATCTGGCATTTGGATTGTAAAGGCCTGAACTCAAACTATAGCTCGATTCTTCCTGGCTTCTACATTGATTTCTTGGGCTCCTGCTATGCATTAGGGCCTGAGCTATGCCTGGACCTTCAGAGATAAGCTGGCCATGGCCTCCATCCCAGAGGAGCACTTGGCCTTGGGAAGGGGACCTATACACTCAAAAGCCAGTTTCCTCCAAAGTTAGGATGGCCACTTCATTGACTCAAACTAGGACACATTTGAGAGTAAAAGGAGACGACAGGAGTAAACAGGGCCTGTCCATGGCTGATGGGGACCTGCGGTCATGCTACCCATAGCCCATCTCTCTGTATGGGGTCATAATCGAGATGTACAGTCTAGCACACAAAAGAAATTAAAACAAATTCAGAAGAAAGTCACTGCTTTTCCATAAACACGTAAAAGAGGATCACGTTAATAATTCTCAGTTACGTTTCTGATATTTTTCCTCTGCTCTTGAATCTTCCCTAAATGAATCTGCTCCAAAATCCCTTACATATCAAACCAGGGAAACTTTTCTAGGACATCTGGCCCACGTGGAGTTTCTTTCTGTCTTTCTGCCACTCCCTCCCTTTCTGGCTCTTATCTCTGGTACCTCTCTGCTTCCTGCTTTCCAGCTCTAGCTCTCTCTACCCATTCTCCAAAGGGATAGATGAGAGAGGGAGGAGGACTGAGAGCCAAAGTACAATTTGGGAGGTGGGATAAATCAATCTTATCAATCATGTTCCTGGCAAACATATAGATAAATTATATAGTAGGTTAAATCCAATGATGGAACAGGCCTACATGAAGGAGGGGCACCTAATTCAGCATCCCTTAATAAATAATAATTGAACTGTGACTTAAATGATCTGTGACAGTCAAATCACCTAACTTTACTGAGCCTTAAATTTCTCTTCTGAAAAATGAGCAAAATAATGAATTACATGAATAAAGAACAAGTGAATGAATGACACTGGCAGCCATGGTCAGCTGACCAACAAGGTGTGGTGCTTTGCCCCTACCCCCATCCCAAGAGTGTGATATTCATGCTGAGAAGTCACTGAGCCTTCAGGGGCTACATTTCCCAGACTCCCTTGCAGGTGGGCAGACCACATGACTCGTCCTCACCAATGGGATGTGAGGATCAGTAATGTATGTCACTTTCAGGCCAATGTGTCTGTGTATCAGATGTTCAATGATTCACATGCTCTTTCTGCCTCTCCTGCTCCCAGTCCACCTGCTGGATAACTCCAGGGGGACCTCAAGGCCACAGGATGGTGCAGCCACAGATGGAAGGAGCCTGGTTCTCCCAGCAACCACCTAGAGGAGAGCCTCCCAAGCAGGAACATCCATACTGGACTTCCCACGAGTGAGAAATTCACTGTTACTGTATAACGCGGTTAAAACCTTGGGGTGGTTGCAGCAGTGAGTCCATCGTGGCTAATTCACCTCCCTCTCAGAGTTGTTACATAGATTGAATAAGATGAGTATAGTGGCTTGAATGGTGCCCCCACAAAAGATATGTCCATGTCCAAATTTCTGATACCTTGAATATGATCTTATTAGGAAAAAAAGAGTCTTTGTAGACATTATTAAACAAAGAATCTTGAGATCATCTTGGATTACCTGGGTGGGCCCTAAATCCAACAGTAAGTATCTTTGTCAGAGACAGGAGAGAAGAAGCCACTGTCAGAGCAGGAGAAGGCCACGTGAAGACAGAGGCAGAGCCTGGAGTGCTTCTCCCCTTAGAGCCTTTGAAGGGAGCATGGGCCTGCTGACAGCTTAATTTTGAATTTCTGGCCTCCAGAGTTGTGAGGGAATATGTTTCTGTTGCTTTAAACTACGCACCCAGTTTGTAGTGATTTGGGTCACAGCAACTCTACGAAAGTACTGTGGTGAGGCATGTGCCGGGCCCAGGGCAGGGCCTGGCATGAAGAAGACACTCAGTAAATTATGAAATTATGAGGTGTTTGTTTGTTTGTTTGTTTGTTTTAGACAGAGTCTCACTGTCACTCAAGCTAAAGTGCAGTGGCGAAATCATGGCTTACTGCAGCCTTGACTTCCTGGGATCAGGCCATCCTCCCACCTCAGTAGCTTCAAGTAGCTGGGACCAAAGGCACGTGCCACCATGCCTGGCTCATTAAAAAAAATTGTAGAGATGGGATCTCACTATGTTGCCCAGGCTGGTCTAGAACTCCTGGGCTCAAGTGATCTTCTCGTCTTGGCTTCCCAAAGTGCTGGGATTATAGTCATGAGCCACTGTGCCCAGATTTAAGGATGATTTTTTAAAAATCAGTCCTTTTATGCCCCTTCATTTCCCTCCTTAGAGATAGAGTCTTCTGGGAGATGGTGCTCCGCTGAGAGAAGGCACAGCTCTCATCTACCTTGTTCACTCCCAGAGAAGATTCTAGTGAAGTTCATAATAATATTCACTCTGAGTGTAAATGTAGACCTTGAGCTTCACAGGGGCAATCTTATTATTTATGGATGACAGACTTACATTTTCATTAATGTGTAACAAAAGGGGATTAAAAAGCCTCTCTCTGCAGTGTGTCTTTTCAAATGCCCACAGGAAGTAGCTCCGGGGACTGCCAGCCCTATGGGCCGCGGAAGAATCTGCCTCAGGCACAAGGTCCCGGCTCGCAGAAGGTCTCTGGCTCAGGAGTAGCACGGCGTGTCAGGAGGGTTATTCTGAGTCCCACCCCAGGCTGAGGTCCAAGGATGCTAGGGGAGAGCTCTTCAGAGCTGCCTGTGACAGGCTATGATGGAGGGAACAGGGAAGCTTAAGGCTCCAGAGATACATGTCCAATATCACTAGTTACATGTGCCTATTTCCATTTACATTAATTAAAGTTAAAAATGTAGTTCTCCACTTACGCTGTTCACATTTAAGTGCTCAACAGCCGTAGGTAGCTGGTGGCTACTGAATTGAATGGCTCAAAGTTATAGAACATTTCTGCCATTAGAAAGTTCTATTTGGACCACACTGCTCAGACAAGAAGGAATGGGGGTTTCGGCTCTAAGGTACTAGCATCGTGACCTTGGACAAGAAACGCTGTGTTTCTGCCTCAGTGTCCCCATCTATAAAATTAGGATAACCACAGTAACCTCTTCAAAGGGTCAGGATCAAATGAAATACTACAGTTCATGTACTCAGCACAGTTCTTGGCATATGTTGGTGATCAGTAACTGAGAGCTCTCACTGGTGGAGAAACATTCTACAAAGAGGAATGATATGGCTAGGCTCTGTGTCCCCACCCAAATCTCATCTTGAATTGTAATACCCAAGTGTTGAGGGAGGGACCCGGTGGGAGGTGATTGGATCACAGGGGCTGTTTCCCCCATGCTGTTCTTGTGACAGTGAGGGAGTTCTCATGAGATCTGATGGTCCTATAAATGGCAATTTCCCCTGGGATTTTCTCTCTTTTTCCTGCCACCTTGTGAAGAGGTGCCTGCTTCCCCTTCTCCTTCCTCCATGATTGTAAATTTCCTGAGGCCTCCTTAGCCATGCAGAACTGTGAGTCAATTAAACCTCTGGTGCTTATAAATTACCCAGTCTCGGGTAGTATCTTTATAGCAGTGTGAAAACGGACTAATACAAGGAATAAGGCAAGAATATGGCATAGGAGTCAGGAAGCATGGGCTCCCGGCTGGGTTCTGGCACTCACGAGAGGCTGTCGAGACAGGCCTGAGTTCCAATCCCTGGTCTAACAAAGCTATGTGGCTTTGGGCAAATCACTGCACCTGTCTGAGCTCACGTGGCTCACCAGCTGAACAGAGGTGTGTATTTTATCAGATCCTATGCTTCCACAAAAAGAGAAGAGGCAGAAGCCTTTAATGGCTAATATTCTTTGGCTCTGATCCATGCTTTTAGGAACCTGTTGGAAGGAAATAATCAGAGAGGTGAGCAAAGTCGACATGAACAGATCATCCCCGGAGAGTAGATCATCCCTGGAGCAAAGTCTGGAAAATAGCTTAAATATCTCAGAATAGGAAAATTGTAAAACATTTTATGGCATATCTATATGATGGACTATTATAGGGCCATGAAGTGGTACTTTGAAAAACAATATTACATAAATGGGGAAAGTGCTTCTATTTAAAATAAGAACATATTTTAAATTGTATAGTATATTCCTAAGTTTGTTTATAGAAAGTATTTGTATCAATCTTCAGAACATAATCCACCAACATTTTGACTGTGGTTTCCTCAGGACATTGAATCTTGATTGGTTTTTATTTTCTCCCTTTTTTACTTTTCTGTACTATCAAATTCTCTATGACTTACCTCTATCAGTTTATAAATAGAAAACATTACTCAAGGACAAAGTGATCATGTAGGCCTGTTATAGAAATCCCTGTTTACCAGACCTCTGGTTTAATAAAATGTGACTAGAGTGACTCCATATTGAAGCGAGCAGCCAGGCATTCACAAAGCATATTTAAGGTTAATGCTAATGGTCTGAAAATAGCCAAATTCTAAGCTGACCACCACTTATAATTATGTAATATTTATGGCCATACAGAACATCTCCCACCAAGCCTGTACAATGTCCAGATATCTTAAGAGTACAGCCCATTTTACTTAAAGATAACATCAGTTAGCAGCCTTAGGTTAAAAGATTCATGGTCATTGATAGCACCAATAGCCCTTACCTCTGGTGAGCACATCTACACATTCCAAGTTTAATTATAGCTCCTTCTAATTTCTTATAAATAGAGATGCTAGCAAAGGATGGCATGTTCCTCCTCCTGCTGAGGATGCCCTACTCTGTAACAAAGTAGTTTCTAATAAACTTGCTTCTTTCACTGTGCTCTGTGACTCTCCTTGAGTTCTTTCCTGCATGAGATCCAAGAACCCACTCGAGGGGGCTGGATCAGGCGCCTCTTTTCCAGCAACTAGCCTAGATGACCTCTAAGGGCCCTTAGAGGGCTGACATTCTATGACTTAGCAAAGGAAGTTTACAGAATAACCTGTTTATAACCTCAAAACCCCCTGCCCATGCTGAGAGGCTAGGAGGGCATGGGGTGGGGCATTCAGCCCCTGGAGCCGGTCCTGACCTGAACCACTTAGAACAGCTGATGAAGATTGGGCCTCTGAATCTTGCCAGAGAAGAAGGACAGTTAGAATGGTCTAAAACAGGGGCTCCTTATGTATTCCTGGTCACAATTTGGGACCAATAAAATATTTCACTTCCAATGAACATATAAAAGACTGTACAATCTTGCTAGTAATTTAAAGAAAGCAAATTAAAAAACAGATGAAAGAGTTTTTACCTAGCCAAAAGACACATATTTCCAAATTTAAGAGTGTTAAGAATTGGTGGTGATGTGTGAAATCAACCAGTCTCCTCTACCAGCTGTGAGTACAAAAATCGGTATCGATATTCTCGTCAGGCCTCTGAGCCCAAGCCAAGCCATCGCATCCCCTGTGACTTGCATGTATATGCACCCAGATGGCCTGAAGTAACTGAAGAATCACAAAAGAAGTAAAAATGCCCTGCCCCTGACTTAACTGATAACATTCCACCACAAAAGAAGTGAAAATGGTCGGCCCTTGCCTTAAGTAATGACATTACCTTGTGAAATTCCTTTTCCTGGCTTATCCTGGCTCAAAAAGCTCCCCCACTGAGCACCTTGTGACCCCCCACTCCTGCCCGCCAGAGAACAACCCCCCTTTGACTGTAATTTTCCTTTACCTACCCAAATCCTATAAAATGGCCCCACCCTTATCTCCCTTCGCTGACTCTTTTCGGACTCAGCCCACCTGCACCCAGGTGAAATAAATAGCCATGTTGCTCACACAAAGCCTGTTTGGTGATCTGTTCACACCGACATGTGAAACAATTCTGGTAAAAGGTGTGCAGTATATAACAAAATCTTTAAAACGTAGAAACCTTTGTCCTAGAATTTTGCCTTGGAGGTCCAGTCTTTATTCTAGGAAAATAACAAGAGGTGTGCAAACATTCATAAACCAAAAATAAAATGTTAAGGTCCTCCCAATCATCTGAATGGATCACTTCTCTCACCAGGGCATTCCAAAATTAACGTGAAAAACTGATTCAGGTCATGATGGAAAGAGGGGTCCAGACATGTCTCATTATGCCCTGCTCCCTTTTGGATTTCAGGAACAGCTGACCAACATTCAATGTCAACACAAACCTTAAGTCTGATAAGAAACATGTACAATCTATTCTCTCTGAAGCCTGCTTCCTGGAGGCTTCATCTGCATCATAAAACTTTGGTCTCCACTTTCACTCATGTCCCTATGAAGAGACCACCAAACAGGTTTTGTGTGAGCAATGAAGCTTTTTAATCACCTGGGTGCTCGGGCCAGGCGGGCTGAGTCGGAAAAGAGAGTCAGGGAAGGGAGATAGGGGTGGGGCTGTTTTATAGGATTTGGGTAGGTAGTGGAAAATTACAGTCAAAGGAAGTTGTTCTCTGGTGGGCAGGGGTGGGGGGGTCACAAGGTGCTCAGTGGGGGAGCCAGAAGGAATTTCACAAGGTAATGTCATCAGTTAAGACAGGAACAGGTCATTTTCCATTTTCACTTCTTTTGTGATTCTTCAGTTACTTCAGGGCATCTGGATGTATATGAGCAGGTCACAGGGGATATGATGGCTTAGCTTGGGCTCAGAAGCCTGGCATCCACAACTTCTTATTATAACCCTAGCATCCCTTTCTATAGATTACAACTCTTTCAACCAATTGCCAATCAGAAAATGTTTAAATCTACCTATAACCCTGGCAGCCCCCTCTTCAAGTTGTCCACCTTTCTGGACTGAACCAATGTATCTCTTAAATGTATTTGATTGACGTCTCCCAAAAATGTATAAAGCCAAGCTGTGCCCTGACTGCCTTGGGCACATATTCTCAGGATGTCCTGAGGGCTGCATCATGGGCCATTGGTCAGTCATATTTGGCTCAGAATATTTTACAGAGTTTGACTCTTTTCATCAACCTATTTTGTGCAAAGAATATTTAATGAGGCATTGTTTATGGAACCTGAGTTTCCTGAGCTCTCACCAACCTGGGGCTCCAAATAAGCCACATAAAATTTGACTTACAAATGTTTTGGTTTAGAGTCCCTACCTACATAGCTTTCAGACCCCTACAAATATTGCTGGGGGATTTGCAGGGAGTCCCTATGTGCTCAAGCCCTCTTGGTTTGCTCTTATCTAGTTTTCCTGTCCCAAAGCCACATACACAGGCAGATGGACTGATATCTATGTGAGCCCCTCCTGACCCCTTCTTACTCTCTAGCTGGCTCTGCCCTGGAAGCTGATCCCTGGGACTGCAGCAGCAAGCTCTTTGTCTGTCTACCAGTTGGATTCAACCAAAGGAGATCAGGTGTCTGGAGAAGGGTCTGTAAGCCAAAAATAGAATGCTAAGTCCCTTGATTGACTGAATGGACCCCTTTTCTTGGCCAAGGAGATTTCAAAGAAACCTGAAAAACTAGTTCAGGCCATAATGGGGAGGGGATGTTGGACATGCCTCATAATAAAATACCTTCCTCCCTTTGGTATTCAGGCACGACTTACCAGCATTAACATTAACACAGAGGTCTTAAGACTGACAAACAGACTCTTTGTAGTAGTAAATGCCAAATTCCAAACTGAGTGTAGTATAGCATCACATGACAGATAGCAGCCTCTGAAAGAAACAAGTATTTTACCCCAAACTATATTTATTTGACATATTTTGAAACAGCCCTGCAAAGCTGTCAGTTGTGGGGAAAATCTACATTCTACAGAGAATTCTCTTCCCTTTCCAAGTCTTTTTCTCATCCCAGAGAGATTTAACTAAGAGTCTAATCAAACCTTCTAAGGTCTGATGAAAGACATTTATCATTTGTTCTTTCTGAAGCCTGCTACCTGGAGGTTTCATCTACGTAACAATAACCTTGGTTTCCACAACCCCACTCCGTGGTTTTTTCTGTCGACTTCAACTCTTTAGGCAAAACTTAATTATTTCAACCAATTGCTATTCATGAAATCTTTGAATACACCTTTGAATCTTTGAATCCACCAGGAAATCTTTGAATCCATCACCATTTGAGATGTCCTGCCTTTCTGGGCCGAACCAATGTAAATCTTATGTGTATTCATTGATGTCTGCCTGTAACTTCTACCTCCTTAACATTTATAAAATCAAGCTGTAATTTAACCACCATGGACACATGTTCTCAGAACCTTCTGAAGTTTTGTCACAGGTCATGGTCCTCACATTTGGCTCAGAACAACTCTCTTCAAACAATTTACAGAGTTTGGTTTTTTCATCAACACATCCCAGGAGAGTGAGGACAGCAGTCTGTTCCCCAGCTTCTTCCCTGAGAGTCTCCCCAGGCTGGGGACATCCCCTCTCAAGAAGATTCTCCTGCTGATCCTGGACATAGCTCCCTTCCCTCAGCCCTCAACCAACATTGTGAGCCCCTAGGTTACTACTGGTTTCCTATAACCTGTCCGCACCTTCATTCCTAATACCTCCCCAGGTTTCCCAATTTAAGTGTATCCTCTAAAGTGGTGTGCTGGCAAAGCAGCTCTCCAAAAAGACAAAAGCCCTGATTGGTATTGTTCGTAGATTTCCACAGTATAACTACTTCCATCACTGTGGTGGATTTTCAGCTCCTGATAGTTGAACACCTGGTTTGCAAAGGCTCTCACAGCGCCAGTGTGAGTCAGCTCCAGCATGCCTGGGGACCCTGATTCATACAGGAGTCTACCTTTGCTGCAGCTATTTTAAATAATAATGATGGCCGTTATCTATCAGGGCCACTGCCCAAGGCCACAGCTAAGCAGAAGTGGAAATACCCTCTTCCTCGGTCCCAAAGTGGCATTGTTCATGTTCTGAGTCCCACAAGCCGCAACAACAGCTTTCTCTCTCTTGCTCTCTCTCACTCACTAAGGCTCAAATCCGGCCTGGGACAAGGCATTTTTTTTGAAAACCAACCTTACCACACAGACAGACAGCAGGGCTGTTTATTTATTTATGCTCCTCTTTGTCTCAAAGAGGATTTTCAAGGTGCTTACAATTATGTTAACAGCATGGCAGGATAAAGTAAGAGAAAAGTAAGAAAAATTAGGCCAAGGGAAAATATGGTGAAAAAAGTCAGAGGAGAAAGCAGTGAGTATCCCCCCACACAGCAGGGAACAACCTTACCAGGTTTTTTGTCGTGTCTTGTCTTGTGGCCATTTAATTCTAATATTGGCGTTTACTTTTGCTGTTGTTATACTTGGTCATCTCAACTCTTCTAAAAAATCTCCCATTGTTATTTCCTCTCCCTTTTATTACTCTCTCTCATTTAAAATACATCTTTTGCTTTCTGTTCTGCATTTTTGCAGTTTAGGAAATCTGGCATTGCTTTTCTGCAGGGAAGGGGCAGTGTCTGAGTCGCCTCGGCACGGTGATGTATCCAGAGCCTCTGCATAGCAAGTGCTGAGACGTCTGTGAACGCACAGCCTCACTAGGACTGAGAGTGACTAAAACCCATTCCTGCAGCACTCAGAGAGGCACACACAGGGGTTCAAGACCCAGTTGCCAATTTGATTGATGGAACTTATTATTCCAAGTGTTGGCAGAGAGGAGATATTGATTCAGAAGGACTTCAATAAACAAGCAGGTGTGTAATCCAGAGGGGGTACAGACTGAGCTGAGGACGTCTGGAAAGCAGCGGAAGCAGACATCGTGAAGAAACCTGGGGTCTCTTGCAAACTGCTCCCAAGGGAGTCATGGGGTGACAGAGGGGCAGGGACAGGCTGTAGAGTCGGCGGGCACAGGTACACTCCAGGCTCCACCACATGACACGCTAGGGGCGTGACCTTGGGAAAATCACTTTGCCTTGTGCTTTTACAGAAAGAACAAGGCCTTTTGTGGGGGATTGTGGAGAGGAATGTCCATGTGTATGTGTATGTGTATGTGTACATATTGCATATCGATGTGGTCATTCCCTGGTACATGGTAGGTGCTTCATAAACAAAAATACCCTCCCATATCACTGCCCTTCTATTCCATTTGTGCCATAGTGTGTGACCTAAGAGTAAATAAAGCACTTTTTAATTTTATTTTATTTTATTTTAGACAGAGTCTCACTCTGTCACCCAGGCTGGAGTGCAGTGGTTCAATCTCAGCTCACTGCAACCTCCGCCTCCTGGATTCAAATGATTTTCATGCCTTGGCTTGCCAGAGTAGCTGGGATTACAGGCACCTGCCACTATGCCCAGCTAATTTTTATAGATTTTGTAGATTTTTTTGCCATGTTGGCCAGGCTGGTCTTAAACTACTGGCCTCAAATGAACCGCCTGCCTTGGCCTCGAAAAGTGCTGGGGTTACAGGCATGAGCTACCACGCCCAACCTAGATAAAGCATTTCTAAACTCTCCTGTAACACGCCATATAGCAATCTCAGGTGTTTTAATTCCCACCAGTTTAAATTCCCACTATCACCAGCAACACTAACAGTCCCCCTTTGAAATCACTTGCAATTCTGTTCCAGTTACTATGACTGCATAACAAATTACCCCAAAACGCAGGGGCATGAAACATTAGGTTTTTTTTTTTCTTCTCATGGATTTTGTGGCTCTGGAGAGAGCACAGAGCAGGTGGGCTGTCTCTGCTCCACATTCTCTGAGGCCTCAGCTGGGAGGCTGGCAGGCTGGGGGTGGAACTGTCTACAGGCTTGTCCTCTCCCATGCGGGGTGAGAGATGCTAGTTGTTGACTGAGATCTGAGCTGGGGCTGTCAGCTGGAGCACTGGGCCTTGGCTTCCTACAACATGGTGGCTGGTTCCCAGGTACATGTCTCGAGAGCGTGTCAGGAAAACTCGAGCCCCCGTCTATGACTTAGTGTTGAAAATTGTGCTGTGTCCTTCTACCATATTCTACTATTGAGGCCCTTACAAAACTCCACCCAGGGTGAAGGGGAAGAGACATACATGCCCCTCTTGATGGTGGAGTGTTCATGCCACACTGTAAAAAGGGCCGATGGAATGGTAAGTACTTCAGTGTGACCATCTTTGGAAAGTACAATCTCCATACTATGTGTCAGGTAGCTTAGTGATCTCTCATTCCTCAAAAACACTGAGAGTCTAGGTATAATTATCTCTATTTTGGAGAGAGACAAACTGAAACTTAGAGAGGCAAAGTAACTTGCCTTGGCAATTTATTTCACCTCTCTGAGCCTCAGTTACTCCCTCCGTCAAATGGGTAGAAAAATCTCTACCTCAGTGGTCTATTGTGAGCCTATTGTGCTAGTACCTTAAGAAGCTGTTGGAAGAGTCAGAGAAGGTACTTTGTGATCTCTGACACCCCGTACTAACGCAGACCGTCAATATTTATTGTTGCAGCATTGTTATTTTCTTGCCCTCCACCTGCAGCCATCTGTCACACACAACCCCGCAGCCAGCAAAGGACCTGGGTTTTCAACCACAAAGGTGACACCCTTGAGGACAAAGCTTGTCAATGCCTTTTGATTGTGGCTCACTTAGGGGCAGCAGAAGACCCCACAGCCCCCCTTCCCTGTTTGTTCCCGCCTTCCCTTGGGAAGAATGCTAAAGTTTGTCGATAAATTCCAAATAATATGTAGCCCTTAATAACTTATTTAGAGTATTACGAGCAAGGAGCCCTTTGGTTATACTCATAAACGGCAGCCTGTTGCACTGTGTATCTCTCCTCCGGGGAAGCAGGAGGAGAGGGCTGGCATTTCTGGAATAGCCTCAGGAGGACTTTTCCTGCCCCTGGATGGACAGAGGATCATCCTTGGAAAATTACTCTTCTGAGGTTGAATTCCAGATCCTGCATCCCTCTGTCAATCTGCCCGCAAGGTCTGAAGCTGGCCTTAGACCCTCTGGTGCTATGGTGCCCGTTAAACAGACAATGTAGTCTCCTGTTAATATGATTCAGTTAGGAAAGGGGTGGAGAAGGGCACTCACGGCCTTAGAATGTGTCAGGGAGGCCTGAATGGCCGCCCTCATTTGGCGCCTGCTGAGGGCAGGAGGGAAGGAGGTGATGAGCTCGCTCAGCAGGGTAGGCCAGGCTGCACCCACCTCCCTGGGGGCTGGGGAAACTCAGTGTGACCTTCAGATCCTCAGGTGGCAGCTTACTGTATGATAGAGGTGATTTTTAATGTCTCAGGGCAGCCCCAGGGTCAGCAGAGACAGACCGAGCTGTGCAATCTGGAAGGGCCAGCTTTGAATCTAGTTTTGGCCCCTAGGGCTGGACCACTGACTTCAAGTCTCCAAGCCTCAGTTTCAGGTTCTTTGATCCTTGGGTCCGGTGAAGGCTGGAGATATGCTGCCTTCTAGCACCATGCCTGATACACAGGAAAGCCCCAATATCTGGGATTGTTTTTTTTTTTGTTTGTTGGAAAAAAAACCATATATATATATATACATAAATGTATATATATAGAGAGAGATGGGGTCTCGCTCTGTTGCTCAGGCTAGAGTGCAGTGGCACAATCTTGACTCACTGCAACCTCTGCCTCCTGGGTTCAAGCAATTCTCGTGCCTCAGCCTCCCTAATAGCTGGGACTACAGGCATGCACCATCACGCCCTGCTAATTTTTGTATTTTCAGTAGCAATGCGGTTTTGCTATGTTGCCTAGGCTGGTGTCAAACTCCTGGGCTTGAGCAATCCGTCCACCTTTGGCATCCCAAAGTGCTGGGATTACGGGCGCGAGCCACCACACCTGCCCTTTGATGCTGATTTTTAATCCTTACATTCACTTTACAGATGAAGAAGCAGAGATCTAAAAGCATGTTTCTTGCCTGTAAATGCTGACGTTCACTTGTCTGATTGCCAGGTACAAATCTCTGTACTTTCACAGTCTCTGGGAGGGCCCATGGTGAGCAGACTGTCCGGACCTAGTTGGAAGCAGCCGTGGAGCTCTCACTACTCCAAGCTTCATCTTGGTTGGTCCTTAAAAGGTGAGTTCTCTCCCCTTGACATAAATCCTCACCATCTCTAACCCTCATCGCTACCCTAAAGCACAGCCAGTTTTAAAAATGCCAGTAACACAAGGGAGAAAACTGAGGTCCTTTAATGATAAGTTTGCGAGAAAAACAAAAAACATAAAAGGAATTACTGAGGCCCAGAGAGGTGCCATAACTTGCTCAGGGTTACACAGCACGTAAGTGCCAAAGGCAGGGAGCTGTAGCTGCTCCAGCATGGGTATGCCAGGGACTGGTGACAAGCCCAACCCCTCCAGCCCAACTCCACCCTTCCTCATGCCAACAAAAGGAGAATCATTTCCTATTTCTGGCATCTTTGGCAGCCCACAGAGCCAGAGAGAAGAAATATTTCCAAATATACCAGGCTGATCTTTCGTAGTTTCTCAGTCTTGCTGTCTGTTGTCGTTTGCAATCTGTTTCCCACGAGACTCTGGAAAGATGGAGGTGCAGGGCCTGGGTAACAGCTGCCCTCCTCAGGGCTGGATACCTGCTCTCCGAGTCTGTGTCTCCAGGCTGTGTGCTCAGACTTGACCATGTTTGGGCATGGAGGCTTGCCCCAGATGGGGACCCAAGTCTGCTTCCCTGGAGACGGGCGGGGAGGCCAAACTTCCTGCTGGAGCTCTGTGGCCTCTTTTGGGGTGGGGGCTGGGGGCCAGGCAGAAAGAAACCATCTGCTGCTGAAGACCCACAGGGCGCCGGGGAGACTGTGAGTACTGGATCTGAAAGCACTTGGGAAGTTGTTTCTCCGAAGACCGGGCTGGAGGGAGACTGTGGGGAACGCAGTCTGCCACGGGGCAGGGAGGCAGGCAGGCAGGAGGACTCCCTTCCTCTCAGGGCTGTCCTTCCAGATGGGGGGCCGGTGGTCTGGTGGCCAGCGGGGAGGGTGGCACAGTGGCCAGGTTACTCTCGTAGTAGGTGCCCTGGCCCTCTAGGTCCCAGTTCTCAGAGTGGCCAGAAGGTTGCAGCCTGGAGATTAACACCAGTCCTGGCACTTGTCACCGGTAGAGAGGTGGGACAAAAAATAGATTCATCAAGAGGGGTCCAGACTTCTGCTCCAAACTTTCAGGGTTTCCTTCATCAGTAATAATAGCTAATATCTACTGAGGGCTGATTTGGGGCTAGGCACTATGATACATGCCTGATACTCAATATGGCATTTGATCTCTAGCTGAACTCTCTGAGGCAGGTACCATGATTCTCATTTCACAGTCACATGGTTGCTAAGTGGCAAAGCCGGGATTTGATTCCGTGTCTGATGACCTCAGAATCGCCCTGTCTACACCCCACCAACGTGTTAAACAATGTACACTATTACTTGTCCTTCTAAGGAAAAGGATGTCGACCCAGCTATCAGGTCACCCAGGATACTCCAAAGTCCTGCTTTCCTTTGTCCTCCATCTTCTCTGAATCTATCCCAGACCTCAAGTGACCTTTCTAAATGGGAAGATATACCCCGGAAGTTCAGAGATATTTAGAAATGCTCAAAACTGGGAAGTTCTTCTTAAAGTCTAACTGAAATCCCTCCTATGATAGCAGAAACCCACTTCTTCCTGTTCTTTCTGTCCCTCGGGGGATATTGACAGTTCCCATCCTTCCTGCTGCCGAAGGTTCTCCCTTCCGATGCTGAATATTAACTTCCTGCTGAAGTCACATCTACATGGAACCCCATGCATGGTCTTAGGAGGATTTATCAAGACTCTATAAACTCACTCACTCAGTGCAGGCAACAGTCTCATCAGAGCATTAGACACAGGTCAGACCTGAATGAGCCAAGTTTCCAGACTTCTGTGTGACAGGGAAGCCTCTCTTTTCCTTTCCTTCTGAGCTCCTAAAACTGGTAAAACCAGGTTCCTGCCTTCACCAGCCTCAGGAGTGCCCAGGGGCCTGGGAGGGCACTAGAAGCCACACAGCAGAGGAGGCAGTGGCCCTGGAAGGTAGGGGGCTAATTAGCCAGGAAGGAGCCCTCACGCAACAGGAAACCCCCACAGGTACGCTCCAACTGCCCCAGGAGAGAAATGGCTTCGTTGTGGGCGCTCAGCCCTAAGTTTCCAAAATGGGATTTCCCATTGGCTTCAAATGATTTATATCTCACAGTATAAATTGGGGTGGAGCCAAGTGCCAGTGACCCTTAAAGGTCTTGGGGAAGCAGTCTGTTGGGGCTTTTAGCCTACCTCCAGGTGATTCTGTTGCTTTACCTGTGAATACGTGGAGAGGCTTTCTCAACTGACGCCAGGTAGAAAACGGTGTGGGTGCTCCCATTCCCACAAGACCACAGAACAGAAGGAAAAGGATAAAAAGGAGTTGAACAAAACATCTCTCTTTGTCGGGGGAAATTTCTGCTTGCTTGTGCTTTTATCATGTCTCCATTAGAATGTAGGGGAACCCCACCTCCTGGTTTCAAATAAAGCAGAAAAAGTTATCATTGGATGTCACCTCTGTCAATTGACAAGGGAGGTGGACCAGCTCACTGGGAAGGTGCGATGGGTATCCGTGCTGCCTGACCCTGGACTCTTCCCTTTAGCAGGGATGCCCAGGTATGGGGGCAGCCTGGCTGAAGGGAGGAAGTCAAGAATCTCTGACTGAATATTTGAAACAGTCCAGTAGTTAAGAGACGCCTGAGCAGAAAATAGAGCACTTTGCTGAAAATCTCTTTGGACTCATGCCTGTCCCCCTGGACACTGACTAATTAAACAAACAAATAAAACATAGTATGTTTATTACTTTAGGGACCTGGCAAGGAGAATAAAGTCTTCCCTGATATTTGGCTAAAATTTCCCCTAAAACGGAGGATTACAGTGAACAGGTCCCATGGCCCTGGTATTTTTGGTAGAAATGGACTCTGGTTACCTTAACCAAATAAAAACAACAGCAAATACATTTATCAGAAGGCTCTAGGACAGCTTGTGGAACGCACGGGAGATCACACGGGGACCATGGCTGGGCATCTCTGTGGCTCCAGGCGGCATAGATTAATGGGCTGTTTCTTGAAGTCTTTGTCAAGATTCACACTCCTGGGGGAGGGATCGGGAGCCTAGCAGGGGAGGGTGGAATCTTTGCTTGCATTGGGGTGGGATCAATGCCCGGGGAAAAAACAAGGAGTTGCTGCCTAAAGAAGGAGGAGAGAAGGAAAGCCACCACCAGCAATGTGCCCATTCCGCTTTGTCCCAGGTGGCTTCAACCCCTGAAATAAGAAAGCCATCTCTGAGGCCACCATCATGCCTTCTTTCTTTTTTCTTTCTTTGCTTGAAGTGGGGGAAGGTTCCTTAAAAAAAAAAAAAAAAAAAAAACCAGAAAATGGTAAATTTCCTGCCTCTCCTGACAACCTGCAGCTGCCTTCTGGGGCCCTCCTCTCTTTTCCCTGCCTGCTGCCCGGCCCAGCCAGCCCTACCACAGAACCGTTTCTGGGCAGGAATACTCCAAGTGTCCCTGTGGGATAAGTGCCGTGGAAGAAGGTGTGTGGATGATGCACATGTACAGCTTGCTCACTGTATGGGACCTATGACCATTGTAGCAAATGATCATAAACCTGATGGCCCCAAACAACAGAAATTTCACCAGAAGTCCAAAACCAGCAAGGTGTCTGCAGCCTGCACTCCCTGCAGTGGCTGTAGGGGATAAGCCATTGTTCCTTGCCCCCGCCAGCTTCTTATGGCTGCCCGCACGCCTTGGCTTGTGGGCACATCACTCCAATTGCCATCTCCCTGGTTATATCACCTTAGCCTTCTCTTCTATGTTTAATCTCCCTTCACTTTTCTCTTATTAGGACCCTTGGGATTACATTTAGGATCTACATAGATAATCCAATATTGTTTCCCCATTTTAAGAGCCTTTATCTTAATCACTTCTGCAAAGTCATTGCCACATAAAGTAACATTGATAGCTTCCAGGGACTAGAAAATGGACATCTTGGGGAGTCACTACTGAGCCTATTACATACTGTGTGACCTAGGGCAAGTCACTTTACCTCTCTGAGTCATAGGTCCTTATCTGCAACTGCCTCTCAATTGCATGGATTAGGCTTACATGGGGTGTGAAAAGCAAGCCTTCTGGAAGTTGCAAAGCTCCAAATACAAACAAGAGTGATATTAGTATTTGAGAACCTTCCCCTCTCACCTGTCCTCTCTTTCTGTGGATCACCTGTGAACTGGGCTGATCTCACTTCTGTTTGCTTCTGTGGACCTAGAAATGATCACTGCCCCCAGTGAATATGGTGAAGAAGCTGGTGATGGCCCAGAAACGGGGAGAGACACGAGCCCTTTGCCTGGGTGTAGCCATGGTGGTGTGTGCCGTCATCACCTACTACGTCCTGGTCACAACTCTGCTGCCCCTCTACCAGAAAAGGTACTGAGCTCTTCTGGCCTGCCCACCCCCCAACCCTCTCCTAAGGGTCTGACATCTGTAAGGAACCCTGGCCTTCTATTCACCCCTCTCCTTGACCCTCACTCGAGGCAGCAGGGTCAAGACAATGCTCATTCTTAGGTTCTAGGGTTCAAGTGCAGGGAAGGTAGGATGAACTGAGCCCCACTGCTCTGAGATTCTAGGACCTGGTGGTAACAGACACATGATGCCCTTCTCACAAGAATTAGCAAAGAATCAGAGGAAATATTCCAGTGCAAGTTTGATCCCAGGAGGAATCAGAGAATTGCAGACGTTTACAGCTCAGCTGCATAATTCTGTCCCCTCTGAAGCCTCCCTGTCAGGTGGCCATTCAGCCTCCTGATGAATACCTCAAGTGAGGGGGAGCTCCTTGCCTCAGTGAACATCCCATTTCATGTTTGAGGTTTTCTGATGTGTCTGCATTGAGCCAGCATCTGCTTCCCTGAAGCTCTGCTCAGGAATCTCAGAGAAGGGTCCATGCCCTTGCTCCCTGACGTATCAACCACTTGAGTTTTTTGGGTTTTTTTGAGACTTTAAGGAAGAACTGTGAATTTCTAATTTGTGTTCTATTTGAAACAAACACACTCAGTTCTCTCAGCCTGTCCTTAGAATAAGACTCAGACCTACTCTCTGGGCATGTTCCAGCAGCCGACAGCCCCCATCTGACTGGCAGTGGGTCTCCCGCAGGATACTTGGGAGATGAATCACAATTGATTTACTAACATGTTGACGAGCCTGTTAGCCTCTCCCTGGCCTGCTGCAGCCTCACTCTTCGCAATACTGGAGTGATTCCAGGCTGGACCCTTACCCTGGTGAGGCACCAGTTAAAGATCGTCCCCACCATCTTTCCCATCCTGGCTCAAATCAAGGCCCTCCTACATCTACTCCTTTTAGGAGAAAGAACACAGCTTTCAAAGCCACTCAGACCTAGCTTCAGGTCCTGCATGGCCTCGGCAAAGTCATTTGATCTTTCTGAGTTTCTCTTCTGCCTCTGCAAAACGAAGATGATTTGAATAAGAGAGTCTCAGGTTTGGCTGCTTGTTAGAATCACATCAGGGACTTTGAAAAACCACCAGCCCTGGGCCCAACCACCCAGGAAGTTCTGATTCATTTGCTCCGGGGTGTGGCTTGGACACAGGAATCTTTTTTAAAGTTCCCCAGGTTTTTAGAAGAGTAGCCAGGGTTGAGAACCAGTTATATAGATAATGTCTAAGACCCCATCTAGCTTCTACAATTCCTCCCTGTATCCAGGGACTGTGGGGTCATGTGCCTTTATTGCTGGACGCTTAAGACAAGATGAGGATCCCAGCCCTGGATTCCTCTAAAGGCTCCCAGGGGATCAGGGGTTCAAATGGATGTTCTGTGTGTCACTCAGTTCCAAGATGTAATGTGTGCCTGTGTGTGGTCTCCTCAGCGTGTGGACCCAGGAATCCAAGTGCCACCTGATTGAGACCAACATCAGGGACCAGGAGGAGCTGAAGGGCAAGAAGGTGCCCCAGTACCCATGCCTGTGGGTCAACGTGTCAGCTGCGGGCAGTTGGGCTGTGCTGTACCACACAGAGGACACCCGGGACCAGAACCAGCAGGTACTGAACTGGGGGGATGGGGACACATCCCCTTATCCCTGTCAGGTATGTGAGACTGTTCCTAACTGTCCCTGTCCCTGAGGCTGAGAAAAATCAACCCACTTGACCAGGTCTCCCAGCTGGAATGAGGTTGAGCCAGCCCTAGCTCTTGGAGTCACACAGACCTGGGTTTCAATCTGCCACTAACTGGCTGTGCAAACCCAGGCAAGCCACTTAGCCGCTCCCTGCCTCAGTTTCCACCCTTGTAAAATGGAATGCTAATGCTGCACCTTGAAGAGTTGTTATCAAGTCAGAGATGCTGTATATAAAGTACCATGCTTGATGCTGGGTGAATAGTGGGCACTCAAGCAAAAGCAGCGATGAGTGTTATTACTTTCATTCTACAACCTCAGTCAAATGAGGGACCAGGCACAGGGCCAGATCCTCAAAGTGGAATCCCGGTGACTACCCGGGAAACCAGGGACTCAGGGCTGGAGTAACTGCCATAAACAAACATTTAGATGGTTTTTCCATCCTCGCCTCCCAACATCCCACCCTCCCCTTCCAAAAAACAAAACTTACCACCATATCCTTTCCTAAAGCGATCAGTTGGCCCGTATTCTGTCTCCCTTCCTTCTTTCTTTCCTTCTTTTTTCCTTTTCTTCCTTCTTTCTTTTCTATTTTTCCCTCCCTCCATTCCTCCCTCCCTTCCTTCTTTCCTTCCTTCCTCCTCTCATTTATTTATTAAACAGCCATTGAGCACCTCCTGTGTCAAGCCTGTAGGACTCAAGAGGAGAGAGCTCATGCATGAACAGGCCTAGCAGGAGGGATTGGCACTGGGGAGAAGAATAGAGGAAGTTACAGGGGTTAGAGAAGGTGGATGTTTTCCAGCTGACAATGATGGGGATATCAGAAAGGTTCTTGGCAAGATCGCACCATTGCACTCCAGCCTGGGCAACAAGAGCGAAACTCTATCTCAAAAAAAAAAAAAAAAAAGAAAGAAAGAAAAGCTCTTGGGTGAGGCTTTTAACATCAGACAGGCACAGGATGCAAGGTGTAGAGAAGGAGGTGATATGGAAAGTGGGTATGTCTATAGGAGGAGGCAGGAGGAGGGAAGGGCTAGGTGGAGACAGGAGTGAGAGGGCTGACGACAGAAAGTGACCCATGATGGGGTGTATGCAGCTGGAAAAGGCTGCCAGGGCAGACTAACGCCTATTCCCAGAGGCTTTTGATCATCACAGTATGGAATTAAAATGTGTGTATGTCTCAAGACATGTCGACTTTGGCTATGCATTAGAACCACGTAGGAGTCTTAAAAAAACAAAACTAGGGTCCAAAACTAGACCTATCCAGGCGGAATCTCTGGTCAGAGATCCATTCATGGAGCTCCCAAGGTGATTCTAAGGTTGGAAATTATTGCTGTGGGCAATGGGAATCTTTAGGGCATGATCAGAGTTGGGCCGGGAAGATGGAGCCTACAAGTGTGTGGGTCTAGTTACGAGACAAAAGAGCCAAGGCCACAGCAGACACTCAGGACCAAGATGTGGGCCTGCAGCAAGGGAGATGCTGACTGTCAGGACTTGATGGCTGACGGGATGGGAAAGGGCAGGGTGCCTGGCATGGGGCGTGGAGGCTGTGGGATCTTGAGAGTGCTGAAGGTCAAGGAGAAGTGGGTCTGGGCAGTGCAGGATGGTCAGGTGTTTTATCATCGCTAGTGTGACTCGGCCCCACCAGGTGGAGAGAGGTCTCCAGGCCCACTGGAGGTAGCTCCTGCTCATGACCTCTGCTTTGGCATTCAGTAGCCCTTGATTTATCCCAAAGCAAGACACAAATTTTTAATAACTGGTGACATTCTCCGGGTGTGATATGGGCTGGAGCAGGCTGGTTTTCAGGCTGCCTCCCTGGTCCGGAGATTGCCAGCTCAGAGGAGCATCCCCTGAATGAGCTGTCAGCAGGATGTGAAGGAAGGATGTGCTGGAGCCACTGCTGTCCTCTCCTCTGCCATCCAGGCTTGACCAGGTGTGGTGCTGATAGCAGGCTGCAGGGGCTGGGAGGAAACAGTGGAAATGCCCTTTGTGTTTTTGCCAAGCAGCTGGGTTGTGGGCTAGCTGCTCCTTCCGCCTACATCTGTCATAGGGGTTCAAGTAGCTGGGGCTCCAGGCGAGCTGAGTGTCCTCTGGAATCACTGTGAAGGGCCACGAAGGCTCTCATCCCACCCTCCAACTCTGAAGGTGGGGGCCACAGTCTACCCTCAGCTTTTCCTGTGAGTCTTAGCCTGGAGCAGGTAAGTTCTAAATCCCCTCCCATTGTCTGTCCTGGGGACCTTACACCGCAGGGCTTGGGAAAAAGCTGGGTGGTTTCAGATCATTCAGATAACGAGGCTTAGCGGGACCCAGGACAGGAGAGAAAGGATGCATTCAGGCCCCCGGCTTCTGGGGTTGGCCCTGAAGAGTGAATTCCTGCCCAGTGTCTTGCCAAACAGGCCCAGCATAAAAGATCCAGAGGAACCCTGAGCAGGCAGAGGAAATAGTAGGCCCAGGATGGGCAGAAGCCTCCTCTTCAGAGCTCATCCATAGACCTCTCTTTAAGAAGGTAAAGAAGGAGCTGTTGTTGCAATTTCATAGATAAGTCAAAACATATTATCATAAATAATAATAGCATCTTCCACTTTTTTGAGTTCTTATCATGTGCTGGGCTCTGTGCTCAGTGCTTTACATGCATCATCTCATCTGATCCCCATGGCAGTTCTTCTGGGCAGGTAGCCTCACTAACCCATATTACAAGTCCCAGAGAAATCGTGGCAGTTGCCAAGGTCATGCAGCTCAGAACTCAGGCCTGTCTGACTCCATAGCCACAGTGTTGTTTAAGGAGCTAGGTTAGCCAAGGTCACAGTCAGAGGCATTGGAGAGACTCAGGCCAGGCCCCCTTACCCTCAGCTCAGGACGCTGGATTGTGTGCTACTGAGGACCTGGCAGTACCCAAAAGCTCTGAATGCCAGATTACTCAGGAGCCAGCTTCTCCCCAGCCTCAGCTGCTCCCTGGTTGGCTGGCACCGTATATCTGAGTGCAGTGCTCCCCATTTCCCAGGCTGTGAGGACCACAGTGCAACCCTCCTCTGTGCTGCTGGAGTGAAAGCCCTCAGGGCAGGCAGCTTCCAGGGTGGGGCCTCATATAAATCCAGGGAGTGGCCGAGGCCTGTAAGGAAGCTGGCTCAACACCTGCCATTTGGGTCTCAGTTGTACACATTTTGATCCTGCACATGATTTCACTAGGGCAAAATTAAGTGCATGAAGGAAGCACACATTCCTGGGCCCCGCCCTCAGTGATGCAGAGGGGGTAGGGACCTGGGCTGTGGGGGCCCTGTAGGTATCCCGCTGCAGATGGGGGCACCACACTTGCAGCACAGAACAGAGAAAAAACCAGGGTCTCCGCTTTATGACCGCTTTGCAGTACTTTCCAGCTGGCCTCATAGGAACAGGGCAAAAGGTTCCTAATAGCAATAATCAGTGTCAGAATTAAATGTGTGTCATGCTCTGCTGGCACAAAACTCTTTTCGATGCATCCTTTCTTTCCTTTGGATCCCAGTGTCAAATACCAGCTTGCCAACATATTTTGTTCGCTGTACACAGGTTGAAACTGCAAAGGTTTTCAATTTTAAGTTTAGCTAATATTTTACTTTTTTTTTTTTTTTTGAAATGGGGTCTCACTTTGTTGCCTTACCTGGAGTGCAGTTGTGAGATCATAGCTCACTGCAGCCTCCAATTTCTGGGCTCAAGTGATCCTCCCGCCTCAGTCTCACTGTGTAGCTGGGACTACAGGTACACCACCATGCCCACCTGGATAATTTTTAACTCTTTGTGTAGAGATAAAGTCTCGCCATGTTGCCTAGGCTAATCTTGAACTCCTGGGCTCAAGGGATCCTTCCCCCTCGGCTTCCCAGAGTGTTGGGATTACAGGTGTGATCTGGTTTCCGACTTCTCTTCAAGTGTTGGAGGTCTGGCTCTTATAGATGTTCTAGATGGCCTGACATCCATTGTCTGGAGGGAGTGGTGACTGCCTGTCTGGAGGCAGCTGGCTGTCTCCCTATTGTCAGGCCCTGTCACTCCCTGGCAATTCTTCCTGGCACCAAGGCAAGTGTCAGTGGGCACCTCTCATCCCATTGCTTTGCCTGCTTCACCTGCTGACAATACCTTCATGAGCCCTGTAGGCAACTGAGCACATGATCTCTATTTCAGATACATAGGCCACTTGGCCTGTGTCCCTCCCTGGTTTCCTTAGGTGACTCTGTTTGAAGTCCTTCTTTCATAATATCCTTTGAAACTGATATTCACCCATTTAAGTGATAAAGCCATCAGGGCTCAGAAAGAGTGAGCAATTTGCCAAAAATTCTACAGCCAATCCAGGCAGAGCCAGGACTCCAAGGCAGGACATGCGCCCAGGTGTGTAGCCTGTACCCCGAGCAGCTCCAGCATTGCCATCCACACACACGACACAAATGAGAGCGTGCTCTCCAGACCTGCACAGCGCATGGCCTGCCAAGCTTTAGACCAAAGTCCTGACTCCAATCCAGGGGCCTGACTACAAAGCTGGTATTTTTCTTTGCTTCATATCAAGCCCTTGGCTAAGAAATGGGGATTTCCAAGCCCACGGCTGCTCTTGCTTCTCCCCACAGTGCTCCTACATCCCAGGCAGCCTGGACAACTACCAGACGGCCCGGGCCGACGTGGAAAAGGTCAGAGCCAACTTCCAAGAGCAGCAGGTCTTCTACTGCTTCTCCGCACCTCCAGGGAACGAAACCAGCGTGCTGTTCCGGCGCCTCTACGGGCCCCAGACCCTCCTCTTCTCCCTCTTCTGGCCCACCTTCCTGCTGACCGGTGGCCTCCTCATTATCGCCATGGTGAAGAGCAACCAGTACCTGTCCATTCTGGCGGCCCAGAAGTAGAGCCATCCATGCCATACCACTTGTCAGGGCACAGGGGACTGGCTGAGCCCCCAGGGCTGCTCCCCACTTGCAGACCTATGCCTTCTGCACCTGCCCTCCCACTCTTCCACTCCAATCCACCCTGTCTTCTATTGCAGGATTAACCTTTGAGAAATCCCTTTGTGAAGTCATTTCCTGCTTAAGAATGTACAATGGCTCCCCAGTGCCGTGGAGGCCATAAGGCCAGCCAGTTATAGCTCTCTATTACCTGTCCCCACTCAACAAACTCATACCTGTTTCCGGTTGCGTCACTATGTGCCCCACAGAGAACAATGATCGTCACCTCTGTGCTTGTGTTCTCCCTGTTGTCTCAAAGGGGTACCCATCTTCCCCTGGAAGCTGTCGCCAGCGAGCCTCAGTTCTTTATTTGAATTCTCTAATAAGAACAACAGCAGCTCCCATTTCTAGAACACATTTACAGTATTACTATTTTCTAGGATACAAAGTGCCATATATATTTTTAATTCCAATATTAATAAATGTATGCAAAACAACAATCAGCTGCAGGGAAATGCACGAGAACTCATCAAAATATTAGCGGCGGGATGGCGGTTAATTTCTGTTTTCTTCCTTACCCCCTTTTGATTTTTGGTGCTTTTCTAAATTGTTTTATTATAGGAAGGTTGTGTTTTGTATGTTTTTAATCAGAAAAGCCACGGTAGATGCCATTTAGGAAAAGTTGAGAGAGTGTGTCCCCCTCACAGAAAAAGATGGAAGTGGGTCTGGGGATGGAGTTGGGTTCCGGTCAGAGACAGGCCGTTCAGAACACACAATCTTAAAAACCCCTCTGGAGGAAAGGTCGTGATGTGGAGGAGGATTTGTTACTTAAACTGAGGGTACGGACTCCGGCACTGAGCCTGCTGGGGAAGCCTATCTCAGATCTGAAAAGGTCTAAATGGGAAGAAGCCATCGCCTTTACCATTCCCACTCCAGGAAGTTTTCCTAGAACTATGACTGTCCAAGTGTGGTCCCTGGACCAGCAGCATCAGGATCCTGGGGCAGCTTGTGAGAACTGCACACTCTCAGGCCCTTGTCCCAGCCCCACCGCGCTAGAAGCCCTGCACAGGGTCGGGGTAGCAATGCTTTATGTTTTAACAATGGTGTAGGGGATTCCGTGGCACACCTCGAGCCGGAGAACTACTGGTGTAGAAAGCGAGCATCCTGTCGCCGGGTTTTTCAGAGCAGATGAGTGACCATTCAGCAGGGCCAGTCCTGAGCTGAGTGTGAAGTTAGGCCAGTGTCTGAAGTTTCTTCCAGTGCTATGAGTCTAAGATGCAGCTCTTGGGTTTGAATCCTACTGATCCTTCTTGGGTTTGAATCTTGGGTCTCTACCGCTGCCCGATTTCATCTGTTTGATTCTTAGTTTTTTCATCTATAAAAGAAGAACTCCTTCTGGATAGTTGGGAGGGCTAAAGGAATGTTTGACACATCATAGGTGTCTAAAATGGCAACTATAGTTTTTGTTTGTTTGTTTTTGTTTTCTTAACTTTCGTTTTAAGTTGCAGGGTACACGTTCAGGTTTGTTACATAGGTAGACTTGTGTCATGGGAGTTTGTTGTACAGATTATCTCATCACTCAGGTATTAAGTCTAGTACCCATTATTAAAGCAAATGTGGTACATATACATCATGGAATATTATGCAGCCATAAAAAGGAAGGAGATCATGTCCTTTGCAGGGGCATGGATGGAACTGGAGGCCCAATATTATCCTTAGCAAACTAACGCAGGAACACAAAACCAAATACTGTATATTCTCACTTATAAGTGGGAGCTAAATGATGAGAACACATGGACACAAAGAGGAGAACAACACACCCTGGGGCCTCTTGGAGGGTGGAAGGTAGGAGAAGGGAGAGGATCAGGAAAAAAGAGCTATTATTAGTAACAAGAATACGTCATGAATACTCATAAACTTCCAAAAGTTATACTAAAAATGTTATCTGGTATGTATGGGTGCTTATTTATTCTGTGCTGGGCACTGTGCTAATTAGTTTGCCTTGTAAAAAAAAAAATGAGGTACTCCTGAACCTGCCTCATAGATGATGAGAAGCAACAGAGTACAGTGGCTAAGTATGTGGACCTGGGATGTGCACTATTTGTGTTCAAATTCCAACCATGCCATTCACAAGGTGGGTGACTTTGGGCAAATAACCTCTCTGTGCCTGTTTCCTCATTTGCAAAATGGAACTAATAATAGTATCTTTCCATAGAGTTTTGGCATGAAACGAATTCTTATGTAAATTTCCTAGGATAGTGACATATGGTAAGTGCAATCTAAGTTACTATGAAAAACTGAGGCTGTAAGAGGTAACTGGCCAAGGCCATCTGTAAAGTGAGGGGCTAGGACTCTAGCCTGGAGCTGTGTGATTCCAGAGCCTGGCATCTCAACAGAACTCAGCAGAGCCAGCTGAAGGGCTGAGAGACAGCCACCCAAAGCCACAGGGGCCAAGCAGGGAGCTGTGCTGCATCCCTGGAACCCAGGTGCCCTCATGCAGGTTGGAGTTCTGAGGCAAGGCCCTGGAATCTGCACCAGCATCTGCCACTTCCAGCCAGGGAGCCGAGGTATCCCTGTGGCTTCTAGTTTCTTACCTGGTGGACTTTCCTTCCAAAGGCAGGCAGCTCATCATTCCCCGGAATTTTTCCCTTCCGGGATCAGGGAAGTCTCAAGGGTCCTCATGTGAGTCTTTTAAGAAAGTCTTAATTGTAATATTGTACTATAGTTTTGCAAAATATTAAATATTACCATTGGGGACATTAGGTAGAGGGGGCACAGAATGTCTCTGTATTATCTTATACAGCTGCATGTGAATCTACAATTATCTCAAAAATGTAAGTTAAAAAAAGGAAGAAAAATAAGAAAGGAAGTCCCAACTGGGAGTCTGATTTAAAGGGCCTATTTTGTCAATGGTTTCCATGCACCTGAATTTGGGACTAAAATACACAGAAACTCAGAACACCCAAACAATCTCTGCAGGGAAAAAGGCCATGTTCCCCTGGGAAAATTAGTGTGTGGGGATGCCTAACCCCCACTGTCCCATAAATTATTAATGATGGCCTTCATTTGCTTGAGACAGATGTTCTCCTCCTGTTAACAAAGACCAGCCTTCTAGCAAATGCCACAACTGTCTGCTGCTCACAGAACTATATGCAAAGGATAAGCATGAAATAATGGGAATTTAGGCATAATGGAGTTAGACACTGCGCTTACGTGTTTTTTGCAATAATATCTGCCTGGGAGCAGATAACCTTCATCAGTTCTCAATAAACCACTCTGCTAATGAGTGTCTAGTGCTTCCATTATTTATTACTGTCCTCTCATGGGCCAGTGACTCACACCGGAGAGGTGCACCTGGATGGTTCTCCCATGTGCCCTCCTCCAGAACGCAGACAAAACGGTGGAAATCAGAGGCAAGGGGCCCCCTGAGCTCCAGCACTGGGGTGGGAAGGACCCTGGGGGACATCCTAACAGTGCCAGGTCTCAGACAGAGCTTTAGCTCATCAGTCCAAGCTGCAACCAGAGGAGGAAAGAAATGAGGGTTTCTTCTATTTTTGAAGATCTCAGAGGACCAGAATTTCACTTCACTTTTATGGTGTATCTACTCGCTTGCCTGCAAGGAACTTGGTGTCTTCTTGCCATTCTCTCTCCCTACCCTTCACCAATCATTGTGAGGTGCTTCTTTCTTCACAGTGAAGACTCGGCTTTATGCAAATTTAAAATAGTGCAATATAAATACTAACATAATCTTATTTTTTGTGATTTGCTGAAGTGATACCAGTTCCTCCTCTAAATCAACAATTCATCCAAAATTGATCTTAAACTCCTTGGGTTAGGGCATTGCAAACTGCACTTACTTTATTGTTCATTGGCAGCACAGGCTGTTATGTGAGACTATCCAGTATTCTTTGAATTAGTCTTGTGTTTGGGGGAGTTTGAATTCTATGAAATATTTAAGAAGACACTGTTTGAACAAAGTGCCACCTTCCTGTACCTTGCCAGCCATTGCCCTGTGATATGGAGCGGAAAGAAAATGGCCAAAGGAAGACCAGAGACACATGGAGAAATTCACTAGAGTCCAGTGCAGCAGTTCTCAAAGTGGAGGCTTGCAAAGTCCAAACTCTGTTCGTAATAACACTAAGACACTATTTGCCTTTTTCATTTTCATTGTTATGAGAGTGCAGTGGAATGTTCCAGAGGTCACGTAACATGCATTGTTACAATAGTCTGAATGTCGACATAGCAATGAGATTCCAGCTGCCTTTCTAAAGCAAACTAACACATTAGAGATTTGCGAAAAATATAAAACAATACCACTTCTCCCAATGTATTTTTTGGCACATATAATTGTTTTTCACAAAATTATGTTACTTTGTTAACAGCTAATGGATGTATTATTATTTTTAAATAAGTAAATTCAAATTAAATATTTTTACCATTCTTAGTTCTAATCTCGAAAATGGTAACTGTTAATAGATATAACCCATATACACCAAAGCTCTTAGGATCCTTGATCTTTTTCAAGCATGTAAAGGGGTCCTGAGGATGAAAAGCTTCAGCACTGCCAATCTAGTGCATCCAGAGATGAGGCCTCCAGACTCCTCCCACACTGTACCCTGTGGAAATGTGAAGCTCTCCACCAGGCTCCATCAGATTCCCACCGGGGGCCAGGAGGAGGGCTTTAGTTTTCTGCATCACCTCTGGCTCCCAGATCCTGTTCCCCAAGATGAGTCAGTTGATGGATCATCCTCCTCTCCACAGTGCTTTCCTGGATTTTTCTCATGTCCCCTCTGATGCAGAACTCAGCTTCTTCCTAGCTTTGCACAACTCTCCCTCCCTACTTATATAAGTACATTTTCACCAGCCAACTTCCTCAAAGGATTTGGGAGATCAGAACGGGAGGTATATGGAAGCAAAGCCAACAACTCTAAACTGAGTATTGGACCACATTTGTGATTCCTCCCCAGGCCTGCTGCATCTCCCCCAGTTGCAGAGTCAAAGGTGGCTTAGATGGACTGTGTTCTCCCATAATCTCCATCATCTCATACCAACCTCCCCTATCCCCAGTACACATAAAACAAAAGCAGGGGCTTGAGAGGCACATGCGGCTTCGGGACATGTCTTCTGTCCCCACGCCCCACAAGACTGCTGCACTGAGTCCTCCTCCTCTGTCAATTCTGGAGCCCCTGCTACTCAACTCCCCTTTGATTTCACGTGTTCAAATACAAACGCTTCTTCTCTAAGTGCCAGTAAGACTTTAGAGATCATCTAGCACTTCTCCACTTTCTGTTTGGTGCTTGAACTCTCCGTTGTGTCACAGAAAGTTATTTAGTCTTTGGTACAGAGATCCTTTAGGGGTGACAGGAGTATCTTTTGTTCTAATGGGACAACTCTTGGTGGGTCTGTAAATAGCTTCAGGATGGGAGCTGCTTGCCAGAAGGACCAAGCCTTGATTCGAGGATTAGAACCTTCAGCTCTACCCTGCAACCTCTGCAGAGAGAGGAGGGGCTGGAGGTGGAGTTTAATCACCAATGGCCAGTGGTTTAACAATCATGCCTATGTAGTGAAATCTTCATAAAATCCCCTAAATAATAGGGTTTGGGGGGCTTCTGGGTTGGTGAACACGTCAAGGTGCTGGGAGAGGGCCCAGAAACTGCACCTCCACGCTGCATCCCTCATACCTTGCCCTGTGCGTCTCTTCCATCTGGCTGTTTTTCCTTTGCAGTAAACATGTAAGAGTAAGTAAAGTATTAATAGTAATTAAAGTGCTTTCTTGAGTTCTGTGGATCGCTCTAGTAAATTATTATATCCTCCCTGGAGATGCGGGGGAGGTTGTAGGAATGCCCAGTCAGTCAGGTAGTGTGTGGATAGCCAGGACACTCTATTGGTGGCTGGCATTTGAATGGGGCAGTCTTGTGGGACTGACTTCTTAACCTGTGGGGTCTGAGCTAACTCTGGGTAGTTAGTGTCAAGAATTGAATTAAATTGTAGGACACCCAGTTGGTGCCAGAACTAGTTGGTATCAGTAGGGGAAAAACACCTTCTTATGTGGTGTCAGAAGTATTGTCAGGGAGAACGCAGTCACACTCTTTCTACAATAGTTCTTTTTAATGACAACCTGCAGCAACACCTCTTTGGATGAATAACTCACTATAGCAAGATGCAGTCACTTCCATTTGGGCATATATTTAGCTGACCACTTCCTGTGCAAGAATCTGTCATTCCTAATGGTAATAAGGGCTAGCATTTGTTGAGCACCTACCTGAATGCCAGGATCTTTCCAGGCACAGCTCATTGAACAGTAACAACATCCTTTGAGGTTATTACTAGTATCTTCATTTCACCAATGAGCCAATGGAGGCACAAGGAAAAGATTTAACTTGCCCCAAGTCAGAAGTTAGCAAATAGCAGAGCTGGGGTTCAAATCTAGGCAGTATTGCTCCAGAATACTCTAATCACAAGGAATCTTGTTCTTTAGTTTTCACCCCATAACAAAAGTGGAAAATGCCAAGCAGCTCAAGGTCAACTATTGAGAGCTTGTTAGATGCCTCCATATACCTTTCCATTACAGAGCCCAGGCTCTCAATTGACTCCCTGGGGCCACTCCTCTGAAGTGTCAATAGATGTGGAGGTGATGGCCAAGCAGAAGGATCTGAAAAAGTCCCACAAAGGTTCTGCTGTGGGCACTGCCAAGACAGACAGGACCACGAGATCAACTACCACCTGCCTGAACCTACGCTTTCCAATCCATAGCTCATCACACACCCAACTGGAACCCAGGCACACTATGGTTGCAGCGATCCTTGAACTGGTCACTATGCAAAAGCAGAACAAAAGTGAGTCTGGTCCACTGGCAGGGCTCCTTCTCAGTGACTGCACCCTCCTCTCATTCATCTCTACTTTTTTCCATAAGTGTTCCCAAACCACGGGTTTAATCATGTGCTCTAGAATTCGTAAAGGAGTTGACAGCATGCTTGCTTACATATTGCCTTAGAGTCCTCTTTTACTATCGTTAATTAAACTCAGGCCATGTCACACCTTCTTGGCATCTAACTAAATTTTCTGTGGCTCCACTAGTCACGATCCCTCATTCCCCTCTGTTATTTCTTTCCAACCCTTCCAAATTGAAATCCCCTCAGCCACAAGCCAGAATCCCACTGGTTTGAAACAGTCTAAGCTGTCGGAGAAGCTCCTGACCTCACAGGAGCCTCTCAGCCACGCTCGGCCATGGTACCCAGGTCTCAAGTCTCCCTCCTTGAGGGGCAGATGGGAGCAAAAACAACACCCGAAAGAGAAGTGGATATTGTTAGCTCTTCCGTCAGATCATTCGCCCCAAGCAGCCTCAGCCACCATTTATTTTCACTCTCTCAGGACTTGTTTGAAAGCCTTTTTCTCATGCTTACAATTTTGGTGGGTAAGATACAGCTGAGTGTGGCATTATCCTTATGGCCCTAAATGATATTTTTGTATTTGTCTTTGAGAAGGAGCCTGCAGGGAGAAAAGCTCAGGAAAACAAGAGTTTGCATCTGTCTTGTTTATGACTTTGGGCAGTTTATTTAATCTTCCTGAATCTCAGTTTCCTCAATTGGAAAATGAGCCTCACAGTGTTTGTTTTACAGGGTGCATTGAATCATCAATCATGAATGTGGAGTACTCAGCACAGTGCATAAAGGATGCTTCACAAATGTCTGTTCTCTCTTCAAGCAAGTGTGTCTCCTTCCACCGATATTTCAGATTCTTTTCATTTGGGCTCAGAGAACTCCCTCTTGCCTTCTTTTTCTCCCTAGCAACTTCCCGCCTCTCTTGCTTGTGGACCTGATTGATGACTGCCTTGCCTCCCTCCCTCTCTCACCTCTTGCTTCATTTCTAGGGGTACGCTGACTTAAAAATTTTGCCCAAAACCAGACTGCCTATCTTTGCTTTGAACTTTCCTGACTCTACTTGTATGAACTTATTTCCTGGGGAGAAATGGTCCTAACCACAGAGGCCGTATTTCTGCCTCACTGAACCATTCCAAGGGTTGAAGGATCAGCTTCCTTGAGAGTCCACTTCATGGTAGAATCATGATCTGTGATAATAGTAGTCCTGGCCAGAATAATCCTCCTAGTGCGAGGTAGGCAAACCTCTTGGCCCAGAAATCAGGCTTAATTGGAAATTAAATTTCTTTCCCATGCCAACTGCAAGATGCCTATATCCACAGCTAATTTATCAAGGTGATGCCTTATCTCAAGGAAGCCCATGGGAATAGAGTGGCTGCATCAGCAAAATTGCAAACTTGGTCCTGATGAGAAGAGTTTTCTTTAAAGTACAGCTTGAACCCTTTGAGTTTCTCATTTGGGGTTCGGTGCATTTAATGGCTTCTTCCCCCTTGCCAGGCTCTGTGCCAGGGCCTGGAGATATGGATACCAGCGAGACAGGCACTGCATTGGAGCAGCTTTCAGGGCTAGTGGCAGAAAAAAAGACCATGCAAGCAAAGATTTCAAAGCTGTAGCGCTTTACTTAGTTGTCCAGGGATGAGTAGGTTATGGGGGTAGAGAATATCATGAATAGAGTCACGGTTAAGAAATTGATTTCTATATTTAGGATTGATACTAACAGTTCATGATCAAGGGTGTGTGGCAGTCTTAACCAAGCCTTTTACACACATACATTCCATTCTCTGGGCAACAGTAGGAAACAAATACACTAAGATTTTGATTATCCCCATTTTACTGATGAAGAATCTGAGTCTTAGAAAGTAAGTACCTTGCCTAATGTTACTACTTCCCAACTAATAGGCAGTGGGACTGGAACTTGAAATAAGGTAATTTCATGCAGAATTTATGCCTTTAAATACTATACTACACTGCTCCTTAACTTCCCAAGCTTTTTATTTTGAAAATATTCAACTACAATGCAAATTGTGAGCATGCCTACCCTTCACCTAGGTTCACTAATGATGATCAGTATTTTATCATATTTGGATTTTCTCTCTGTCTCTATTTCTCTCTCTGTGCATGTGCATGTGTGTTTCTGAATCATTTGAGGGTTAGGCTGAGGAACATAGAACAGAAGGCTGGTTTGGAAAACATGTGGGGACCAGTTTGGCTGGAGGAGAATGTGTGTGTGGGTTTGGTCGCGGGGAGACAGGAATAGGGAATGGGCTGAGGTCTGAGACTGTGGGGTTAGGGCTGGGAATGCCAAATCTGGTAGTTTCGGGTGTACTGCCACATGGCATGATACGCCAGTGAAAGCAGAACTTTCATTCGTTCCCATATTGAAAACTATACAATTGAAGATGTGTATTTAGTGAATGATATGTTTATGGTTTCTGATTAAATATGGATGCTTATTGAAGACAATTCAGACAATGCAGAGAAGCATCAAGAAGTAATTTAGGCCAGGGGCAGTGGCTCACGCCTGTAATCCCAGCACTTTGGGAGGCCGAGGTGGACGGATCATGTCAGGAGATGGAGACCATCCTGGCCAACATGATGAAACCCCGTCTCTACTAAAAATACAAAAATTAGCTGGGTGTGGTGGCATGTACCTGTAATCCCAGCTACTCGGGAGGCAAGAACCCAGGAAGCAGAGGTTGCAGTGAGCCGAGATTGCACCACTGCACTCCAGCCTGGTGACAGAGGGAGACTCCATCTCAAAAAAGCAAACAAACAAGCAAACAAACAAACAAATAAAAAAGAACTTTAAAAGCTGACCTTAATCCGAGCTAAAACCCACACTAATGTTTCAGTTTATTTCTTCTCTATTTTACTTTTCCATACACAACTATTCCCACAGACTGGAACTTCATTGAGCACACAGTTGTTTTTCTCCTGGCTTCCTACTTGATATGATATCAATGGCATTTCTGTAGGTTATTAATTAGTTCTTAAAATAATTTTCAACAGTTTAATATTATTCCATCAGATAGATGAACCAAAATGTATATAATGCACAATTTTTTTCCATTGACACTTAGAGTGCCTCCAGTTTTTCACTATTATAAATAATGCAATAATACCATAATGAGTACCTCTAAATAAAAGTCTGTATGCACATCTGTGATGATTCGCTTAGAATAGATTTCTAGAAGTAGGGCTTCTGGGTCAATGGGTTGGACGGGCCATCTCTTTGGAATGTTGTGGAGGAGCAGAGAGGGAAGAAATGGGAAGAAATGTAGTCTGCAGGCTGCTGCGGCAAAGCAGTTGAGAAGTTAGAAAGTTTCAGACTTCAGGAACGGTTCTGAGAGTGGAAAGGGAGTGACAGTTGGAAAGAACAAAGTTCAAGACCGGGACATGTAAAGAGAAAGGGTAAAATCAGGAGAGAGAGGTCTGCTTTGGTTTTACAAGGGTTGAGTAGGGGCTAGAGAAAGACATTCAACTAGAAGGGTCTAGTGGTCCTTCCTCCCATCCTCCATCCATCCATCCATTTGTTAGGCCCCTACGCTATGCCAGGTCTTGTGTTGGGTGCTGCACATCCTTCTCTTTTTTTTTTTTTTTTTTTTTGAGACGGAGTTTCACTCTTGTTGCCCACACCAGAGTGCAATGGTGCAATCGTGGCTCACTGCAACCTCCACCTTCCAGTTCAAGCTATTCTCCTGCCTCAGCCTGCCAAGTAGGTGGAATTACAGGCATGTGACACCATGCCCAGCTAATTTTGTATATTTAGTAGAGACAGGGTTTCGCTGTGGTCAGAATGGTCTCGAGCTCCTGACCTCAAGTGATCCACCCGTCTCAGGCTCCCAAAGTGTTGGGATTACAGGTGTGAGCCACCGTGCCAGCCTGCACATTCTTAAATAGGTAAAATGTAGCCCGTGCCCTCCCAACAAGTTCACAATCCAGTCCAAGAGTCACCTGTAGGCCTGGAGCTTAAGAAAAGAGCCAAGGCGAGAGAGAGAGACTTGGGAGTCTCCCCTAGAGGTGAGGCCATGAAGGAAAGAGGAAAGAGTGCAGACACGAAGGGAAGAGGCGCGGGGTCTTGCTTAGTCTGTGAGTCACCGACTGTGTGGCAATGAAGAGCCATCTGTTGGGCGGCCACCACTTCCAGGAGGGGCCAGATTACCCTCCATCCCTGTGCCCCCAGCTACCAGCCAGAGGAGGCTCCGTTTTGAGGATAACTTATTCAAGGGCGTTCCTTGCTCTGGCCTCAGTTTCCCCATCCTTATGCTGAGGACATTTGGAGGAGTCTCATGCTGGTCACTGTGTCATGTAGCCTTGACTTCCAGTCACATGCTGGCCACCTTCAGGCTCTCAGAAGCTCCCTTGGCCAGACTGAAATTCCCAGATATAATGCGAATTATATCTGCTGTCTTTTTACCTCGTGCCTGCTGTCTTTTTACCTCATGGTGCCCTGTGAGACAGGCCAGCAGGCACAGCAAATGCTCAAAGTCAGTGCCAGAGCCTGCTTGTCCATGGGGCTTTGTGGTTCCAGCCAGCTTCTCCCTTCCAGGGTGGTGTCCTCAGGGGGCTCTGACCCAGGGTGCAGTGACTGCCACAACATTCAGGTCTGAGGCCTCCTCCACCTCCTTCTGTTGAGCCCCCGGTGGACTATACAAAGATAAGGTTTTACTGCCCCTTCTTATTTTTCATCAGTAGGAGAGTGTGGGCCGGGAGTGGGGCAGGAGTGCACAGGAGACTTTAAAGTTTCTGGACATGAGGAGCTTGCTGAATGAATGGAGTGTGAGCTCTCCTATCTCATCTCCCTAGAATAAGACTCTTTGTCACTGATACTTGCATCCCAGGGAGGGAAAGGAAAGGCAAAGAGTATGTTGAAAACAGCTCTCACTCTTTTCTGGCCCACATGGGTGATTTCCGTCACCCAGTCATTTCCCATGACACGGGAGGTCCCTGGTTTGACTAGGATGCAATGAGGGAGATTTAAGCTCAGCCCTAATAACGAGCAAAGCCAAATAAAAGCAAAACCACCTCATGATTTGTTGAATCCTTAATTTGACACAAGCACTGCACTAAACTCTTTCAAGTGCATTACTTTAATAAACCTGTGGTATTGGCATTATTGCACACATTTTACAGAAAAGGAAGCTACGCTCAAGGGAGTGACTCCCTTGGACTTCCCAAGGTCATACAATTTAGTAGTAATGGATTTGGCATCCAGTGAACTCGAAAAGTCATGTTTCCAGAAAGTCCTGGATCCTCAAGGGTTGGAGGGGAGCACAGCCATGGAAGCCAGCTGCGTCCGCAGCTCCCAGATGCCTTCGCTGGTGACTGCTCACTTCATGCCCTCCCGGAAGAGCCCCTTGGCTGAATGGAGCAGAGCTCACTGGAAACCATCACCATCCTTTCCCAGCGACAGGTTCCCCTCTCTCCATGGCAAGAACAAATCAAAGTGAATCAAATGGCCCGTCAGCTGCAGTAACAGAGGAGGGCCGTTCTTAGGATGGTAGCCTGAGAAGCTAGATGACTATCTTAATTAACCCCTCATGTCCTGGATGCAGGAACATGGGCGGCCTTGCTAAGGAGGAAGTGTGGATGGACAGACGGATGTGGGAATGGTAGATACAAAACTGGAGCCTTTAAAGGGCATGCAGTGCCGAACCTGTAGGGAATGGGAAGATGGGGAGGCCCTGGTTCAAGGGCCAGCTCTGCCTCTGGCTTGCTGGGTGGCCTTCCCGGGGCCTCGGGTTCCTTATCAGCCAGCTCGACCTCTCAACTCCCAGTGAGGTCCTACCATATACTAGGCCCTGCACCAGGTGCTGGGGAAGTAGTCAAGACCAGGCAAAATTCCCTGCCGTCACAGGGCTGGACTCTTAGTGGATGAGCTGGATCATAAACAAATGAATAACAGGGAGATGTTGGCCAAAGGGTACAGAGTTTCAGCTGTGGAGAATGAGCAAGCTCTAGAGTAATGCACAGCAAGGAGACTGTAGTCCATAAGACTGCACTGTACACTTGAAATTTGCTAAGAGAGTAATTCTCACCACACACAGAAAGGTAACTATTAGAAGAGATGGATGTGTTCATTAGCTTGACTGTGATAATCAGGCCATTATCTATGTGTGTATCAAGACATCACACTGTATACCTTAAACACAGACAATTTCCATTAAAACATTTAAAAACACCAAGCAAACACATGGGTAATATTGTTTCGGGAGCAGTAAGCGCTGTGCAGAAAAACAAGGCAGCATTAGGCAATGCGTCGGGAGAGATGAGGAGGGAGCAGCCATTGCAGACAGGAGAGGATTTGAATGAATTGAGGGAGACAGTCCAGGGAGATTTGGTAGAAAGAGCTCAGAGCCCAGACTGAGGGAACAGGGACGGTGAGGACCCTGACGCTGAAGGAGCTCCATATCCTAGCAAGAGTAAGGCAGCCTGGTGTTTGGGGTGCATCACCTGGGGTGGAGCCATGGGGAGAGGGAGACAAGCAGAAAAGGACAGAAATGCAGAGGACAGATCATGCAAAGCCAACAGGCCACCGAGAGGAGTCTGCATTTAACTCTAAATGTGTCAAGAAACCACTGGCGACAGTTTCCAGCAAGGGGATTATAATTGTATGTGATTCATTTTTCATTTTAAAAATATGGAAATGGTCCATCGATGGGAAAAAAAAGCAAAATTTAGTATCCATACAATGGAATATTGTTCAAACTCAAAAAGGAAGGGAGTTCTGGCACAGGCTATAACAGGAATGAACCTTAAAGACGTAACGCTAAGTGAGGGCTGGGTACGGTGGCCTATAATCCCAGCACTTTGGGAGGCCAAGGCGGGCCAATCCCAAGTTTGAGACCAGCTTGGGCAACATGGTGAAACCTCGTTTCTACAAAAAATAAAAAAATTAGTCAGGTGTGGTGGTGGCACATGCCTGTAGTCTCAGCTACTCTGGAGGCTGAGGTGGGAGGATTGCTTGAGCCCGGGAGGTAGAAGCTGCAATGAGCTGTGATGACGCCACTGCACTCCAGCTTGGGTGACAGAGTGAGACCCTGCCTCAAAAAAAAAAAAAAAAAAAAAAAAAAAAAGATATTACACTAAGTGAAATAAGCCACTACAAATACTGTCCATGACTCACTTATATGAGTAACCTAGAACAGTCAAGTTAATAGAGACAGAAAGTACAGTGGTGGCTGCCAGAGGCTGAGGGTAGGCAGAAATGGGGAAGTGTTTAATGGGTGCAGTGCGGAGTTTCAGTTTTGCAAGAAGAAAAATGTTCTGGAGATGGTTGGTGGTGATGGTTGCGCAACATGTGAATGTACTTAATGCCACAACTGTGCACTTAAAAATGGTTAAAATAGTAAATTTAATGTGAGATACATTTATCACAATTAAAAACATGGGAAAGGATGCTATGCAAAGAATGGTCTGTGGGGCAATATTTGTCTGCTTGGGCTGACACAATGGAATGCCACAGACTGGGTGGTTAAATAACGAAAATCTGTTGTCCCACAGTTCTGGACACTAGAAGTTCAAGACTAAGATTCGGGCAAGGGTGGTGTCTGGTGAAGTTTCTCCTCCTGGCTTGTGGTTGGCCATGTTGTCCTCACATGGCCTTTCCTCTGTGTGCGTGTACTGCTGGTGTCTCTTCCCCTTCTTACAAGGACACAGTCCTGTTGGACTAGGATCCCAACCTTATGACCTCATTTAACCTTAATCACCTGTGCCAAGGCCCTATCATCAAACACAGCCACCTTGGGGGCTAGGGCTTTGACATATACATTTTAAGGGACACAATTCAGTCCATGACAGCAGTGACAGTGCTGACAGGTTTAACCACGCATGTTCAAAGGAACATTAGTATTTGCACGTGACCTTTTAAACCGCAGTTCTGTATTTGTGATGTTGGCAAGTTATTCAGCCTCTCAAAGCCCCTGGTTTGGAATAAAAACAACTCACAGAGAAAGGGCTGGACTGAATACAGGAATCCTTGTAAAGCCCACAGAAAATAAGTAGCACTCAATAGAGGATGGCGATGGCCATTCCCCTCATGTTTCCTGTTGAGTTTGAAATGAAAGCCACTGTTTCTGAACTTGTGAGGCCTGGGCAGAGTTAATCAGCACAGGGATGTCGCGGATCTTTCTGCAATCCAATATGCTTCATGGCTTAGAGACATCCCGGGCTCTGGGTGACAGCCGGCTCCAAGCTGATGTCTGCAGATACCGAGCAGCAAGCCTGGGCTTGGCCCAACCTGCCAAGCACAGATGGTTTGAAAAATGTCATCCAAACTGGCCCAGGGTTAATCAAAAGATTACAGAAAGAAAATTAGGATAGGTTAACCCTGGAGTCTCAGATACAAGCCCCAGAATCTCACCCCCGCTACCTGATTCCTACCCAATTCTCTGCCTCAGCTTCCAACTGACCTCATTCCAGCAATAAATGAAAATTGGCCAGGCTAGAAATACAACTGGAAATCTTGCTGGGTGGTGTTTCCTTTTCTGTCCCCTCCCTGTAGCCTTGGCTGTTGGGTCTGCTCCCCATATGTTTTGTTGTTTGACTGTGAAAGGTGACCTGTGGGTAATGGTTCAGGGGATGGATTGGCGGGGCTTGGGTCTCAGAGGGTATTCTCCTCAATTGCACTTCTTTAGTCAGAATGGAGGCCCTAAAATCTTGATTTCTAAAACAAGAGTGTGTGTTGCCTCTTGGCCAAACTGGGAAGGAATCTGTTTTGTCTTCATTGCCTTCTTACCCGGGATCTGATTTTCAGAAATGGAAAAAGTGTAATGGGGATGGACTGGGGAGGGTGGTAAAACCCAGGGCTTGGGGCCAGACCGCCTAGGCTTCCAGTTGTGGCTACACTTCACGCTGGCTGTGTGACTCCAAGCCAGGCCCGTCCCCTCTCTGAAACTCGCTCTTTATATCTGCAAGTGGGGTTAATTAGAGCACTCTACCTCCTAGGGTTCTCATGTGCACTAAATAAAATGGTGGGCACGGAGTGCTTAGGCAATGCTGGGCACATGGCAGGTGCCACCAGCAGTGCTGCAATTTTGTTTAATCTTTAAATTCCAAAGCTGAGAGGCCTTTGAAATCAGCAGCTCCTTCGTTTTAGAGATGAAGAAACTGAGGCCCAGAGAAAAAAGCCATTTGCTCAGTACAGTGGGCTGAATGTTTGTGCCTCCTCTCCCCCAAATTTACATGTTGAAATCCCACTCCTGAGGTGATGGTATTTGAAGGTGGGGCCTTTGGGAGGTGGTGAGGTCATGAAGGCGGAGCCTCTTGAGTGGGGTGTGTCCACAAGAAGAGGCCAGAGAGCTACCTTACTCTCTTTCCTCCACGTGAGAATACAACAGGAGATGCTGTCTGTAAGCCAGGAAGAGTCCCCACCAGAACTCCACAGTGCTAGCATCCTGATCTCAGACTTCCAGCTTCCAGAACTGTGAGAAATACATTTCTGTTGTTGATAAGCCACCATGTCTTTGTATGGGATGTTAGGCCATCAGGTTGATAAGCAGCCTGATGGCCTAAGACAGCAATCAAAGGTGAGGATTTGGACTCAAACCCTCCATTTTGGTCTGGCTCCAAAGCTGTTGTTCTTAGCACCTCTAAGAACACAAAATGGAATCTCAGCGGCTTCAGCCAGCGGGGACCAAGGTTAGCTTTGTATTCGTGGTCCTCCTACCCTCATCCTAACAGAGAAGCAAGGCTTTCTTCTGCCCCTAGACTGGAGACCTGTGAGCAGTACAGAGAGGGTGGTCAGTGGCGACAGTAAATGAGCTCCCGTGAGTCTTTTTCAGAAGTCCTGGCTTCTCTTTCCTCCAGGTGGCCCAGGAGGCTGATGCAATTTCCTTATTTCCACATCCTCTCCCCCAAAGCTCCTCTCCCTGCCTGCCTGCCTTTAAGCAGGGTCCCCCCTCCTGCACTTCTGGGTGGGGTGCAGGTGGATAAAGGGGAAGAACCCCCGCCTCACCAGAGCACCTGGCCAACTGTGATGCATGGGCGGTGCGGACCTGCACCCAGGGGCAGTCCCCCAGCAGAGCATGAGAGCAGAATGGGGGCAGGAACAGGCCTTTGGTCTTGTTTGCACTGACCCTTGTCTCATCCAGGTGGCTCTGGCTGGTCACTGCTGTCAAACTCTAGCACAGGAATTCAGAACAGGGAGATAGGGAGTGGCAGGCTGCAGAGAAAGCCTAAGACTAGACCTCAAAAAGGGAACTCCAGGCACACGGCCCGATGTTGCTCGGCAGGGAAAGCATTTAGTCATCATTTATTCAACCTTCCCCGGCTGCAGGTGCTTGAGGCACTCACTCTACGTGATTCCCATGTGGTGAACGCTTTTGCAGGGCTCCCGTTCTCATGGGAATGGATGGCCAATAAATCCATAAACAACTAAATAAAAAGGATCGTTTCAGTTGCTGGCACATTTTTAATTACAGAACTTGTCATCAAGAGTGACTGGGGGCAGGCGGGATAATTTTGGAACAGCAGCACATCTGGATAGGAGCCGGGAAGAGGACTTGACCCACAGAGGCTCAGCCTCGTTTCTCTTGGCTACAAGTCCAAAGTCATATCACAGGAGAAGAAAAGGGTGGGGAACTTGACTTTTACTGAGCAGCTTTTATGAGCCAGGTCCTGTGCCTGTCACACGTCCCATCTCATTCCATCTCCAGTAGCCACATGCGATGGAAATTACTGGCCCATTTACGGAAGGACACAGACTGAAGATGGGGAATGGCTTGTCCAAGGCTGTCCTGCTGGTGCAAGGCAGGGTTGGAGCCCAGGTCTGTCTGGGTCCAGAGCTTTCCCACCCTGCATCCTGCTTCCCTCCATGGTGATGATTTCACATCGCCACTTCTACCCTTGGGAAGCAGTGGCTTTCAGGGATTTGGGACCTGGGTCTGGTGAGAGAGGTGGCCCAGGGGAGATTCTATAACCCTAAGAAGACTGGGGAAGATGAGGGTCCCTGTGGCATGGCAAAGGAGGCCCAGGCCTTAGAAGGCTGATGAAGACCTGACTAGATTCACTCCTCCCAGGGCTATGGTGTTACAGCCTGTACTCTCCTGCCTGCCAGAGGGCCCCATTTCCAGCTACTTTTAATTTGGAGCAAACTAGCCGCTCCCCTGTGGTCCTGAAGTTAATAGGATGTCTGTGCAGCAGTGACAGGATAAATGGCCCTGAACGAATTATTCCTGCATGATATCAGGGTTATCTAGGAGAAAGACACGGAAGCTCCAGAGGGGCAGGTGATCCCACCTTCTTCTCTGCCCTCTGCTGTGGGACTATGGAGACCCCAGTGAACTGAGCACCTGGACAACCCAAATGGGTCAGGGAGCGCTGGGCCTGCTGCAGAGGGGCAAGGGTGGTGGGGTCAGTAGGCTGGGATGAAGGCTACTGGACATCAGGAGGGCCAGGGTGAACACATGCCCCTCCTGGCAGGCTCTAGCTTGGGGCTGGAGAGGGAGGCGGGGACCCAGAAGCCCTGGATAATCAAGCTTTCTTCCTGTGACAAGGCACCGGCACTCAGAGGTTCCAGAGCTATAGAGAGTGAGTGGGGCTGTGGTAACATGACCAGAGTGCTCGCTCAGCCCTCACTGCCAGGACAGTGAGCGAACCAGGACTCAGATGGGGGGACTCTCTTTCCCCAGGATGAGGTAGCTTTGAAGGTTAGCTTTTCACGGGACAGGTGGCATTCTCCTTTTGGTAGAGGACATGGTATCTCCCAGGTCTCAAAGTCCCCAGTGTGAAGGCCTCTGCTTTCCCAGACAATTCCAGTAAACAGCTGCAACACCTCAATTCCAGCCTCTGCCTAGTGTCCAAAGCTTTGTGTATTTTCCCACACCCAAGACCACTTCTCACACTTGCCCTGTAAGAAGGAAGAGCCATGGGGGAGCGGCCCAGTGACCCAGTGGAGGAGTAAGCAGAGACTATTCAGTGTCTGGCAGGTGCCTTGGGCCCGCACACCTGCCTGAGAGGGGATAAGGATACTAAGAGAGCATGGGTATGGCTGTCCTGCTGACCTTGGCCTCTGGAGTGTTCCCTTTCCCCATAACCCAGGTGATGACACTTTAATGGAATTTGTCACAATCTTTTGCATGACAGGTGGCTGCTCTGACAAGACCCAGCAGGGAAAAACCCACCAAGAAAATTAGTGGGTTGCTGGGGGACTCTCTGCTGGTGGCAAGGTGGGGAGTAGTGCAGGCAGGCATGACTTCTCCAGCCCTAGGAGTGCAGAGGAATGTACCTTGTCTTGGCACCAGCAGGACCTACGTTCTAATCCCAGCTCTGCCACTCACCAGGGGAGCCACCACACTTAGCTAAACCTCAGTTTCCTTATCTGCTGAAATGGTGATTGCAATCCCTACCTCCAGGATCAAGACTAGAATGAAGCAAGGAAGGTGCGTAGGGCACAAAATGTAAGAGGGGGCCCTGCAGGAGCAGAGCTGGGATTTGCCTGTGAGCTGCTAGCCCTTACTCAATATCATCATTACATTAAAAAACAGTCCTGTGCCATTGATGTTATTATTATCTCCAATTAAAAGTGGGGAGCTTGGCTTGGGGTGGTGTTCAAATGACACAACTTCACACAGCTGGTAAGAGGCAGAGTTGGTACTCCAGCCTGGCCTGCCTGAAGGCAGAGTCATGCCCAGGTCCAAGGTCAGTCTCTTGAGGATCTTGAACAGCAAGAGGAGGAGGCATGAGGAACAGTGTGTCTCTGATGGGGGAGCTGAGGTTTTGTCTCGAAAAAAGAGGAACAGCCTGGGCTGGGGCGGGAGGGGAGAGTTACAGCTCCAGGGCCTTGTCCTTGAGATAGATCTCATCTTCCCACACCCCTTTTCCCCACCCCCGCAGCCTCATGGGTGGCCTGGAGGACACTAGAAGCTCTCCTGGATCGGATTCCTCCCTTCTGCTCACTTTGGCTCTGTCATCCGTGCCTGGGGTAACATTTGTTCCCGGTGTGCAGAAGGAGATGAGTTTAAACCTCCCCAGCCAGAATGGAGCCTGCACAACTTCTGGCTCCTGCCAGAGGCCCCCAGGAAGTCTGTGAGGGGGGTGGGGAGCTGACTGTGCAGAAAGAGGAAGGGGCAGGTTCCCCAGACCCCTGATTTCACGAAGCATCCGAGCCAGGAGCTGAGCTTCTCCTAGGTTAGACAGCAGGCAGGGGCCTGACTCTGGGAGTCAGGCTTTTAACTCCAATAAGGAATCAGGTGAGAGAGATGGCTCTGGGCAGGCCCTTAAGAAAAGAAGTTCAGCAGAGAGGAAGCAGTGGTCTAAAGTCATCCAGTGGTCAGATGTGGTGACTCATGCCTGTAATCCCGGCACTTTGGGAGGCCAAGGTGGGAGGGTCTCTTGAGTCGGGAATTTGAGATCAACCTGGGCAACATAGTGAGACTTTGTCTTTACAAACATTCAAAAATTAGCTGGCTGTGGTGGCACACACGTGTGGTCTCAGCTATTTGGGAGGCTGAGGTGGGAGGATTGCTTGAGCTCAGGAAGTCGAGGCTACAGTGAGCCACGATTGCATCACTGCACTCAGCCTGGGGAACAGAGTGAGACCCTGCCTCAAAATAAATAAATAAATAAAGTCATGCAGTAACTGACAAGGCCATAGGCTCTCACAAAGTGATCATGAGATGTTGCTGTCAGAACTGTGCCTAGTGCTGAGAAAACAAGTAGTGAGTGAGAGGGAGTCCCAGGCCGGAGGGGCTCTCAACCATGAGAGTATCAGATAATAACAGTAGTCGGATCCGTTCAACACTACTGTGCACCTAATAGGCAGGGAGCTTTATCTATACAATCTCATTCAACCCCATAAGAAGGGTATTGTAATTCGACTTTATAGATGAGGAAACTAAATGCCAGGGAGGTGAGAGACCCAGTCCGAGGCTTCCGAGCCAGTGTGCAGCGTTCAGGGATGTCTCAATCTAGAAACCAACTGTGCTTCTCACTGCATTCGTGGTTAGCAAATTTTTTTAATGCCAAAGAGATTCTTTAAATTTGAGAGAAATCCAGTCAATAAAACAAATAAAAATAGAGCCGGAGGGGTGGGAGTGGGGATGCCAGAGGCCTGCCCACCCAGCCTTTCCTTCTGGGAACAATCTTAATGCCCTTCCCTAGACACTACACAAGCTCAGACAGAGCCTGAATGTTTTATGTGGCGGGAGGCTCACGCAGGCTGGAGGCTGGGGCTGAAGCTAAACAGAGTTCAGAGAGCATTTGCTGAGCACCTGTGGGACAGGTGTTGCATAGTGCTTCCTAGAAAGCTCCTGCACCAGGTGGCATCTCAGGCTGATGGCTGATGTCTGTGCCGTGCAGTGCTGTTTCATTCATTTAATACAGTAACACACATACTCCATTCTGGGCACCATACTAGTAGCTCTGGCTACAGTGGTAAGCAAAAAAATGCACACGGTCTTGCCTTCATGGAGCTGAAGTCTAGTGGGGAAGAGAGCCTTTAGCAAACATGTTCCTAAAAGGAACACAGATCACAAATTATGATCAGGGTAGGAAGGAAAGTTCAAGGTTGATGAGATATGTGAGCAGGTGGACATGAGCAGTTTATCTTTGCAATAAGCACTGATGAGAAATCTGGGTGAGCTGGCTTCTTAGACCGATGGCAAGAAGGATTGCTGGCATGGCAGGAGGTGGCCAAGGGTTAGGAACAGGCAGGACAGGGAGGGTGGTCCTGGACCCTCCTCGTTCCCCAGGTATTTGCAAGGCTGTTAAGAAACAGTAAATTGCCGTACCTGGTCCAATACATTCTTTGCATTCCTCAGTTCTGCAATGGACAAAGAAAAATCCCTCTCCTGAGGGTTGGATTACTGCAAATCTAGAACTCAGTGCAATGAATAATGAATAAGTGAAATCAAATTAAAACCAGAAATCATTAAGCAGTCATAATGTATCCACATAGGGTCGAATCTAAACCCACCTGGGGAGGTGTAAACATGAGAAAGCCATTTTCTGGACTCTCTGCAGGCCTTTCTCAGCTACCCTGCTCCCAGCCTGGCCCTGCTCCCGTGTTCCTCACTATTTAACAAATATTCAGCAAACACCTGGATTGGGTAGAACACCAGTCGCCCAGCACGTGCCTGGCGCAGAGCCGGGGCTGTGTAAACACTTGGTCCTCTCTGCGGAGCTGAAGCAAAGAACACAGATACAATCCTGCCCCAGTGCCTGCCATGGGCTGCCGCTCTCAGCCCTGGCGGCAGGAAAGGCTCTACTGCAGCAGGTCACAGGAAGGCCAGGTCCCCACGGAGTCCCTTCTGTGTCACAAGGATCTTAGTTTCTGGGATTCTGAGCAGAGAGAGGGAGCTGTCCTGACCCGCCAGCTGTTTCCACTGCAGAGGCCAACACTCTGATGCTGCTCCCTCTTCCAGCTTCAGCCTCCTCCCACCTTCTCAGTGCTGCCTCTCTTCGTCTCAGCTTAGATGTCACTTTTGGAGGTGCCCCTTAGTCTGCCCCAGACATCTCTTCTCTATGCTTGTTGACCCCCATGGTCCCCCCATCTCAGCACTCCTTCCAGGGAGTATCTGCATGTGAGGTCTGGGTACCCATCAGACTGTAGGTGGGGACAAGCCCTCTTGATGGAGGGCTTGTGTCTTATTCATTCACATGTCTGTTGTCTTGCAATAAGCATGGCACAGAGTAGGTGCTCAATAAATAAACTGAGCGAATGAACACAGGCAAATATGCAGAAGAAAATATCTTCCTGATCATTTATTCAAGTGGCCATCTACCCTCGCTCTGTTTCTGTCCCTGTCTCTGTCTCTCTCTCTCAAATACACATGCACACAGAGTTCTTTGCCCATGCTCTCTCCTTTGCCAGCTTGCTTTTTCAGTCACCCCTCTTGCTGCATAATGGCCTTCTGTGATCTCATTCCTCTTTTGGTGCTGCTTGGGAAGTACAGACTCACCTGTAGGAGTGAGTCAGGAGCAGATGAGGAGCTCTGACCCTGGTCCTGCCAGGGGAATGGGTTGGGGTCTCTCTCTGCAGACCCATGTTCATCTCAGCCCTGACCCTACCCTCACAGCTGGTCATGGCAACACACTCCACAAAGGGATTCCTTGGCTAGGTGCCGCTGGATCTTTGCACCAGTGCTAGGAGGTAGACAGGCTGCAGGTAATGGACTCGTTTTACAGATGAAGAAACTGAGGCTCAGAGAGGCTGTGACTTGCCCAGGTAGCAGAATCAGAGTTGAGACCTAGGTTTCCTTAGGCCAAAGCTCTTTCTGTTGCACTTATGGGAAACCCCCACGATCCCCCTATCTCGGCATTCAGTGTGACATCCAGGGAGCATCTGTGTGTGGGGTCTGGGTCGCCACTAGACTGCAGGTGGGGACAAGCCCTCCATCAGAGGCTGCGACGGGATGCTGCCTCACACTCCTCACCCTCTTAGGTCCTGCTCTCTGTAATGTGGAAAGAAAACCTTCCAGTTGTCTCTGAGGATTGAATGGGGAAACTTTGTGAAATTTCCTAACCCCTTTGCTTTCTCCTTCTCCAGGAGGTAAAGCCACTGAGAGCAACCACAGCTACACCCATTAACCTCCTGTTCACCCCACTTCTGGCCGCCAGTAATTCTGCCAGGCAGCCTGGCCCTCCGCAATGGGGGCTCAGCCCACCTGGGTACCTTGGAGGAGCAGCGCCCCATTTCAGAAGGATGGTAGGGAAATAACAGGAAGGTCAGAACATCCCAACGAAGGAGATAAACAGAATCCCATCATTCCCACCACCCACACATACCACACAACGTACACCGGGCCAGACCCGCTAGGCAGCAGGCACCTGAGCCATGTCATGAGATCTGGCTGCACATAGCCTTTCTCTGCTCTCACTGTTATTTTTCAAAAACCCATCAAAGGTTTGTGGGCTCCTTCCCTGAATATTCTGCCGGCTGCTTCCAGTGCCTCTCCCCCCCCCCCAGCACCCAAAAGACTCTTCCTGAAAGACAGCATGAATATTTAAAGACATTTTTTCAGCCAGTGGAACCACATCACGCTGCCGCTCTCCCTTGACATCATCTCCAGAAAGTTGGCCGGATCCCTCCGAGGGCCTCACCTTCCCTGGTGCCGAGTGTAAAACGGGGTTTAAGACACAGGGCCAGGCCCTGAGGAGTTAGCCTTCTTTCTGCCTCCCGGCTGTGGGCCCATCTGGGGCTGCAGCCCTAATTCTGTTCCACAGCCACTTTCTGGTCTGCCCAGACAGTCACTCCTGCAAACCACCTGCCACCCCAGTTCTTGGAGAAGCCGAAAAGACAGGCATGGACATAGGCATGAAATGTGGAGGGACAGGGATCCAAGAAAGCAGAACAATGAATGCAGCCCCAGAAGCACGAGACCCTGGAACCCTACGAGAGGAAGCTCTTGGCACCTGAGGTGAAGAGCTGATCCAGTTTCTTGAATCCACCAGTGCAGAGCAGATTCCGGTCCATCACCACCTCCCGCTGGCCCCCTCAAGCGTCTCTGTTCTGCAGAATTACTCACAACCCACTGCATCAAATCTCTCTTTTATCAACAAAATACAACCCTCCGTGGATAACTTCTTGAAACTCCAGTCACGCTAAGCCACTTCCAATGCTCTGGAAAGGGTTCTGTCCCTCTGCCCGCCCATAACCTATCAGCCACACACCACCAACTCCATTTCCAAAGTTCCAGGCAATTACAGCCAGCTGAGTTCCCTGGCTGGGAACTCAGAGCCAGGACCCACGTTGTCAGCAACCTCGAATCCCAGCCACCAATTTCCCCAGCCTTGTCCAAGACCTGGGTGCACCAGAATGGCCACGCTCAGCACACCGAGGCAATACGACCAGCCAGGTCATATCAAGACAGAAAGCAGGGGCAAGGCCAGTTTCCATACCTTTGCTGAGGGTCCCAGTGATGAGCTTAAAGATGGTCTGGGCAAATTTCACGAACCCGAGCTTGCATCTTTTGGAGCAGCCGCTCATGGTGGTGGAGGGGAGCCAGGCTCTGTTGTCAGCACCCAGAAGGGACAGCACCCACCTTATGCACCCCAGGAACTTGGAGCTTGCCTGGGTGAACCCTGAGTGACGGATGCACCCCCAAAGCCAGGCTCTGGGAACAGCACAGCTGCCTCTGCAGCGAGTCTGGCTTCAGCATCCAGAGAGCCTGCAGGGCAAACTCTCCCTCCCTTTCTCCACCCACTCCTGCTGTGCACTTAAGTCCTCGCCACGGGAGGACCTCAGGATGCCAGGGCCAGGACAGCACTGCCGGGGCACAAGGTACTCCAAGGGAACCGAGGAGGAGAGTAAAGCTGAGCAGAGCAGGGAGGGAGGAGCTGGAGCTCTCCCAGGCTTTGCTGACTGTCTTTCTTACATGGCAGCGGTAATGTAGCAATTAATACTCAAGTCAGAAGGGAGGGGACTGCTACGCAGAAAACACTCAGCCCCACAGTCTCCCACACTCGCTCTCCCACTCTTTCCTTCCTGGTTAATCTGATAGATCAATTCTCTGTGCCTTGATCAGGATCTGGAAGAACTCCCCGCAGAGCAGGAAGCAGCTGTCGGCACTCAGCAGAAAGTTTGTAGGCAGCCTCAGAGTGGCCTGGTTTGCATCTCAGAGAAGCTGGGCTGAGTGGAGCCTCCGGGGAGCCGGCCTGTGAACATCGGACAGACAGACAGAGCCCACGCAGCCTGTCCAGTAACCTTGGCACCAACAGCAGGTGATGTTTGCCTTCCTGACTTGGAAAGGACAATGCCCCGAGCACCTCCTGCTCCAGGTATCCCCGACTCAAAGTCAGACTACTGAGTTCCAGCCTCCATCCCTGCGGAGCAGTCACGAGTCTGCTCTCTCACTGGGATAGGAAAGGAGTGCAATTAGGGCTTTTCTTGATTGAGATAGTATTCCTCAGAAATGTCATAAAGGAATGACCGAGTTTCATATAATTAGAATACAATGCAACACTCTTAACAGTGAAACTGCAAGGCAGTATGCACATGTGAAGTCCAGCTATTGCTCCATTAAAAACCTGGCTGCCATTCAGTACCAGAGGCTGCGTGAGTTGGAAGGGACCTTGGTGGCAGGAACATCTCATCCCACCCTCTTCACTGGGTGTGAACCTCCCCCAAAACAACCCTGCTTTGCTTTCTTCAGAAAGTCCTTGTGGGCCCTGGCCATGGGCACATCTGTGAATGTAGTGTGGCTACGTGTGAACAGCAGATATGAAACACCTTCATCTGAATAAGGCTATGCACTGGAAACTCTCTTCTTCTGCCCCAACTGTCTCCCTTTAATCTGCTTCTCTGGGATGTTCAAGAGGAATCAGTTGCTTAAGAGACAGAGAATGGAGACTGCCAGTTTACAAAATGCCAGATAAGCCAGAACTCATGTATCAGGTCTGATTTTTACCCCATGTTCTGGGAGTCAGTGTGGAAGTGAATCTTCAAGAAAGAAATACCAGCCCTTAGAGTGGTCATCAACAAATGTCAGCTCTGAAAAGAGGTCTGGGAGACAGTCTGCAAACTCAGAGCCTTTTCAAAGCCCCAAAACCCTCAAGCCTTGTCAGCATGGTAGGAGTCAGAGCATATAAAACAGAAGTAGCTCTGGCAGGAAATACCCCATTGTGCTGGATGTCTTAGGGCTTGAAATTATCGTTTTATTCACTCTCTGTCTTAAGAGTTGAAGGTCCCAGATAAAAGGCACATGGTGTCCGGGAATGTTAAAGGCACTTAGCCTTTGGTTCACTCATTCACTTATCCAATATTTACTGAGCTCCCAGTGTGCAGGAAAGAGCTGAGCACCCAGGGTACAGAAAGGGCTGAGCCAGACAATTGAGATGACAAGGTCAGAGCTCTCATGGACTTACAGAGGAGGGGATTCGCCACGAGACACTCAGTCCTTGTTGAGAATCAGTTTATCTAACTAACTTCTTTCACTTTGCAGAATCTTAGTGGGATTGAGGCATGAGGCAGGTAGGTGTTAAGAGGATCATGGAGCACGACCTGGCAGGCAAGGAGTGGGCAAAGAGCAGACAACCTGGGCACCACAGAGGAGAAAGATCAGAGACAGAAAGTTTGGAGGGAGGGTGTGGGACCCATCTGATCATTTTACCAACAATAATACTGTCCTCTGAATAGGTGAGTTCACTTTGCAGGACATAGGACTCTCAGCTATGCCCAGTTGCTCCTCCCTTCCATCCCATCAGACAGGGTAAGACTAAAAATCGAGAAGCCAAAGAAAAAAAGGCTGTGACAGTAGTGATATTAGGTGATCCAGAACTCAGACTTCAGCCTAGAAATCTGGTCAGGAATCCTGCTGGAGGAAAGACTGCCACGAGACTGTTAGCAGCCTCTGTTCAGGGATGATAAGAGATATCCAGGGTGGATCTGCATTTGGGCCCCAGTTCAGGAATCCCAACATTTGACTATATATTGGGAAAGAAACAAAAGCATATGTTGTTTGCTCTGGCAAATCCTATGAACATCCCATAGCTCCTCCAAGCCAGATGTGTAACGGATAAGAGCATAGATCTTCGCACCAGGTATTTACTGACTCACTTGTTTATCCTACACATGCATATTGAAAGTATACCATTATCATGGACTCTGCGCCAGGTGCTGAGGATACAGTGGTGGATAGAACACACAAAGTCCCTGGGCTTATTGACATTATATTCATGTGGTCCAGGGAAAAAAACAGTCAACAAATATGTCTCTGTACAAGAGAGAGTGCTTTAAAGAAAAAGAAAACTAATCAAATGGATAGAGAGTAATGGGAGCTCTGATTTCAGATAGGGCCACTGGGGAAGGCTTCTATTAAAATGACATTTGAGCAGAGACCCAAACCAGCCATACAGCTCCCCGGAGGGGAAGAATATTAAGGCTGAGAGAATAACAAGTGCAAAGGCCAAAGACAGCCCTGAGCTCGATCCTAGGGTTGAGCTCAACTCAGCAGCCATTGAACAAACAGGTTAGCCTCACTGAGCCTCAATTTTTTCTTCTGTAAAGTGGGAATAATAATCCCTGACTCATAGGGTCTAGGGAAGGTTTAAATGAAATTAATGTGCTTAATATAGTGCCTGGCATAGTACATGGCAGAGGTTATTATGTCAATGGCAAAGGTTATTGCTGCTACTCCTACCTCTCCTACTATTGATGCTGATGCCATTCCTGCCCCATCCCCAAAATAACCCCCTACCAGCTATGTGACTAGACAAGAAACATTCTCTACCAGTCTGGAGTCCTGAACACCTACTATGTGCCCAGTCCCAGGCAAACGCTGTGGAGGGCTCCAAAGGAAGTGTGAGGTGGGATCGTTGTCCTCACATGAAGCCATTATAAAACAACTTTTATCAAGGGAGGGGTAGAGAATTCCAGAAGAGGAAGAGAAGATTGAGATCACTGAAGCTGTGGTGAGTGGAAAAGAACTCACAGAGGTGGAAACCAAGCAAGCACAGAAAAAGGAAGGTGAAAATAAATAGAGGCTGTGCAGGTGAGACTTTTTAACTGTTGGAAATTACGGAGCCAGCTCTTCGATGTTTATCTCTCCCAGCAGCAGGCATTTTGGATTCTCCTCTGATCTCTACAAGGCATCATGTGTTTGAACTCTCAGCCTTGGACGAATAAGTCAGGCCCAGAGAGGGTCAGCAGTATCCAAAACACCACACAGCAACATCCCCCAACACATGGGCAAGGGACTCAGTGTGCCAAGAACATTCCCAGCAAAGGAAGGCAAGGTGTGCCAGTAGGCAGCGCATGATAGGAGAGTACAGGAGAGAATTGTGCTCTGTGCAAGGAATGTGCTATTCTGCAAATAAGGAAGAGGGAAGAGGATTTACGTAGCACCCGAGACCCGAGAAATGAGACCATCAGCAGCCATGTGTTAGTCAGCCTCTGGGTCACAGATGTGCGTTATCCAAAGGAACTTGGGAAGTCAGAGTTTTCTCTCCACCTGAAACGTTTATGGGAATCTTCACACCCCAGTTCCAGGCGGAAGTAGGACAGGCAGATGGGGGCTCCAGCTGGTGTCTGGGCCTGGGAAAGTGCTCCGACTTTGAGTGCAAGGCCAAGAAAGGACAAACAATCTGTCCTTCAGAAGGTTGAACGGCTGTCCTCCTCAGTGATGATAATGATAGCATCATTCACCAAGTTTCTTCCCCGTGCAGGCGACTGCTCTAAGTACGTACATACCTTAAATCTTTATTATAGCCCTATGATGTAGCTATTATGATATTATCTATTCTATAGGTGAGGAAACAGAGGCCCAGAGAGGGAAAGTAACTTCTTGATGGTCACACAACTGAAGCTGAATTTGAATCCAAGATCATTTGACATTTGACTCTAAAATTTACAAAACCTTATTTGATATCTCACCAGGGCTCAAAATTAAAGTGACTCACAGTGTTAGAGAGGTATATTTTGCCTCAATATAAGTTAGTAGCTGTCTATTATAATCATACGCTCTCCGTCTCTGGATGCATCGTGGAGAGAGATTGAAGATACTTGTTCTGGAAAGAATTCCCTCTAAGGCCAGGGTTGTAGCGTGGGAGGGGAGGCAGGAAATGACTAGACAAGGGATCAGTCACTGTCCAGCCAGGAGAAAGAGACCACAGCAGCCAGTTTAACAGAGAGAATCTCACATAAAGACTTGTTAAGCTAACATTGGAGGACTGCAGGAGGCTAAAAGGAACACTGAGGAATCATAGAGGTAGGAACTGCAGGAAGCAGCTACCACTCCTAGAGCTGGGTGGGGGTGAGTAGAGGGCAAAGGAAATCGAGGCTGGAATCCCCTGGACCTAGAACTTCAGCAAAGGGGCCCAGTGATGCTGAGACCTAGACTTCTGCAGAGGCAGTGCCTGCTGGCTGATGCTGATGTCCTGAGGTTTTGTGATGAGCTTCATTCTGGGAGTTAAAGAAAGAAGAACACTACAAACTGCAACCAGCTGCTGCAGCCGGAACGTATTTGATGCCAGGGTCAAGAACTATTGCCTTGTAGTTGCAGGCAGAAGTGAACTAGAAAAAAACCTCTTTTTCCAGCCTGCACCTCTCTCCCCCCATAGTGACAGAGCTTGTCACAGGGCTGCTTGCAAAGCAGAAATGAGCAGAGCAGAGCAGGGAGCCCTGAAACCTGAGTGTGAAGGACTTAAAAACCAGTGCCATTCAGATGTCTTCCTTCCTAAAATCCTAGAGCCTTTTTCTCCTCATGTGTTCATTCAGCACATATTTACCCGACACCTACTATGTGCCAGCCATTAGGGATATGCTGGTAAATAAGAAAATCCCTTGCCTCAGAACAGAAAACCACACACTGCATGTTCTCACTCACAGGTGGGAATTGAACAGTAAGATCCCTTGGACACAGGAAGGGGAACATCACACACACACTGTGGCTTGCTGTGAGGTGGTGGGAGGGGGAGGGATAGCATTAGGAGATATAACTAATGTAAATGACTAGTTGATGGGTGCAGCACACCAACATGGCACATGTATATATATGTAACAAACCTGCGCGTTGTGCACATGCACCCTAGAACATGAAGTATAATAATAATAAAAAAAGAAAATCCCTTGCCTCATGGAAATTGCATTTTACAGGCTGAGCAGGGGAGGGGGTTCTCAGACCACAAACAAACAGATTCATAAGGTAGAGAATTTCAGGCAGTGAAAATCCTGATGAAATGAAGAGTGTCTGGTCTGTGTTTTCTAATGAGCAGAATAGGGCTATCCCAGACTTTGCTGGTCAGCTGATAGAAAAACCACAAAGAGGAAAGGGGCAGGTTCCACGGGGGTCATGATCATTGTCATAATCATTACAGAAATATCACTGTGATGTGTTACACTGTTGCCAGGTGCTGTTCTGGGTGTTTTATTTGGATTAACTCATCCTAGTCTTGTAACAAGCTCATGAAGTAGGTATTAGTATTTATTAAACCCATTTTATAGATGAGGAAACGGAGGCTTAGGCAAGTGATGTTATTTGTACCGGTGGGAGGAAGGTTGAGCAGTGTGATTAATGACTGATTGGGGGAAGGCACGGGGGAAGCGGAGGGAGGCAAAAGCCATCAGTAGTTCTGGAAACAGAAACAGGAAAGGTATAAAGAGAATCCGGTCTGGGGAGGGAGACGGTTACAGATTTTGTGTGTCTTCGGAAGACAAATATCCAGCCGGTAGATGGAAATGAAGATGAGGAACTCAGGAGAGCAGGAAGGAGCTAGAATTCTCATAAATAAATGATTTTTGTTGCTGCTAAGGAAGAAAATAAATGTGGCATCCCGGCAGGCCAAATATATTAGCATTTAAATACAGGCTTACACAGGTGGGTTTAAAAAAAGCAATTTCCTAAGAATTAAATCAGATTTTTTTCTTCTCTAAGTCTTAGAAAAATCAGTTCTGCTTGAGTGTGGTCCTCAGAGAGGGATTCTGCCTTGCTCTAGGGGCAGACTAGCTCCACGTTCTCAGTGGGGCTCCATGTCTTCTTCCCATTATAATTACGAGAAAATGATGCCTAAAAGCCGAGGGCAATTCATCAGCACTGTTTGCTAGAGTTTCGAAGGCTCGTTTGTTCTGAGAGAAGGGCACCTCATGTTGGGGTCTAGATGCACTCTGTACTCAGCTATGTCAGCAAGTCTGCAGGGGCTGGTTAGGCAAGATAGAGCAATCTCCGTTTTGCCATGGAAGTGGTAAGAAGGGCCAATGTGCAGCTGCTGGTGCTGCCAGGGCAGAGATGGGAAGAGACCAAGTTGGTCCTTGAAGCAGACCTTTCTCTTTCTGTTGCCTCCAAATGCCCAGGGTCTTTATACCACCTCACTGCTGCCTGTTGACATGTCCTTCCCTGTTCTGCCTTTTTTGCTCTTGTTGCATGCTATGCTAAAAACTGGACTCAGTCCTGGAGCACTACAGGGGCTCCTTTACTGTGTGATCGTGGAAAGAGAAGAACCATTAAATTGGATACCAAAGGCCACAGGTATGGACACTGGCTGGTCCCACAATGGGACCAAGAGAAAACCCTACAAGACAGACTAATTTATATCTTACATCCACTTTCCCCTCTGCTTTCTAGAGTCATGAAAAGCAGGACACAGCTGCATAAAGGAGAGAGATTAGGGCAGGGATCCCAATTCCTAGATGCAAATTGATTGTCGATGCTACTTTTCTGTCACTTTCCCATCGAAATATACCTGACCTGTGTTCCAGGTGCTCGGGGCTCTGCTTTTCCCAAATGGCCCAGCTGGTTTTTTCCACACCCTCTGTCTCCAGGAACTGCATCATCAATGTCCCAGAGCCCCCAGGTCAGAACAGTGGGAGTCATTAGCAACTCCTCCCTATCCTCTTCCACCCAGCTTGCCCATTGCCAGCTCCTGTTACTTCTACCTCCTTAGTGTCTCTCTGATCAGCCCATTTCCTACAAGTCACACGCAAGTTTTTCTCAAAGTATGGTCCAGGGTCCTTGTAGTGGATTGAATGGTGGCTCCCAGAAAGACATGTTCACATCTTGCAACTTGTGAACATGGTGACTTATTTGAAAAAGGAATCTTTGCAAAGTAATCAAGCATCTTGCAATAATGAGATCATCCTGGATTATCTGGCTAGACCCTAAATCCAATGACAAGTGTCCTTACAAGAAACAGAAGATAAGGCAGACAAAGGAGGAGGTAGCAATGTGAACACAGAGGCAGAAATGAAAGTGGTGAAACCACAAGTCAAAAAATGCCTGGAGCCACCAGAATCAGAATTTCCCCGAGAGCCTCGGGAGGGAATACCACCTGATTTTGGACTTTTGCCCTTCAGGACCATGAGAGAAAAAATTTCTGTTGCTTTAAGCTACCCAGTTTGAGGTAATTTGTGACAGCAGCCACAGGAAACTAATATAGTTTATTTAAATCATAATTACTTACAGGAGTTACCAAAAATGTGGATTTTAGGGCCCATGCCCAGACACTTGGAGGACTGACTCTCAAATTTCAGCAACCATCACAATCGCCTGGGAACCTGGTAAAATCCTGAGTCCTGGGCCTGCTCAGAATACTAGCCTCTGGGCGTGGGCCTTGGAATCTGTATTTTAATAAGTCCTCCAAGTAATTCTAAGAACAGGGACTATGACCTCTTCATCCTGGTACCCTAGTGTCTGGCACAAAGCCCAGGGCAGAAGAGGAGTAAGAAAGTTAACTGGAGGAATAAATAAGTGACATTCAGAAACACACAACCATGGCTTCTGAGTACATAGAGATGGAGTCATCAAGCCTATTCAGCAGCTGGAGAGAACGATGTTCCCCACCTCCTTCCCTAAAAGACATCTTTCTTGGTCTCCTGACTGACAAGGGGAATCATTTTATGTAGTTGTGGAGGAAGGGAACTTGTGTCTGTGTACCTACTAAGTGCCAAGCACCATGTCAGGCAAGTTCGTCTCACAGAATAGTGAATGGACTCCGTCCTCCTCAAGTCCCAACACAGTGCTGGCCGTGGAGAGCTTGTAGAGACTATGACAATCAGACAAAAGTTCTCTGGTCCTGGAGTAACAGACGGACATGGAAGAAGACAGAACTGGGCCCCAGGGGAAGGGATCAGAGAGAAGCTGCTAATGGAGCCTCTCATTCCAAGTCCTGTCTTCTGGGTCCCAGAGTCTCAGCTAACTGGCCATAGAGACATCACAGCCCTGGAACCGATGAAGACATCACCTCCATGGCTGAGAGGCTGAGGATTGGGCAGGGGGGCTGAGAGTAGAGCCAGATCTCTTTTATCCCCCACCAACCATCACATCCTTCTCCTACCCCAAGACCTCCAGTGACCTCCCATTGCCATTCCAACAAAATCCGACATTCTTACTGGGACCCACAAAGCCCTGGGTGACCAGGTCCCAGTTGCCTCTCCATCCTCACATCTCTCCCGTCCCTCACTCCCTTCCAGCCCTTCTGGACTTCTTGTTGCTCCTCACACAGGCCAAGCATGCTCCAGAGGTAGAACCTCTGCATTGCTCTTCCTCAGCATGGAACATTGTATCCCCAGTTGTATCCCCAGCCAAGCTGATTGACACTTTATTGAGGTCTTTGCTTAAACATCACATCCACAGAGAGTTCTCTCCAACATGCATTAGAAAGGCACTCTGCCACTGTCTAGTCCTTCCCCGGTTTATCTTTCCTCAGAGTAAGTGCCACTCCCTGCCTCTCTGTCATATATTTGTCAGCCTAGTGTCTGCTCCCCTACTAGCCTGCACGCTCCAACAGCAGGGACTTGGGCTGTGTTCCTCTACGCTATTCCCAGCGCCTAGGGTGGCACGCGCCTTTCAGTAGTGGCTCTGAGAGTGTATGTTGAAAGTGTAAACGAAAAATAAAATTCTAAGCCCCACCAACTCACTGAATGAAGCTTCGTCTCAGCCAAGGGCACCCAACTAAACCTGAAAAACTAGTTCGGACCATGACAAGCAGTCAGGGGAGCTGTTGGACATGCCTTATTATACCCTCCTCCCTTTAGAGTTCAGGCACACAACTGACCCATTAAACATCAAAATAGAGACCCTAAGACGGACAGAAGAGACTCTCCGGAACAATAAGATACCAAATTCCAACCTGACTCTAGCATAGCATCACATGACAGACAGCAGGCCCTGAAATAAGCCGAAGTATTTTACCCCAAAATATATTTCTTTGACATCTTTTGAAATGACCCTACAAACTGTCTCTTGTGGGGAAATTTTACATTCTGTAGAGAATCCCTTTTCCTTTCTGGATCTTTTTCTGGTCCAGAAGAGATTGGCTGAGAAATACCTTTTCGGGGTCTGAATAAGAAACATTTGTCATCTATTGCCTCTGGGGCAGCCACCAATGAGACTTCATCTATGTAATAAGAACTTTGGTCTCTACAACCCCTTATCTTAACCCAGACACCATTTCTATTGATTCCGAGTCTTTAGATAATAACTTAACTCTCAACCAATTGCTAACTGGGAAATCTTTGAATCCACCCATGGCCTGTAAGCCATTCCCCATCCCTCAAGTTGTCCCACCTTTCTGGACCCAACCAATGTATGCCTCACATGTATTGATTGATGTCTTCAGTCCTCCTCAAACATGTAAAACCAAGCTGTAACCCAGCCACCTCAGACACATGTTCTCAGGACCTCTTGAGGCTGTGTCATGGGTTATGATCCATAACTTTGGCAAAATAGCTTCTGAATTGACTGACCTCTGTCTCAGATACTTTCTGTTTTCCAAAGGACAGAATGCCCACCTCCTCACTGTTGGACAGTTGGCCTGTCCCGCTCTTCAGGAAAGTAGGCACCCTCCTGCCTCCTGAGTACTTCGGGCTCCAGATGTTCCAGTAGCCACACTCTGTTAAACAAATCCACCTGAACATGCTTGAAATCTGGGTCTATTCAGGACCTTTCCTAGTTTAGAGCAATACTGAATCTGGATAATAAGGGTTTTGGAGCCTACGGGAGGAGAATTCAAAGCACGCTTTGAGGTAGGAATCATGATGGTTGCCTTGATAAACAACAGCTGTCAGAGGACACAGAAAGGTAAAGAGGGCTTAGAAAAGAGGAGAGGGAGGCTGGCCTCAAGTTATTGCAAAGAGTCATAGGGATTTTAGGAATACACAGGTCTAATATTTGACTTGAAGTTGTTTGTGTAACCATTCATTAGGTATGTGCACATAACCCAGTTATTCCAACCCATTAAGTCTTTATTTCCTTACCTTTAAAATGCAGCTAAGACTCCCTACCTAGTGGAACTGATGCCTGCATTGAACAGGGGGGTGACCAACTGCCTTGGTTTTCTTAGGACTAAGGGGTTTCCAGGGACACAGGATGTTTTGTGCTAAACAGAGACAATCCTGGGGCACCCTGAGGATAGCACAGAAAAGCCCTTGAACAGAGCACGAAACTCTCCCAACAACAATAGTAATGCCAGCGGACAGCCTGCATTATTTTAACCAAAGTTCTATACGGCTTTCAGATTTGTGGTCACTTGCATTTTACATTTTACAACATGCATTGTCACAAATGACCCCTAATCCTTTGTGGCACTAAGGTCTGGTGATAGAAACAGTAAAAGGGTAATTAGTCACGGGGGCCCAGTCCCTTTGACTTTTATGTTTTCTTCCCCTGTGCCCCCACCTGTCTGGGTCTTGTCCCCAGAGATCCATTTATGGAGAATATAAGAGCTGATCCTGCTGTTCACAGCCAGACAACAGACCATCCCCTAACACCTTCAAGGCTACCCACCAAGAAAGAGTGAAGAAAGGCCTCATGATGAGGTCAAACCACAGGCAGCACCGGGCCTGTGTCACAGCAATCCCTCCAGAAATTCATCCAGAGCCGGTGACGGAGGGAACTTGGAGAGGAAGTATTTATCGGTTAAGTAAGAGTCCCTTTAAATATTCATCTCCATTTTGGTAATTACATCAGTGCCTGGATGGGCCGGCAGAGTCCTGGGCGGCTAATGGGCGGACTGGAGATGATGGCAAGTTTGCCCTGGGTCCCAGAGTGGGGTGCTGTGTAGGCGCTGTTTCCCACACTCTGGTGTAATGCTCACTGCAGATCCGAGAAAACCACCCTTGTCATTGTGCCCAGGGCCTCAGAGGAGGGAATCAACTCAGTGGAATTCTAGCCCAGTGCCAAGCTGGAGCATTCTGGGAAGGGCAAGAGGCAACAGGCACTTCAGATGAGAATCCAGGCTTTGGGGTGACTTTACTTTGTTTTTCTCCATCCAGCCTGCAAGCTCGCTCATCACAGAGGAGGCTTCCCTGGCTCCTTTTATGCACATGCCTGCTGCACCACCCCGTCCAGGTTATCTCCCTGCCTGAAGAATGCCAACATCCTCATGTTCCTGTGAGCAAAGAAAAGTCAGGCCCCTTCACCTGTACAAGTCTCAATTTCTTTGTCTGTGATATGATTGGAAAAAGAGTTTCCAGGTTGTATATATCCAGGTGAAGTACAAATGAAATAACGTACAGTCTCCCACCACATAATGACATTTCAGCCAACAGTTGACCTCATATATGAAGGTGGTCCCATAAGACTATACTACTGTATTTTCACTGTACCTTCTCTATGTTTAGACAGACGGATTTAGATGGACTCACATTTGTGTTTAGATAGACAAATACTCACCGTTGTGTTACAACCGTCTGCAGTATTCAGGACTGTCCCATGCTGTGCAGGTTTGTAGCGTAGGAGCAACAGGCTGTACCGGAAAGCCCAGGTGTGTCATAGAATATGCCATCTAGGTGTGTGTATGTGCACTCTGTGGATGTTCGCACAACAGCAGATTCACCTAAGGACACATTTCTGAGAACGCATCCCTGCCGTTAAGTGATGCATGACTGTATGAGAATTTCATTCCTAATTGTAAATTGTTACACGAGCATGCAGTGGTATATGAGTGAGAGGCAGTGCCTTGTGGTGGTGAAGAGCCCAGTTTCTACATCTTCCAGCTATGTGATTTTACACAAACTGAACCTCATAAGCCTCAGTTTCCCCATCTGCAAAATGGGGATACTAATGTCACCTACATCATATGATTACTATAGTTAATGAGAAATGTGTGTCAGGACCCGGCATGTAATAAGGGCTCGGACCACTAGCTGTCATCATTGTTGCTATTGTCATAATGATGATCATGGATCCTACTAGAGGCATGAAGGAACAGAGACCTGTGACAAGCCCCTCCAGGGGGTTCTATCCCAGAATCACCAGGAGTCTGGCATTCTTGCCCACAGCTCTACTCCCAACATCCTCACATCTCTGTCCCTGGAAGCAAGTCTGGGAGTTGGATGTCCTTGGACTACAGAGCTTCCCTGCAGGAGGGCAGAGGACTGGACACAGTAGACTTGAGGGGTTCCCAGGCTCCTTTGCATCTGTGGCTTCAGCTCAGGTTGGGAAGGGTATGGGTTGTGTTTCTCCAAAGTGTCAATAAAGGGCTTAATCACAGGACAAACCTTTATTAAGATCCTGCCATGTCGATGGAAAAATGCTTGAGGTTGGCTCCATGCCTTCCATCAGGGAGCTTAGGCCTTCAAAATGGCTGCAAGGGGCCGGGTGCAGTGGCCCACGCCTAGCACTTTGGGAGGCAGAGGCAGATGGATCACCTGAGGTCAAGAGTTTGAGACCAGCCTTGCCAACATGGTGAAATCCTGTCTCTACTAAAAATACAAAACTTATCCGGTCATGGTCGTGGGTGCCTGTAATCCCAGTTACTTGGGAGGCTGAGGCAGGAGAATCATTTGAACCCAGGAGGCAGAGGTGGCAGTGAGCTGAGATCGTGTTACTGTACTCTAGCCTAAGCAACAGAGCAAAAACTCTGTCTCAAAACAACAACAACAACAACAAAATGGCTGCGAGGTAGAACGATGAGAGGCATTGGAACCCCTCTCTAAAGCCCCCCACGGTACCCCCTGCAGCAGTGTCTGTCCCTTCCAGTTCTCACTCTTTCCTATCTCTTACCCATATGAGAGGAAGGTCCGGAGATAAACAAAAATGTTGTCAGGACAAAGAAATGACTATCTCAACAGCTGGCACCTGCCGTCTTCTTCCGGAAGGAATTGTGTTTGTTGAGGGACGGATCATACCGGTCACCTTGATAAACAGCAGCTGTCGGAGGACACAGAAAGAGGAAGAGGGCTTAGGAACGAGGAGGGAGAGACTGGCCTCCAGTTATTGAAAAGAGCCAAAGGGCTTTTAACAATTTGCAGGTCTAATATTTGACTTGAAGTTGTTAGTGTGGCTACGAAGTAACCCCCGTGTCTCCTCAGACCTCCTGTGAAGTCAGCTACACACAAGAGACTGGTCGGGTTTTTAAAAGTGAAAATTCAGGGGGAGAGATTGAATGAAAATTCAGATGCTTTTGATGCAGAATGGACCAGTACACAAAAGAAGCCAGTCAACTAAGCTGGCCTAGTTCAGGGAAGCAGGCACTCAGGGCCCCAGGTGACTGGGGAAACCCCACTCTACCCATACTACCACCTGCCTACACACACACACACACACACACACACACACACACACACACACCCCTACACAATAGCAGAAAAATCAGCAAAAGAAGGGGTCCACTACTTGGTGTGAGGACACTGTGGCAAAATCCACTTGAGTTTTATAGGATAAGGCATCTTGGCTGACTTCTGGATTTTAACATCAACTTGCACACTAAAGTGTCCAAAGTGATTTCCCATATCTTCCTCCCTTTTAATCCCTGCAATTTTAGTTTCCATTTTCAGACAAGGAGACTGCAGCCCTGAGAGGTCACACCGCTGGCTCACAGCGACCCGGGCCAGGGTCTGCTCCCCACTGCTGTGGGAATCTTTGCTGACTCAGCAGAGCTCAAGCATCTGGTTGCAATAGTTTGCTGATCGTTAGGATGCTAAGTAGCTCCAAAAATATTTGGGGTGATTTTTAGGAGGCAAAGCTAAGTCTGAAAATGGGGCTCAATCTCTGTCATGACCCACCCTTCACCCCCAACCAGGGCAGGGGCTGGGACAAACCCAACCCAAGGCTCAGCAAGGCGAGCAGAGTGTGTGCTTGGTCTGGCAGCGCAAGGATGGGAAGGAGGCTGCCTCTGGCAGGGAGCTCTGCGGGGGACCACATGGGCCCAGACCCCAGACATCTGCATGTGTACAGATGGGGGGATTTTGGGTTCAGAGCCAAGGACCTCAGAAGAGTGAGCATTTCAAAAGATCTCTGCTGGGGAGCCGGGACTGCCTTTGGGACCCAGAGAAATGGTCTACCTTTGACCAGGACTCACTCAATCCCACCGCCTCTTTCTTAATGGGGAGAGAGTCCTGCAGAGGTCGCTGTACCTAGGTTGGAAGTGTTTTCTGTGCTGCCTCCACTGCCTCACTAGAGGGAGCTCAAGCTCCCACTTCTACCATAAGCCCACCTGGCCAGGTGAGGTTTCCCTTCTGCCCCAGAGAGGATGTGGGTCAGGGGGCTTGGCAGAGGCAGCTCTCCCTCCAAGTGATGGGGAGTTCTCAGTGAACTTTGGGAAATGTTTTCAGGAATCACAGGCAGCAAAGGCTAGATTTGGCTATAAAATGAGTGCTGTTTCTACTCATAGTTTGCAAGACTCTGCAAGCCTCACTCTGAACCTGATGGTCTGTATCCCACCCTCAACCTGCTCCCCGATCCCCAGGTTCAGAGTTCTTCTCAGCAAGTCCTACTAAATACAGAGACCAGAGACCCAAACACAGGGATGGCAGTGGGGAGAGGCAGAGGGTGTTCAACTGGGCCAAGGTCACCATAAGAAATATCCCCCTCTCTGGATAACCAGGATTTATTTCTGGACATTTCATACTATTCTGGCCTCCAACCCTCTGCTAGATTCCTTCTGCCCAGCCATGTGCTCAAGAACGATGATAAGAACCATCTCCCCGCAAGGAGGCAGTATGAGTGGTGTTGAGACCTAATCTCCCCCAACTGGATGTGATTGTCATGAGACCAGAAACCTTGTCTATCTTGTGTACCACAAAACCCTCAATGCCTAGAATAGAGCCTGGCACACCGAGAGCATTAAATATTTTATGAGTAAACTAATGGCTCCGACCCTTACTGCTTCTTTAACCTTGGACCAGTAACCTCATCTCTTTGAGTCTCAATTCTTTCCTCTGTAAAATGGGACAAAAAAAAAGCTTACTAGACATGGCTGTGATGAGGATTACATGAGAAAATCAGCTAAGGCACCCAGCACGGCACTTAGTTAGAAGTAAGCCTCAACAATAACAACTAAAATCTCACTAGCAATTCATCTGCGTTGGGGTGAGAGTGAGAGAACATGTGCACATAATCTCATATAATCCTTCCAGGAGTGCAGTTCTATTATTATCTTATTTTTACAGTTGAGGACACTGAGGCACAGCAAAGTTCAGTGATGAGTTCCAAGTCGTTTTGCTGGTAAGTGGCAGTGGAACACGATTTTTAAGCTCAGGCCATCTGACTCTGCAGCTTTGCTTTTACGCTCAGAAACTGCTTGCTTAGTGGAGTCCTCTTGGATCTGATACTCTGCAAATGACAATGCACTGTTTTGGTTGTCTCATGCAGAGAACAAGGCAAATCTCCAAACACCCGTTCTGTATCTGACAACTGCTTTTGGCGTCTTTGATCCCAAGCACCCAAGAGGTGAGTTGTGCAAGGATCCAATGACCAATGGTCAACTGTCCGACATGCTGTGGTGTAGAAGCAGGATGGGGTCAAGGGGTGTGCAGTCCACCTGGGGGGCTCTCAGCCTGCAGAGCCCCCTCAGTAGCATCTGGTTCTCTGGTCAAGTAAAAATACCAGTGCCCCTCCTCTTCCATTTTACAGAAGAGGAAACTAAGGCTCAGAGAGACCGTGGCTTGCATCTTTAATGAGCACCCTGTGCCATTCTGAGGCAAGTACCCCTCCCATCTTTGTTAATTAAAAAAAAAGGAAAAACTAAAGATCTACCACATAGGCCTATACTCTAGAGTGATCTGTTTACTGGGAAAAGAGGGGACAGCCAGCCCTGTTTCAGCTTTTCAAGAAATAGGAAAATGCCAAAGAAACATCAGTCTCCCACCCATGGCTGATTCCCCATTCCTCCTGCCTTCCAGCATTAGGGAACCACCCCTGTGGTCTGTCCTCTAAGGAGAGTGCTGAGTTGGCTCTGAGGCAGCACCTAACCCTGCAGAGAGCACAAAGCCTGGGAAAAGGGAAGGAGTGCAGACTCTGAGCTCCTCCCTGTGTCCTCACTCCTCTACCTCCCTTCCTTTCCACTGGAAAAAAAAGAAAATTGCCAAGTAATTGCTCCTCAACAACCCCTGCTGGTCCTCAGTCATTTCTTTCTTGCTGAGATTATAATTAGGGATCAGTAAATTTAAATGGGAAATCCGTGAGCAGCACAGAGCCTTCATTTGTCAACTGCTGTTTCTTGCACCCTGCAAATGGTGCTCATATTCAGCTGTGGACAGCAGTGACGAGGTGAGGTCGCCAAGTCAGGCGGGGTTGTTAAGTCAGAGAGCACAGCCCCTTGACTCTTGGCAAGGGTACAGGAGCACCAGCAACACGGATAAGCATTTACTCTGTGCCAGAGCCTGGGCCGGGTACTTTCTAAACCTGATTTTACCACATCTACACTTGGAGGTAAGCGCTAGTTTTATTCCCATTTTATAGAAAAGGATACTAAGGCCCAGAATGACAGTGACTTGTCCCAGGCCACACAGTGGGGACTTGAAGCCCCATGTGACTGAGCTCTAAGCCTCTATCTTTTATCCTAAAATCTGACTGCTTTCCCAATGGAGTGGAGGTCTAAGTCCCAGACCTGAATAAATTCCAGGTTTTTGTCTCTTTTCCTTCCCCACTAACATCTGGATGCAGCCACACCTGGCTTGGTCCTGTCTTCTCCCTCATGTGTCCGGGATGCGCAGGTCAAGGCAAGTCTGGTAGGGGTGGGAGAGAGGAAGAGAATCCTGCCCTTCCTCTTTGCTGTGGCTTCTCCCTGGGCTAATAAGATTGCCCTCTTACACTGGGTCTTCACAACATGCTCTCTGGGCAGGTAGGACCCACGACATCCCCTGTATTTTAGAGAGGAGGAAACAGAGGCCTCAGAGAGATGAAGTGACTTCACCCAAGGTTCCTCGGCAAACTATTGGCCGAAAGAGTCAGGACTCGGGTGCGGGAACTCTTGACACCCTTACTCCCACCTGTACGGCTGGGCTCCCTCTGCAGGGAACAGGTCTATGGAAATGGAAAACCAAAACATCAACAGGTGGGAGAAGGAGATGAAGCAAAAGTGTTTTGGGCACCTATGTGACTGCTAAAGCAAAAAGGCTCTGGAGTCCCTCTGGCAGTATTAAGTTTTGTCTTGGCTTTTCTAAGCATCATTTAAAGAGGGAGGCTGTTTGTGGTCCTCACCTGGTGGGAAAGATGTGAGGACCCATCAGGATCATAAATGTAAAATGAGGACCCAGTGCACTGTTCAATACATGTGAGTTATGAGCAGTTGCCATTGATAGTTGTGTTACTTGATAGCATATTGATATCATGAGAGAGTCTTATAATAACATTGTGAGATATTGGTATGTGCATGTTCCAGATGGGAAAACCGAGGCTCAGAGAGAAGAAACCTGGTTCAGACACACATCTTGTAAGTGGCAGATCCAGGTTTCAAGGGTTCTGAGTGGCACCCAGACAGATCAATCCATAACCCGGGTCTCCAGGACAAGCTTCAGTGCCTTGACCACTGCACCTCTCAACCATCCTGCACCCAGAAAAGTGCACAAGCTACAAAAAAATCCTTCGGGTCAAGGACAAAGGCCCAGTGAAGTGACTCTCATTTTTCTGGAACCTTCTTCGGTCGCCAGTCACTTGCTGCTGGGGCTCTTTTAGCGAGTGGTAAATAAAGAAAAATCCCTAAAAATAAAGCGTAATAAAAAAACTTTCTATTTTATTTTATTATTTTATTTTTTATTTTTATTTTTGGAGACAGAGTCTCACTGTCACCCAGGTTGGAGTGCAATGGCACAGTCTCAGCTCACGGCAACCTCCGCCTCCTGCGTTCAAGCGATTCTCCTGCTTCAGCCTGTAGAGTAGCTGGGATTACAGGCGCGCGCCACCGTGACTAGCTAAGTTTTGTATTTTTAGTGGAGACAGGGTTTCACCATGTTGGCCAGGCTGGTGTCGAACTCCTGACCTCAGATGATGTGTCAGCGTCAGCCTCCCAGAGTGCTGGGATTACAGGTGTGAGTTACCACACCCAGCCTAATGAAGAAATCTTAAACCTCTGCCCATCTCTTCAAATCTAATTTGTAACTTTTAAAACAAGTTCACGAGCTGTCGGATTTCTTTCTTTTTCCTTTTTCTTTCAATAATTGCTCTCTCTCCAGTCTCTCTTTGTCTCTCTCTGTCTCTCTGTCTTGCTCTTCTTCCCTCTTTCTCTTTGTCTTCTGTCTCTGTTTTCTGGCTTAGGAATATCTTAGTAAATTAACACCTAGAATCTGGAGGAGCTATAGACCTCTCCTTCCTGCCTCCCCTCCCGAAACTTTCCGCTCTGAGCTTAGTGGCTGCCTGAGCCCAACCCCAGCTCAGCACCTCCGTGAGTGCAGCACCGTTACGTATCACTGTAATTTTCCCCGGCCTCAGAAACTCACAGTTAAGCCTCTCATGGTCCTAAATGTAAGTGAACATTGTCCCTAGCTGGGAAGGCCAGAATCATAAATTGACTGTGTTTCTGCAAAGCAAAACTTTTTAATCAGAAAGATGTACACTATCTTCTCGGCTGGAGGCATAGAGAGATTTAACATTAGGTTTTTCATTTCACAGATAAACTGAGGATGCCAGGAGCTCAGTGGCAATATGAGAAGAAGGCAGGATGTTATCTAAAATTAAGAACAGTGCAGCCTGGGCAGGGAGAGAGGGAGCTTTGGAGCTCCCTAAGCTCCAGGAACTGAAAAACCACAGTCTGCCTCATCTTTCTCCCTGCTCGTGGAACTGAACTAGCCTCCAAAGCCAAACGGGTTGTTCTGCTGACTTAGCTTTGTGTGGCAAATGCATTTGAAGCTCCTGTACCTTTCCAGAAAAATAGTGCATTTCCTAAGGAGTAAGCACCATAGCTTGATTCATGTTATCAGTTTTGAGGTCCATCCACCCCATAAACCACACATGACTCCACTTTGCTGCAAGACGAAAGATGGTGCAGTGATGCGGTAATCTTAGCAGGAAACAGCCAGATAGGATCTAAATGGGGCAAGGGTGTTGATTTGAGGTTCAGGAGAAGCCTCGTGCCATTTTTTCAACCTCACCATATAAAGCATGGTTGAGGGTCAAGGATAAAAGCTGCTTCTGCCCAGTGCACATTCCCAGGGATCTCCTGGTACAGTCCACAGTACCAATGATCAAAGCGGTAACAGCAGGGTCTTTGCACCACCTAGGCCAGCTGAGGGTTCATAAGCTAAGCAGGCGTTCAGCTTTCCTACCCCTGGAGAAACGCTGCATTTTCACTGAAGAGCATTTCCTCTTGCAGAGAGGAGAGCTCTGCCCCCTGCCGGGATAATCACAATAAAGTCTCAGTTGATAAAAGGGCCAAGGAGCAGTGTCTCAGGTGTCTCGGGTTTGCAGGTTATCGAGCTCACTTGTGAGCTCCAATCCTTGTGAGTGGAAGCATCTTTCTGAGTCATGGCACCCTCTGCTTTCCACTATACATTCGTGGTTCTGGGCTTGGGGAAGCCAGGGACCAGGACTATGGACTGAGTGCTTCCCACACCCATCGCTCCAGGACACACGCTGGAAGATGTTCTCTTTTCTAATAAACGGTCTACTAAGAATATCCATTTGTCAGTTCCCTTTTCTCCTAAAAGTCAGGCGTGGGTGTCTGCCTAATGTCTGGGTCCAGTACAGTGTCTTCTGTGTACTGAATGACAGTCAGAGTTTCTCTTCTTCCTGTGGTTTTGTGGGCAGTGCTGTTTTGTGCCGGCCTGCTGTCTGGGGTTGATGAGCTCTCACCCACCCTCCCTGAGACTCAGGGATGGACAGATGCACCCTGCTTCCTGAGATAGGTGTTGGGACCCATGGGTGTTGAACAGACCCCTCTGGTCATGAAAATGGCCCTGTGGCAGCCTCTCAGTGACCTGTGTAAACCAAATATAAAATTCTAAGTCCCCCAGCCATCTGAACGGACCCCTCCTCTCGGGCAAGGGCATTCCAAAGTTAACCTGAAAAACTAGTGCAAACCATGGTGGGAAGGGAGGGTCAAATGTGCCTCATTATTTCCTGCTCCCTTTTGGAACTCAGGCACAACTGACCAGCATTAACATTAAAACAGACCTTAGGATTGACAAAGCCAACTCTTTGTAGCGACAAGACACCCAGTCCCAGCCTGGCTGTAGTACAGCATCACATGACAGAGAGCAGGCCCTGAAAAAAAACAAAGCATTTTGCCCCAAATTATGTTTATTTGCTGTATCTCAAAATAGTCTTGCAAAGCTGTCTCTTGTGGGGAAAATCTATCTTTCAAAGATAATCCCCTTCCTTTTCCTGATCCAGGATAGAATTAAGAAACATTTACAACCTATCCTCTCTGAAGCCTGCTACCTGGGGCTTCCTCTGCATAATGGGGAACCCTGGTCTCCACAACCCCTTATCTTAACCCAGACATTCTCTTTTATTGATTCTAGGTCTTTAGATGATAATATAACTTTTTCAACCAATTGCCAATCAGAAAATCTTTGAATGTATCTATGACTTGAAGCCCCTGCTTTGAGTTGTCCTGCTTTTCCAGTCCAAAGCAATGTACATCTTCTATGTATTTATTTATTTCTTATATCTCCCTAATATATATAAAACTAAACTGTAGACTGACTACCTTGGGCAAGATCTCCCGAGGGCTGTGTCACAGACTGTTGGTCACTCATATTTGGCTCAGAATGAATCTCCAAGTATTTTACAGAGTTTAGCTGTTTTTGTTGACGCCTGGGACAGGAACTCCTGGCAGAGCAGACCCCGGGAGGCAGCACATACATCTGCGGCTGTGCCTGCTTTCAAAACCCCATGGCTCATCCTCGGTCCCCTCCTCTCTGTCTCTCTGTGACTTGAAGAAGAAGGATGAAAGGCAGCCTGCAGGTGGACCACAAGAGCGGGAAGCATCGTTCCCACCCGAGAAAGGAAAGGGAACAGAAGACGCCTGATCAGAGCCTTCCTGAGGACTCATCTCCCCTATCCCCAGGGAGTTGAGAACCACCCCCAAGGATTTGGTGGGTCCCCTCCCCAACAGGCCCCTCCACCTCCCACAACACTATACTCTTTGGTGAAAGAGCCCTGCCCACTTCTCTGCTTAGTCTGAGCTGATAGGAGGGAAAAGAAGAGCACTGTGTGAGCCACAGGTCTCGTTACCTCCCCTCATAGTCCAAGGTAAGGGGAGATGGCAGAGGGGAGTAGCAGGCAGGGCTGGGGATGTGCCATGGGGTTCCCCTGGCTTCTCTCCCCAGAGGCTGAACCTCCTGGGGGAACATTTGAAAGCCTCAGAGACCAGCTATGGTGCCAATTATTAATGGCCTCGGTTTCCCTTCCTATTCCCCACCTTTGCACGAGTGTGAGCACTCACCCTCCGCCAACTATGTGACCTTGGGAAGAACCTTCTGAAAGACCTCACACCATTCATGTCATTCTCCCTTCCCCACCTCCCCACACCATCCACACACCACATGCATCAAGCCCCACAGACTTCAGTCCTCAGCATCCTCGCCCCTCGAGAGGGCTGAGAAAAGGAACCATGCTCTTTGCGAGCCACCATACAGACGTGGGAATTCCCCTGAAGGTCAGAACCACAGCTCCTTCTCAGCAACTCCTTCTCGCCCCAAGAGTGGGAGGTCTCATTGTCCCAAACAAAACGGAATTGCCTGTGACTCATACCCAGCCCTGCCTATTGAGAAATCTACTTCCGGGGTTGGGCGTGTGGGGTGGTGCGGAACTGGAGCCAGGGAGGGGTGTGTGTGTGTGTGTGTGTGTGTGTGTGTGTATGTGTGTGTGTGTGTGTATGTGTGTTCCTCAGCTTCCTGGCTACTGAACCTTCTCAAGACAAGAGCTCCCTGGCTTTTCAGAAAACCAACTCCCAAATCATCCAGATCATCTATCCCCCGTAGTCTAGTGTGGCCCAAAGCCTGTTTGGACTTTTTTTTATAGGAGAAGAAAAAAAGAACTAAGTGAAAACAGAAAAAAAATTCAGCCACGTGAAACTGAATTTTTATAGCTGCCCCATGTGAGTCGAGAAAGAGAAGGGTGCTTCCTAAAACATGTTAGACGAGGCACTCTGCGGCTTAGTTCCATCCTCCACTCCCCAAAGTCTGCAGCTCGCTCATCATCTTTGCTGCTAACATTTTGAGAGGGGCCCAGTGTGCCTTCTGCAAAGCCTGTGCCACTTGCTTCGAAATGTGGCTGTCTCTAGAGGGTTCTCACGAGTGCCATGCTAGATCCCGAGGGCACAGAACTGTAGCTGTTTCAGTTTTTGGTTTGCATGTTGTTGTTGTTACTGTCACAAAAGGGAAATATCAACTTGGATATTAACAAAATGGAGAACTGAGACCCACTCTGTGATTTTTGCTATTTTCTCATTTTGGTAGAACATGAGCAAAGAACAAAGGTGCTTTCTAATGGTATAACCTAACTTTTAAGGCAACAGCATCATTATTTGTTTAAAGCAAGAAAAGAAGAGGAAATAAGGTTTGTCAAAACCTATTATGTGTCAGATATTTTACTGAACTGCCTTAGTCAATCTTTCTCCCCTAAGCCCAATAACACAGGTACTTATGTCCCCATTTCATGGGGAAATGGGGGCTGAGAAAGGTGCAGTGACTTGGTTAAGGTCATTTGTGTAGAGACGAATGCTAGAGAAAGGATTCAAAATCAGGTCTGACTGTTGCTGAGTTTCCTGTATTTTCCAAGTTCTTACACTTTCTCCAACTTCTCTGCCTTCATCTCTGTCCTGTCTTCTGCTTCCTCTGTTCTTTTCTGTCCCTCAAACACACAAACCTCATTCCCACATCAGGACTTTCTGTGTCTCTTTGTTTGGCTGCTTCCTTTCTTATCATTTGGGACTCATCACAGAGGCCACCTTCTTGTAAGGTGACCTGACCATTCCTTCTAAAGTAGTGCCCTCTGGGATTTTGCTTTGTTAATTTACTTTACAGTACTTCTCACTCACGCACTTTGTTTATTTGTTTATTTCCATAGTCTGTGACCCCCTCCCCACCCCTCACTGGCCCCACAACAGACACTAGTATGTAGGGCTAGTGAGAGCAGAGGCCTCATCTTTCTTGTTCTTCTCTATATCCAAAGAGTCTGGAGAAATGGCTGGGACATTGAGGACATTCAGAAATATTTGTTGGATGGATAGGTGGTGGGTGGGTAGATGGATAGATAAACAGGTGGGTGGGTGGGTAGATGGATGAGTGAGTGGATAGATGGACAGGTGGATAGGTAGATGTATGAGTAGATGGATGGATGTACGGATGGGTGGGTAAATGAATAAATTGGTGGATGGATGGATAGGTGGGTGGGTAGATGGATGAGTAGATGGTTGAATGGACAAGTGGGTAGGTAGATGGATGAATGAGTAGATGGATGGATGGATGGGTGAGTAGGTAGATGGATTAGTGAGTAGATAGATGAATGGATGGAGGAGTAGATGGATGGATGGATGGGTATAGATGAATGAGTTGGTGAATGTACATATGTATGAATGGATGGTGTCTACTATATACCAGGTTCCAGTGAGGATATAGAGATGAATAAAATGATGTCTCTTTGATCCAAGTGTTTGCTTTGAAATGAGGGAGACTTTCTCAATTGTCAAGTAGGTGCATCAAAGTATATTAGGTGTTCTGAGGGAATATCAGATCTCAAAAGCACATTTGGGATAGAAATGAGGAAGGGATACATTTTTGCTGGTGCAAGGTGATCAGAAAATGCTCTGTATGGGAGATAACACTGTATCTGATTGACGAAGGATAAATGGTTATTATTCAGGTAATCAATGAATTTAAAAGTTCCCTAGGAAAAGGGAAAGAAGCTGAGCACAATCTTAGAGTCTAAAAACTGCAAGCTATTTGGCGTGATGGGACAAGAGGTGTGAAAGATGTGGTCTTGCTTGCTACTGCATATTCAGTGTTTGGCATTCAATTACCCTACTATTGGCACTTGATAATAGTACTCAAGAATAGGTCCTCAATAATTATTTGTTGAAGAAAGGAACAAAAGGAGAGCACAGGGAAAAGTAAAGTGGGCACGACTGACCTGTGCTGGGTACTGCTGGGCTAAGGAATGTAGACGCTAGTCAGAGGACAATGGACCATCACAGAAGGATTGATGAGATGCCTGTTTCTGATGGTCACCCTGCTAAGCACAGGAACTGTGTTGGGGAAAGTCCAGGAAGAGGCAGGAATAGACAGAATGGTCTATAGTGATGGTCCAAGTGTGGGATGTTGAGGACCTGAGCTATATCAGGCTAGTGTACGTGAAGAGGTAAAGAGGGATTCTAGAGACTTGAGAAAGGTAGAACTAGAGTACCATCCATGGTTCCATATGGATGAGGAAGGGAAGAGGGAGAAAATATAAAGAGAAGAATTTTCCATGCCCCTGCTGGAATGACTAGATGCTAGCCACTGGAATACAAAATGTATGGGGAGGGGTTCACCATGAAGCTAATGAAGGTTATGTGTGAGAATCCCTCCCTTTCATGTCCACTATCAAGGTCCTAAACTTACTGTTGTTTCCATTGTTTTCTTTTTATTTATTTTTTCCTAAAGAGCCCTTTCCTGCCCAATTATAGAAGCCTCAGGCTCCACCAAGCCTGGATCCTCCCCTGGAAACACAAGGAGAGCAGTTTGGGGGAAAAGATTGTGAAGTCCATTTGGGGCATGGTAGGTTAGAGGTGGATGAAAAACCTTAAGGTGGAGATGTTCCGCAAAGAGCACAGTGCAGGACAGGGTTTGAATCTTGGCTTCATGCTGTGTGGACTTAAGCAAGTCATTTGAGCTCTCTGTGCTCAGTAAAATGGGATGTTAATGATCGCACACCCTGATAGGGTTGTAAAGATTAGATGAGACAATGTAGGTCAAATGCTTAGAACAGTGCCGAGCACATACTAGGTCTTGAAAACCAGCTGCGTGTTGGCTTTTGGTATTCTGTGGGACAGTGTATATCTGAGAGTCACTGGAGTTGAGGGTGGCCTTGGGAAGAGTTGGATTGTGTAGAAAGAGTGTGTTAGGGTTTGATATGAGGAAGACCAAGGACAGAGCTCTGATATTTATCAGGGTGAACAGAGGAAGAGGAACCAGCAAAAGAGGCTGACAAGGACTAGCCAAAGGGGTCCTGGAAGCCAGGGGAGGGGAGAATGCCACGCAGACACTCAGTCATGGGTGTCACCTGCTGCTAAAAGTCTAGCAAGAAGGTGACCACAAGAGGCTGCTGGCATGGGTTTTGGGGACATCTCAGTGACCTTGTCAGAGGGCTCTTGGTGGAGAGCTGGGTACTGAGGAATGAAAGTCCTGTGCAGATGACAGGTGTAGATGGTCTTCTGTAGAACCTTGGCCTTGGGAAAAGGCAGGAGGCAAGAGGCAGAGGAGAACAGAGGCAGAGAGAAGGTGTTAGGGTGGTTGGTTTGTTTTGCTTCGGGAGGACATGATTCACTGTTTAAAGATGAGATTCACAGGCTTTGGGGGTTGTGATGAAGAGTTGGTGCATAAAGTTTAACAATTTGAGGAAGAAATACAATAATTGATTTAAAAAAAATGTAAATGCCTTGACAAAATTAGGAAGGGGAGGATCAAGTGACACAACAAGGGGCCAACCCTGAACTGCTCTCTGAGTCTGGAAGGAAGGGGGCAAGGGTGGGAAGGTTATAAATAAGCTTCTAGGTAGGAGGACAGGAAATGGGGCAGTTATGCCTGATAGCCTCAGCTTTGTTGCTGTGAAGTGGGAGGATAGATCAACTGCAGAAACATAAATACACAGCTTCTCCCACACCGTGGGCACTTAGGAGAAATTATGATTATGAAACATAAAATCTCAAGGGAATATTAGGGTTAGAGGAACCCGAGTTGATGGTAAAGTTATTAATATCCTTACAAATTGTTTTACATCGATTAATATAAAGCAGTGAACGCAGCATACCAAGTAAAAACAACCTTAGAGGCAATTTGCACATCTTTGTTAGTGCTCTACAGTTCATTTCAATTTGCAATCCTTTGTTTGCTTGTAGGTGCTTGAAGCATTTCAGGATCTTCCTACCCTGAAGTTTCAACTTACAAATAAATGCCAGCTAATTAATAAAGTTATGAATCATTTCAAACTTACAAGGAAGTGGAAAGAGTCTCACAATCAACACCAATATACACACAACTTTGGTTCAACCATTAACATATTACTGAGCTTGTTTATTTAAATACCCCTTTTAACTGCAAACAGGAAAATTGCAAAAGTACAGAGTTCCCATACACTTCCTAGCCAGTTTCCCTTATTATTAAAGTCTTACATTAGTATGGTACATTTGTAATAACTAATTAACTAATATTGGTGTATTATTATTAACTAAAATCCATACTTTACTTGGATTTCCTTAGCTTTCGCTAATTTCCTTTTTCTCTTCCAGCATCCCATGAGAGATACCACATTATCCTTAGTCATCATGTCTCCTATGCCCTTTTGGCTGTGACAGTTTCTCAGGCTTTTCTTGTTTTCCATGGCCTTGGCGATCTGAGGTGTACTTCTTCCCCCACCCTCCCCTTGCCTGAGATGGAGTCTCATTCTGTTGCCCAGGCTGGAGTGCAATGGCCTGATCTCAGCTCACTGCAACTTCCGCCTCCCAGGTCAAAGCAACTCTCCTCCCTTTGCCTCCTGAGTAGCTGGGATTACAGGCATATGCCACCAGGCCCAGTTAATTTTTTGTATTTTTAGTAGAGACAGGGTTTCACCATGTTGGCCAGGCTGGTCTTGAACTCCTGATCTCAGAGGTGTACTTATAAGGTATTTCATAGAATGTCCCTCAATTGGGATTTGTCTGATGATTTTCTGGCAATTACACTGTGGTTGTGGGTTTTTAGAAGAAATACCACAGAGGTAAAGTGTTTTTCCCGTCTCATTATGTCAAGGACACACACTGTCCACATGTCATCACTGTTGTTGACCTTGATCACCTGGCTGAGGTAGGGCTGGTCAGGTTCTCCGCTGTGAAGTTACATTTTTTCCTTCCTTTCCATATGTACTTTTTGAAAGGAAGTTACTAGGTGCATCCCATACTTCAAAAAACTTAAAAGAATGAGGAATTACGCGTCACCTCCTTGAGGGTGTAAATTTTTTTTTTAATCACGTATCTATCCATCAATTAGCTGTTCCTTTACCCGTCCATCAATTCATCTTACATTTTCAGACATTTAAAAATAAGTTTGCAGATTTATATTATTTTGTTGCAAGCAACACATATGCTAAGGCACTTTGTTTCTGCACCTCGTCTGATCCTCAATCCAAATTTCAATTATTTTTAAGTTGTATACAATTTCTGGGTTCTGCCTCCTGGGTCCCCATTGGAGTCTCAAAATCACACACAAAAAGTCCTAGATCATGAAAAGATACCAAGCCTGAGGTATTTATTCCATTATTTGGAAACTGAGTAGACATTTCTCAAGGCCCCTTTCCAGTCCCCAAGGTTAGTGATCTCAGCTTTACCATGTTGACACCTTGTTCAACACACTGGGTGGTACCCCTCACACTCACTGCCTGAAGGCCATCCTCTGTGTCCTGTTATTCCATGACTTCCAGGGCTTTTACGCAATAATTAAAAAGAAAGAAACCTCCACTCCTCCTCTTGTTCTGCTGACCTTCCATGTCCATTCTCAGTTCCTAGTTTCCTTTTTTGCTAATTATCCCCATCCAGAGGGATACTCCATTCACACCCTGAAACAGATTCTTCACTTCCCAATACACTGGAATATATTAGACTTTCCAGTATTTCATATAAAGTAAATTCAGAGCTGTAGACACAACATTGCTGCATTTTATACAATATATATATAAAATAGCTATAGTGCTATACATTTTGCAAATATGCCAAATTAGATATTTTATGCCAGTGTGCAAATAGTTGCATGGGAATAGCCCAGTGAGTAAAATAATTGAAGGCTGTTAAACGTGATATGAGTCTGGTAAATTCTTGCCTAAGTGGAAGCCACTTTAGAAACTTTTCTGTCTTCCAGTCATCAATGTATTTCTTTTTGATGCTCATCACACTTAATATTTTTCACGTATTTTGTCTTTCCTTATACCTTCCTCCTCCATCATATTGCCTTCTCCAGAAGAATTGGTTGTGTGCTTGTCAGAACAACCCATAATGCCTGGCTGGTTGGGTGGATGCCTAGATGGATGGATAAACGTAAGTTCTAGATATTTTATAAGAATCATCTAACCTCTTACTTGTACCATGTAGTCGTCTGTCCTCAATTCAGAGGTACTAGTAGTGATGACTGACCACCATCACTATAGTGTTACTTCCAGAATTTAAAAAATGTTGTTTTCTAAACTAACATATACTAACATTGACTTTTTTGTGTGTACAGGTCTATGAATTTTAATGTCTAGATTTGAGTAACTACCACCACAGTCGGGATACAGAACAGGTTCTGTCACCCCAAAAATCTCCCTTGTTCTAATCCTTGGTAGCCGTACTCTCCCCAACCCCTGGCCCTTGGTAATCAGTGGTCTGCTCTCCATCACTATAGTTTTGTCTTTTTTAAGAATGTCTTATAAATGTACCCCTTTGAAACTGGCTCTGTTCACCCAGCATAATACCTTCGAGATTCACCCCAAGTGTTGAGTGTATCAATTGTTCACTTTTATTGCAGAGTAGCATTCCATGGTAAAGATGTGCTACCATTTATTGATTCACCAACAGAAAGACATTTGAATTATTTATAGTTTTTGGTGATTGTGAGTAGAACTGCTATAAGCATTCACACACTCGTTTTTGTGTGGACATACGTTTTCATTTCTCAAGGATAGCTACCTAAAAATGAGAATGCTGGTTCACATGATAAGTGAATGCTTAACTTTATGAGAAACTACAAAGCTGTTTTCCAGAGTGGTGTACCATTTGCATTTTCACCAGCAATACGTAAGAGTTCCAGTTGCTTCCAATCCTCACTAGCACATGGTTTTGTCAGTATTTTTAATGCACTTAGGGTATGTAGTAGCATTTCATTATGGTTTTAATTTCCACTTCCCTAAAGGCTAATAATATCAAACATCTCTTCACATGCTTATGTGATGTCTGTAGGTTCTCTTTGACGAAGTGTTTGGTCAAGTATTTTATCCATTTTTAACTTGGGTCTTTGTTTTCTTACTGTGGCATTTTGAAGTTATTTATATATCCTGGGTATGAGTCTGGGCCATTATCCTGAAAGACACAACCCCGAACGTCATAATCCCAAATGTTGAAATCTCCAAAGATAAGAATCTCTAAAGTCTAAAATCCTGAATTTAACAATCCTAAAATATGTAAATCCTGAAAATGTAATTCTGGGAAAAATAATTTTAAAAAGTTTAGAGATTATTTACATTTGCAAATACGCTTCTTTATTTAAAAATATATAAAACATGACAGAGAATTTCATAGGCCACTTTACACAACAAAATAGGCAATAATAACATTCATATTTTTGTAAACATAAACACTCAGGTATACTAATGACAGTCACATGGTTATAAGAGTTCTGAGCAGATGACCCATATTCATAAATAAATAGGTCAAAAAGTGAAATGTATATACACATATCACTAATGTTGGTGTTGTGTGCTCCTCACTTCATACCTGAGTCATCTGAAATACCTAAGTCTTAATGAGATGGATCAAAAACTGCAGTGGATTACCATGGCATATGTAGTTGCCCAAAGAGCTGAGATCTGGAGACATTTTATCTTTCACAAATGCAAATGTACAAAAGGATAGCTCTTCCTTTGTTGAGGGAGTTTTGATTTTTTTACACGCACACTCACTGGTTACGCACAAAGTCAAAATTGTAATAAGGCACTTTCAGGAAGTCAAATTTGCAAAAGATGCATACAGCGAATTAGAATTTTCTAAAAGTCTATACATAATTTATACCTCCAGTGTTGAAAATAATGCAAAGATGAAATACATAGCATAGGGACTTGGTGCTCTGTGTGAAGGAGCAGAAACCATACATGATTGAATAGTTTGACAGGGGAGTTTTCTTGTGTTCTTGGCCTGCATTTTCAGTTGTATAATCTTCTAGACACTTGCTGCACTTGTATTTGGAGAGTGACTATGGTCTACACATTTTCTAAGTATATGATGTCCATTTAAAAGTCTGGTTATTGCTTGACTGTTGCAATTAAGCAATTTTCTGCTTTTGCAGCACTAATAATAATTAGCTTTTAAACTTTTATCTTTCACCATTAAATAGCTCATATACTTAACTTATCACATCCTTTTTGTGAGAAATAATTTCACAGAACTCTTCTGTTGTGTTTTAAGGAATACAGTAAGAAGGAACGATACTTGGCTTCCCCAATGCTAAATCCATATTTGTGAGGGTTTTTTGGAAAGATGAAACCAAAAGGACATGCATATAGATATATAAGAAGAGATTTATTAGGGGAACTGGCTCACATGATTATGGTGACTGAGAAGTCCCAATGCAGGCTGTCTGCAAGCTGAACTCTGGGACACCTGTAGCATGGCTCACTCCAAGTCTGAAGGCCTCAACACCAGGGAGGCTGATGATATAACTCATAGTCAGAAGTGCAAAGCTTCAGGACGCAGGTGGCTTCTGAGGTAAGTCCTGGAGTCCAAAGACCAGTGATCCTAGAGTTCTGATGTCCAAGGCAGTAGAAGAAAAATCTGTCCCAGCTCTCAGGGAGAGACCAGTTCACCTTCTGTATGTGTTCTCTTCAGGTCCCTGGCCTGTGAGATGGTGCCCGCCAACACTGAGAGCAGATCCTTCCCTCCTAGTTCACTCAGACTCACACACTACTGATCTCCTCTGGAAACACCCTGACAGACACACTTAAAATAATGCTGTATCTGGTTTCCTGGTATTCCTTAATCCAGTCAAACTGACACTTAAAATTAAGTCCACAAGTCCATTCCTTGTCAACTTGGCACCCATATGCATCTCCTTAAACCATACTTAATTTCTAAATAAAGATAATAGTAAGGCAATAGTTCTGCCTAACATGATGCAACTAACATTAAGTGGCATACAACTAAAAATGCACCAACTTCGTCCCCCAGAATTTCGATTTCGGGCTTTCAACATTCGGAATTTTCATCCTTTGGGATTGTGATTATTGGGATTTTAGACATTAAGGATTTTTGAATTTAGGGATTTTGATCCTTTGGAATTTCAACATTTGGGATTATGGCATTCAGAATAGTATCTTTTAGAATTATAATCAGTATTGCCTGTGTACATTGTCAGATATGTGATTTGCAAATATTTTCTCTCAGTTTGTAGCTTGTATCTTTGTTCTCTTACAAGTGTATTCATAAAGCAGATTTTAAAAAAAATGTTGGTGAAGTCTAATGTATCCTTTTTTTCTTTTATGGATAGTGTCTAAGAACTTCTTGCCTAAAATATTTTTCTTATGTTTTCTTCTAAAAGCTTTATAGTTCCACTTTCACACTTAGTTCAATGAACCAAACATTTGAACCAATTGTTTGACCACATTTTTGACCAACTACCCTTCTTCAATGATTTGCCTTTACACATTCATTAAATATCAGTGGACCGTATTTATGTGGATATATTTCTAGACCCTTTACTTTGTTATCCTAATCTATGTGTCTGATTTGTCACCAACATCACATTCTCTTGATTACTATAGCTTTGTAATAAATATTAAAATCAGGCAGTGTGATTTTTTTTTTTCAAGTTTACCCTTTGTTTCGCCTAAAATTGTTTTGGCTACTCTAAGTCCTTTGCAAAAGCAAACCTTTAGAATCGGCTTGTCTACACAATATGTCTGTCAATTTACTTAGGTCTTCTTTGGGATCTTTCATCAGTGTTTTATAGTTTTCAGCATATAGATCCTACACACCTTTTGTTAGATTTTTCCCTAAGCATTTCATTTCTTGGAAGCTTTTATAGATGGTATTTTTATTTTTCATACCAGTTTACAATTGTTCATGCCTAAGTTGAAACACAATTTATTTTTCTATGTTGACCTTGTATCCATTGATGCTGCTATATTCACTTATTATTTCTAGGACTTTCCAAAAGATGAATTCCTTGCGATTCTCTATCTAGACCATTATATTGTCAATGAATAAGAACTCTTTTATTTCCTCCTTTTAAATCTGGATATCTCTTCTTTTTCTTATCTTATTGCACTGGCAAGGACTTCCCAGTATGATGCTGAATAGGAATGGTAAAACCAGCCATCTTTCCTTTAGTCCCAGTCTCTGGCGGAAAGCATTTACTCTTTCACCATTAAGTGTGAAGGGTCAGCTATGCATTTTTTGTCTGGTTACTCTTAATCAGGGTAAGAAAGTTACCCTGTATTCCTAAGTTGGCTAAGTCTAAGGCAAGGAATTCCCTTTAACCAAGTGACATTGAAATGTCACATCCTGCTCAGATTCCACTAGTGAACACTTGGACTGATTAGTTTCCTTCACTTCACCATGCTTTAAATCCTTGAGGTCAGAAACTGTGTCCTGTTCAACTTTGGATCATCATCACAAAGCTCTTCCTATCCTCACGTAAGACTGGACATGCCATCACTCGCTGTGTAGTCACATACTCAGGAAGAAGTGGAGGATGAATCAATTTTCATAATTAAAGCGAGTTCCGCTGCTCAGTTTTAGGTATAGTAATGTGCTCCAATCTGTCCCCAGGACACAAATGCACTAGTCATACCCTACTCCTCAACATCTCCTAATCTCACAAGACACAGTAGAGTGTAAGTCTGTTCTCTGCAACGGTTTGCAGAGTCCCCCTATCCATGATATGCTCAGGGGTCCCCTCACATTTATAAGTGTCTTGAAGGGAAGACCAGTAGAGTTGGTCCTTTTTCAATAAATCTAGGGGATGTGAGCAGCTGCATGAAAGCTGTCCTTGGCTAGCTGTGTCCAATAGCCAGAAGTCCCTATAGTGGGTTAAATGGTGTCCTCCAAAAGTTCATGTCTCCCCAGCACCTGTGAATGTATCCTTATTGGGAAATGGGGTCTTTGTAGATATAATCAAGTTAAGATGAAGTTATATTAGATTAGGCTGGGCCCTTACTCCAGTGGCTGGTGTGCCTATAAGGAGGTGATTTAAAGATACAGAGTCACAGAGACATGCAGGGAAGGAGGTCATTTGAAGACAGAGGAAGAGACTGGAGTCGTGCACCTGCCAACCAAGGAACACCTGGGATTGAAGGTAATCCCTAGAAGCTAGGAACAGGCAAGGGACGGTTCTTCCCTAGAGCCTGCAGAGAAAGTGTGATCTGCCATGATCAACACCTTGATTTCAGGCTTCTAGTCTCCAAAAATGTGAGAGTAGAGCAGTTGTTCTAAGCTACAACTTAAATTTGTGACAATTTGTTCGGCAGCTTACAATGTGAATACAATCCCCAACATATGTAACAGTCACAGGTGTCAGGATCTGGAGTTACCCTCAGAAGAAGAGACACCCACTCCCCATATTATTCAGGGGGAAATTGTGAACAGATCTACTAACTCAGGCCTATTCCCAGAAAGCTCTTTCAAAATCTTCCCTCTTGGTGGAGGAAATTTCCAATCAAAATGGCCACAGACCTCAGGGACAAGGCATTTTCCTGTCCCCTCTTGAAGGTAAGGCTGCAGAGAACTGGAAGTCTAGTGGACCAGAGCCACAGGGCCCCAAGCCCCCATCTCAGCTGTGATTGTGGAGCACAGCGGGAGCAGGAAACAGAAGGTTGCGGCAGAGGCGCAGAGGTTGCCACCTCTCGGAGAAGGGCAGATTCAAGTTGGTGGCATGCTGACAGTGCTTCAAAGCTGCCCCTGAGGCTCCAATCCGAGATGCAGTGCTGGGTGCCACCCTCTGCTTCAACTGACAGGATTGTGACCCTTCTCAGTTGTGTTTTGGGAAACTGTTAGAGCCCTGAGTGACCGTTATTTGAGTTCTCAGACCCAGCCACTTCATAGCTGACCCAGAGGCTTTGGGATGGCACTGGTTCTGGAATCTACCACCTCACATGCAGAACCACAGACCTTCTTGCTTCCCCAGTAATCCCTATGCAAAGCAGGACAGCTTTCTTCTTCAAGCCTTCAAATTACACACACAAAAATCTTGTTATGTGTCCTTGCTCATTTAATCAAAGCAGTTGCTTTCTACATCCTTATCCAAGGAGGGCCAGTCTTGGCCATTCCTAGGTGGTGTGCAGAAAGACAGAGAGAGAGAGAGGGGACACAGACTCACTGGTATCTGTCAGAGCCTCTCTTGTAGGGAGGTGATGGGGCTCTGTGGACTTGGAGTCACATTTGACTCCCCTAATGGTAGCATGGGCTTTGGAGCTGAGACTTCATTTTATTCCATGCTAGACCAGCGGTGTGAGGCTGCAGGCTTAAAGCTAGCCTTAGCAGGGTGCACCTCAGCTTATGGGAGCTCTTTGTGATCTGGCCCTGGCTTTCTTCCGCAACCTCAGCTTGTGTTCCCACATACTCCCTCCAGCCTCACGGATGCCTGAGCTTTCCTAGAAACCTGCACTTTCTCTCTAGCTCTGGACTTCTGCATGGGCTCTGTGTTTTAGTTTGTATTGTTCAGTCGCCACATTTTGAGCCCTTCTCTATGCCAAGCTGCTTTGCTGAGCGCTGTCTTATTCTTGATTGTTATTATTAAATATTTCAAACATAATAAAGGTGGTATATCCCAATGTGTACCTTATTCTGATTCAACAAAGGCAACATTTTGCCATTTGCTTCAGATCCCTTTTGTTTTAAGAAATAAAATTTACAGATGCATCAGGATCTTTCCCTTCCCAATTCCATGACTCTGCTTCCCCTTCTGGAAAAAAATCCTTGCCAAAAATTGGAAGGCAGCCCTCTTCCTATATTTTTATACATTTACTACAAGTGTAACTATTCATGTCTGCTCAAGTTCTTTCTCTTTTTTATCGTGAAAAGGTGATAACATACAATCTACCTCTTAATAAACTTTTGACTACACAGGACAGTATTGTTGGCTGTAGGCACTTTGTTGTGCAGCAGATCTCTGGAACTTTTTCATCTTCCGTAACCGAAACTCTGTACCCATTGAACAGCAACTTCCCTTTCTCCCTCCTCAGTCTTTGGCAACCACCATTCTACTTCCTGCTTCTATGAGCCTGACTACTCTAAGTACCTCCTATATATGGAATCATGCAGTATTTGTCCTTCTGTGACTGGCTTATTTCCTTAGCACAATATCCTCAAGGTTGATACATGTTGTCACCTACGACTGGATTTGTTTCTTTTTTAAGGCTGAATAATCTGGACTCCCGTGTCATTATCCACAATAGCCAAGAGGTGGAAAAAAACCTAAATGTCCACTGATGGAAGAATAAAGAAAGCGTGGTATATACAGTCAATGGGATATTATTAAGCCCTTTCCTTTGTAATAGGTTATCTAATTTAATCTATGAAGATCTTATTATTCCCATGTACAGATAAAGAAACAAAAGCATGGTTAAATTATGTAATTTCTCCAAAGAACAAATAGCTAGTAAATGGGGAAGGCTTGCGCATCCCTGGTTGGCTTAAACAAGGCCTCCCTAACTCCCGCACGCCCCACCATGTCTTCTGCAATCCCATTTACCCTGCATACATAGTAAGGTCAGGATCATCCCCTGCTCTTTTGGCTCATATGCCAACCCGTACCATTGCATCCACACCAGTCAACTAAATGGGACAGATTACCCATCTCTCTTGCTTTGGAGGACAGACACTAGGTACTTGTCCACCCTGAAGTGCCAGTTCAGAGCAGTGTCTGGCACCTGGTAGGTGAGCAATAAGGAGTTTTCTTTTTTTTTTTTTTTAATTATACTTTAAGTTCTATGTTACATGTGCACAACGTGCAGGTTTGTTACATATGTATACATGTGCCATGTTGGTGTGCTGGTCCATTAACTCATCATTTACATTAGGTATATCTCCTAATGCTATCCCTTCCCCTGTCCCCTCCCCACAATAGGACCCGGTGTGTGATGTTCCTCTTCCTGTGTCCAAGTGATCTCAATGAACGTTGGAAGCAAACAGTGAACAGACAGAAGGTGACTCTGATCTGAACCTCTGCAACACCTGGAGGGAATGCTTCACCTGGAAACACACTCTTGCCTACGCCTTTGGGTTATTCGCCATAACTCTTGATTTTATATTTTATGGGCTTCCCAGGACTTCCCTCTCAATAATCAGAAAAAACTCAGCTTGCCCCCATCACTTGCCCGTTAGACACTGGGCAAAGAGCCTATCTCCTTCGTCCAGGCTTGGTTTCACTCATACTTGCAGATAAAGGGTGGACAACCAATAGCAAGTGAAAGCCTAAAGATGATTCATCTCAACCAAGGAGATGGTACCAAGAAGATGCGTCCTTTGCATTGACACATCGGGGACAAGAATCTGCTGAGATTTTCCTCAGGGTTCTTCCTACTCTGTGAGGGACTCTCCCATTTCAGACCTCCATTCATCACCATTCTGGTTTTGGCCACACTAAGATGAGCCACAGTTACTTTTGATTATTTATGTGTGTGTTTGTACTTTTGTTTGTACGTGTGCGTGTGACACAAACTTACATTTGTAGAACATCTATATTCATCTGTGTTCTAACTCATATCACTTTGTGTGCCATACCTGGTGGAACTGTACTCAGGAACAAGCTGCCATTCTTTGTTGACCTGGATTTGGCCATGTTGAATGCACAAGTCAGGAAATAAACTGGTGTGCAGGCCTCAGTGAGAAAACCAAACCAAAGAGGAGAAATCGTCCCTTTTTTGGATATCAGGGTTACAGGCCTGGTCCAGCCCCGCCTTGACACAGTATTCCTGGATACCCGAGTTCTCTAGGAGAGGAGTTTATGCTCAAAAGCTCTAACCCCAAGCTTAACTTCTTTATCTGCAAACTGGGGTCAATCATTCCTAGAGATCAGACCAGGTCCTTAGTTACAAACAGCAGAAACGGACTCTCCTTTAAACAACAAATGGGGCCCAGCACAGTGGCTCATGCCTACAAACCCAGCACTTTAGGAGGCTGTAGTGGGTGAATCACTTGAGATCAGGAGTTCAAGACCAGCCTGGCCAACAAGGCAAAACTGCATCTCTACTAAAACAACAACAACAACAACAACAACAAAAACCAGACGTGGCTGCATGTGCCTATAATCTCAGCTACTTGGGAGGCTGAGGCAGAAGAATTGCCCGAACCCGGAAGGTGGAGGTTGTAGTGAGCTGAGATGGCACTACTGCACTCCAGGCTGGGTGACAGAGCAAGACTCTGTCTCAAAAAAAAAAAAAAAAAAGGAATGTATTGAACACCTTTGAGGGCCAAGGTCTCACAGAATTGCTGGGAATATGAACAGTCTTGGAAAGCGGAAAATGGTCAGCAGCCACAGGATCTCAGAGGGCCAGGCTGCAGAAATCACACCACAGGTTCTCACTGCAGGAACCGAGTGATACACAGATGGGTGCTGGTTGCCAAGCTCCCAGTGGAGCCCACACCTTCACATGCTCAAAGCTTAATGTTCTGGGACAGAGTGCCTGATGGACCAGATCAACAGAGGAATGGCTGGCTCCAAGGAAATGAACTCCTTTGGGGTCCACAGGTAATGTTCACTTGCCACTGTCGTAATGTACCAAGAGGAAGGAGCGGGTGATGCCTGATCACCAAAAGTAGCAGCTGACCCCTAGACTGACCTTTCCAAGTTGCGTTGAGAATGAGAAATAATTTATCCAAAGTGTCTGATAAAGTGCCTTTGTACAATTATTGTACCCAAATAATTAATTTCATGAACTGGGAAGATATACAGAAACACTGAAGGAGAGAGAAGAATAGGTGCTCTAACTTAAGCATACAATGCAATATCAGTTTTCTTCCTGGGAGGACTCCAAAGAGTCAGCATAGAACTGAGTTTTAAAAGCTCCCTCTTCCAGACCAAGCTGCCAGTCATGAACACGTGGCTTCTGCAGACAAAGCCAGCCCTGTGGCCTGCTGTTGGAGGCAACTCTTTTATTGCCAAAGGACATTTACATGGAAAACAGCACATCTACCAGAATAAATGTGTCCCCAGGGAAGGAAGTAGAATTCTGGGCTGTGCTGCCCCGACAATACCATGAACCACAAATCTGACTTCGTGGCCCCCTTAGGGGCTGGTCTATGGTGGAAAGAGAAATATAAGGTCACAGCAGAAGGTTTGCAACTGAAAGTTAATCTTATTAAAAGACCTAAGACCATGTTCTCTTCTGGATATACAGTAGAAATTATGCTTTGGTTAATATTTTTAACATGAACAGAATGGAATGGAATGGAATAGAATGAGATAAAATGTCATTCTTCTTCCTAGAAATCTCCAAATATCCCATTTATGGTAACCCTCTGGCATGTCCAATACCAGCTTGCAGTTTTAAGCCCAGCCAGCTTAAGAATTACCTGAGGAGTCTGTTAATGGTACAGACACCTGGGATCCCCAGGGTGGCCTGGAGATCTGAGCCAGGGGGACTCAGTGAACCCCAAGGATTTGTGTTTTCCCTGAGCTCACCAGCCATGGAGCCTCTGCCCTGGTGGCTAAGCCTGGGTTTGCCTTTCCCTTGCCATGGGGAAGGTTTGGTAGGACAAGCTCTGTGAAAATAAGCCCTGTTACACCAAATAAAATTTCACAGGGAATGTTAAGAAACACTGAATTATGAAACATAGAATATAGTAAACATTTAAGGAAATTGACTCATATGGGGATCTCTTCCCCTGGGCATAATTGTTACACTGGCTAGAATTCATTCTTAGCAGTTTAACAGGTCTCTTAAGTGCCCCAATTAAACAAAAGATTTGTTATATTGGCTCAAATTACTGTGACTATTTAGTAACAATTCTGGCTACTGTGTCCCGAGGGCCCACAGGGTACCTGCTCTGTGCTGAGTTTTTCACACCTGATTGGATTTAACTTTCAATAAACCTCATCAGGATGGGACAGCATGATTCCATTTCACAGCTGAGAAAACCGAGGTTCAGCAAGATCTTGCCCAAGTCAAGGTCAGCATTCAAACCAAGGTCTATGTGATCCCAGAGTATATTCATCTCTGTGCTGTGTATAATAGGATCAGCATGGGACTTCTTCAATCATTCATTGTTCTGTCCTACTGATGTTCACACTGGCCATCCCTGGTATGAGCCAGATTTATTGAGGTGTCTCTGGGGCTTCTCTCAGGTGGGTAATGGAGCCAATTCCACGGCCTGCCATCCATCATTTCATGGAAAACAGGTTAAGAGGACACTAAGGCAGCTGTGACATGAGGAGATGTCACAAAATGACAACACATACCCTCATGGCCAACTGGCAGGAGCCAAAATGAAAACTGTGTAGAGAACAGTGGAGTGAGATGTAGCGAAATTATAGCAGTTCATATCCTTGAGCTAGCAAACTGACATCTGGCAATTTATCCTAGAGAAGTAATCATGGCTGTGTGCTGTGGGTCAGCTAAAACAATGCTCATTTCTGGGTTATAATAATGAAATTTGGAACCAATCTAAACCATAGGGAATTACTGAAATAAATTCCAGTACCTGCATGCAATAGAGCACCCTGCAGCCATTTCAAAGCTGCTGTGGGATGACATTCAGCCACATGGAAAGCTGTTCATAATGTGTTGCATATATGAAACGGATTTTAAAAACCACAAAAAGGTATTAAATTAAACAAGCAGGAAGCCTCCGTACTTTGAGTTTCTCCATAACAAAGTACACCCTACCTTAGTACATAAACAAACTGAAACTTAGGAGAATACTTTTTGTAACAAATAGCTGGTTTCAGCCAATCACAAACAGCTGAGATTCAGCCAATCATGGACAGTCAATTCATTGCACCAGGCCCAAATAAGGCCGATGCCTAGCTGTAGCCAATCAGGTGATTTCTCTGCTTTGTTTCCATGTTCAGCCTATAAAAGCTCAGTGCTCATGCTGCTGGGCTCCCAGAACCTCTTCTGGTTCTGGGTGCTGTGGATTCATGAATCATTCTTTGCTCAAATACACTCTGTTAAATTTAATTTGGAAATCTGAAGTTTTCCTCTAACAGAGGTTATAAAGAATTCTATGAAGATGGTACTCTCATTTTGACAGTGAGAAAGATTTTTTTACTTGAAGAAAGGAAATACCAACATTTTAAGTGTCTAATTTTCATTATTCTTTTTCTTGCCTGTATTTTATTTATGTTTCCATAATGACTCTGTTTTACTTTTACAAGTAGAAAAAAATCCGTAACTGTTCAAAGTAAGAAATGATGGTCACAGACAACTTGAAGGGATTTGGATAGTGCATCTATATGAAACCATCTTCCCCACACCCACCTCTTCTGGCTGTCTCACAGACCTCAGCCTTCTGCTGCAGTTCGGAGCCCCAGACAGTGCCAGTGTGATTCACTACATCCTCAACAGGGCTGTCTTAGAGTCTTCCTGGAAATGCAGAAATCCCCAGGCCATACATGTCCTAAAGTGATGATGTCACAGGGAGTGTGGTTTCCCTGCTTGTCACTGAGCAATCCTAGGGTGCTCTCAACACACGCGCTTCTGATTCTCCAACCCTTGCTGCACCAACAGACCCCCAAGAGGAAGCTGAAGAGTCACCCAATCTGGAAGGATTCCCACACCCTTGACAGTCAGAAAAGGAAATGAACATGTCTTCTGCTTTCCCAGGGTCCCTGGTAGGAGGGCTGCAGCGGCCTCATTCATTCATTTGTGCCAGGCACCCTGTTAATCATGGAGATACCATGTTGACCTGCCTTTGAGGAGATCATATTCTAGTGGGAGAGCTGAGCAGCGGGATGGCCACGTGTAGATGGTGCTATATGAAGGGTAAGTGCAGCACACTGTGGAAGCTCTTAGGAGGGACCCTTCACCCATATTTGGAGGTTCTGAGAAGTTTTCTAAAGGACATAATGCTCAGCATTGGTAGAAAAGAAAATTAGGGAGGGGTCACTGGCACAATCTCGTAGAAGGTACAGGATAATGCTGGAAGATGCCTTTTCACAGTCTACCATTCGTGGCTCATGAATAAGGGTGATTCTGCCATCACTTACCAGCTCAATAGGGTCTGAGGGCCCTGAGTCTGATTGTAGGGCCCCAGAACCCTGGTCAGGTGACCAGATAGAATCTGAGAAGAGCCAGGAGGAATCCAGGAGCCCAGGGGAGGGAGGGTAAGCAAACTCAAAGCCAGACATCAGGTCTGACCAAGCCTCCAATCTGAAGGTGACTGGGCAGACATGGAGAATCTGGGTGGGAGACTGCGGGTAGGGGTGGAGAGGGTGTAGGGGGAGGGAGAACCAGCTGCAGAGGGACAGCGGAGGGCGAGAGAGAGGTGTGGCTTGGCAAAGTCCCCAGGAGAAGCCAGAGGTAGTTGCTGCTACAGATATCTGTCTCTGCTGGAATTGTTCTTTCATCCTCCTCAGCCTTTGGTGTCAGCAGGAGTAAGCCACAGGCAGGCATAGAGGGAAAGAAGGAGCAAGGATTGAAGAGTGGCTTGACATTAAGCATAAGAGAGGAGATGGTATACATGACTTAATAAAGGAGAGCTGGAGATGAACAAAGATGCCCCTAAGTGGCATATTTGGATTTCTGCATTTCCAGAAAGACTCTGAGCCACTCAGAGATTCAAGAGATCTGCACCACTCAGGGATTTTCTCCAGGGTCCGCCTCGCACCTCCCCACCTCCTGACACTCTGCCTCAATCCAAGGCTCTTTCCCAACCTGGATCCCTCCCAGGGGAGTGTTTCCTTATGGCTGTATTTGGCACCCATCAGCCTGCAGCAACCGACTGCCACTCAATTCCCAACCAGTCAATGGACAAGCCCCTACACTGGGCCCACTCTGGGCTTGTTTCAATGGGACCACAGCAGTTGTCCCATCCATTACTTGATTTGTGCATTTATTTCCTGTTCATTGCTTTTTCTCCCACTGCTTGAGTAGAGTTAGTTATTTGTGGGAAGGACCCCGTCTGCCTCATTCATCACCATAATCCAATGCTTAGAACAGTTGCTGGTATACAGTATGTCTCAATTTAAAAATTACTGAATGAATGAATGACTGATTGTGTATGGGGGAAAAGAAAACAAGCTTCGGAATCAGATGCAGACAATCTTAGGATTGAGCCCAGCTCCACCCTTGGGGTAACCTGTAAGCCCAGCGTCCTGATTTGTCAAATGGGATATGCAGGACTGTGGGTTTGCAAAGTGCCTCATATGAAATAAGTATTCTAAAAGGTAGTTGTTTTATTTTATAATGATTATAAAGAATGAGGGGAATTGTGCTGTCATGCCAGAGGCAGGATGGAGTGAGAGCCAACCCTGCTGACTGGGCAGCAGGAGGCTGGAGAAGCACACCACCTTTATTGGTCAGGAAGGGGAGGACAGAAGGAGCAGGATGAAATGGCTGGCTCTAAGGACCGCCAACCTATCACACAGAGGAAAGGGAAGCCGGAGCTCCCAGGCTGCTCTACTCTAGAGGGCAGATTTAGTGAAGTTTCTCAGAGCATTCCCTGGGCAAGTACCAGAGCAAACAGCATGGCCGCCATCATTGCTCAGTAGCACCTATGTTTGGTGGAGAGGAGGCTTATCTTGCCTTAGCTCCCTCACCTCACTGCCCTCATTACCCCCAGGCAGATATCAGCATCCTTGCATCTGACTATGCAGACCAGCCTGATGTAGAAGCCAGCCTGGGCATCTTGGCTTCCTGCTCCTTTTCTTTCACATGACACAGATAAGTCTCTGGATATTGCAGTGGGGCCAGACCTGCAGAAAAAGAGAACATTCGGTTGAACGGAAGAACATATCCTGGAGAAAATGGGCAAGAGGGTGAAGACAATAGCTGGTTCAAGGGAAAATGCCAACTGAGCACAGAGAGAAAAATGCTCACTGAGAGCTCCACAATAAAGAAAAAACTTACATAAAGTGGTGAGAAGCACAGGAGAGGACAGGGCCAGGGCTGGGAGGCTGAGGTTCCAGGACCAGTTCTGCATTTGCTGCAGACATTGACATTGGGCCAGTGACTTCCCATCTCTGGGCTTCGGTTTTCTCAATCATCATCTGTTCTCCTACTTTCTCTATAACATTCATTTATTGATTCCTTGATTCAAGCGTATTTCTCAAGCACCCAATTTGTGCCAGGCACAGCTGTCAGTGCTGGTGATTCGGCAATGAACAAAGTGAACCAAAGCACACCCTTATGTGAGCCCTCATGCGCACAGCAAACACAACCAGTGAGATAAGTTGCAGGTTCATTTACAATAAGGAGAAAACAGAAAGCAGAGAAGGGGTCAGGCAGTCTAATCTGATAGGGTGACCTCTGAGTCAAGACATAAGGAGGTGAGGGAGTGAGCCAGGGGGACATCTGGGCAAAGCCTGCTGCAGGCAGATGGGACAGTCAGTGTGAGAGCTGCCCTGAATGCAAAGCCTGCCCACTGCCCCTTCTTTTGGTGTCTCCACTGGCCTGCTGGCTGCAGCAGCCTTCTATCAGACCTCCCAGCCTCCATCTCCTCCTCTGGGGTCTTCTAGCCCCACATGGCCGGCCAGGGTGACTCTAAAATATAAGTCAGACCCCATCACGTCCCTGCTCAAAACCCACCAGGTGCTCCCACCACATTCCATGCAGTGCAAGTCCTCACCATGATCCTCTAGCATCTCTCCAAGCCCATCTTCCTCCTCTCTCCCTCACTTGCTCCTTCTCAGCTACACTGTCCTCTGCTGTACCTGGGACGTGCCAAGCAAGCCCTAGCCTTGGGGCATTTGCTCACGGCCTCTGCCTGGATGTTCTTCCCCCAGTTATCCACAGGTCTGACTTCCTGACTTCATTCCGATGCTACCCTCTCAAGAGGACACCCTTGACTGTCTTGTCTAAGCAAGACCCTGTCACATCCAACCCCTCACCTGGCTTTATTTTTCCTTACAGCATTTATCACGACCTCTCATCATTTTATATATTTATAATAGTAGATATAATCAATGGATCAGATGTTTATTATGTGATGGACACTGTTCTAAACATCCTAGAATCAATTCATCTTCTCCCAGACTCCTTGAGAATTGTATTGTTATTGACCACATTTTATAGATCGATAACCCAAGATAGAGACAGGTTAAGAAATTTGCTCAAAGTTGCCCATCTGGTGAGTGTCAGATCAGGATTCAAACCCTGGAGCTTCCATTATGAGCCACGACACTCTAGACCAGGGCTGCCCAGTAGAACTTTGCAATGACAAACATGTTCTGTGTCTGCACTGCCCGAAGCGACTGCCACTGGCCACATGTAACTGTTGAGCACTTGAAATGTGTGTGACCAAGGAACTGAATTTTGAATTTTATTGCATTTCTGTGACTTTAGATTTAAATAGCCAGGCTAGTGGCTACCAAATTGTACATAAGAGCCCTAGCACCTCTTATTTGCTCCTTTGTTAATTTCTGTCTGCCACATAAGGATGAAACTGGCCTGTGCATTAGTTTCCTCATTTTGCAGTAAGGGAAACACCCCTGACACAAAGTGAATACTCAATACTTATTAATCACTGTCATCATCACCATTATTATAATATTATCATTATTAGTCTCCATGAGGCTGATGACTTTGTTTGTTCACTCCTGAATCCCATTACATTCTTTAGCACATAGTAGGTGTTCAATAAATATATTATGAATGAATGAATAAGTGAAATGAGTTAAATGTGGCACTTGGGTAAGGATAAACTCTCACAAACTCAAACTCTCTCTCAAGGGCTTGGGGGGAACTGTAGCTGAGTGAAGCAGGGTGATACAAGATTGAGGGTATGGTGAACAGAAGAGAAGATGTCCCCGCTAAATGCTTTCAAGGTGATTTTTGGGGAGTGGGAACAGCAAGGAGCACTGTGGTCCAAATGGAACGCCCCTAACTAGAAGACACCCAGGGGCTGCCACTTTGGAGCTAAGTCCCTTTAAAGGCCTTTGTCCCTCCACAATGACAAGTATCTGGTTCCATTTGCCAGAGATTCAACTCTAGACATGCCACAGTCTTGATGAGCATCCTGTGTGTGTAAAGCAATCCAGGCGCCAAGGCCCAGAACACTGGTGACACAGCTAGTGCTCAATGAAGGCGTACTTGTTCCTGTCCTACTCAGTGCAGAGCTTCCTGGGGAAACTGAGCAATGCTTCAGAAATTACACATGCCAAAAAAAAAATAATAATAATAATAAAGAAAAAGGAAAAGAAAAGAAAAAGAAATGCAACTGGCTTGTGAAACAGGAGCATCCGTCTGGGAAGCAGGCCATGGAGTTGACGGCAATGGCAGGTAAAGGGCCCGGCACCATGCACGCCCATGTCTGGAAGGGAGTTATGCTTGGACAGGGTTTAGGTCAACAGGAAGCACCTACAGCTGGCCTTCTTGAGCTTACTCTGGGGCATTCCATTGTTTCTTGAATAGAACAGCAGGCAAAACAGCTCTCACTACTTAAGCTCCTATTTCGTTCTCCCTCTAGCCACGTGCAGTTGTGTTTATGTAAGTTTTACGTGCTTATGACGTGAACTCTGTTGGCAGGAACTTACCAATATTACTTCACCTCCATTTGCCTTCCCTCGATGGCTGGAGAGCCGTGTGAGTGCTGTTCTAGGACTCAGCCTGTCCAGTATGAGTCACAGCTATGTGATCTTGCCACTGACTAGGTCATACAGTCCGGGGTGCTGATTTTCAGGTCCTTTCACCTTAAAAATAGTACCTGTCATTCAGTGATTCTCAGTCACAAGAGGCCCTCAGAGGCTCTACAGCCAACAAATGTGGTTGGTTTGTCCTTTTTTTTTTTTTCTTTTTAAGATAGTTGATGTATTCATTTTCTATTGCTGCTGTAACACATTACCACAAATTTAGTAACTTTAAAACAACACTAATTTATTACCTTACAGTTCCAGAGGTCAAAAATCTGCAACAGTTCTCACTGGGCTAAAATCAAAAGCCGTGTTCCTTTCTGAAGTTTCCAGGAAAGAATCCCTTTCCTCGCTTTCCCCGGTTCTAGAGGCCGCTCACGTTCCTTGGCTTGTGGCTCCATGCCTTCATCTTCAACATCAGCAATGTTGCATCTCTGTGCCTGGCTTCCATAGTCACATCTCCCTCTGATGCCTCCTTCTCCCACCTCTCCTCTTCCACTTTTAAGGGCCCTTGTGATTACACTGCACCCATCCAGATATTCTAGGCTTGTCTCCCTGGTTTAAGGCCAGCTGATTAGCAACCTCAAATCCATCCGCAACCTTCATTCCTCTTTTCCATGTAACTTAACGTATTCAGATTCCAGAGTGAAGATGTGTACATCTTTGGGGGTCACTATTCTGCCTACCACAGTTGCCCACATTTTTCTTTTTGATTTTTTTAAACATAATATCTAGCTTTCTACCTTTTCTTAAACAAAAATCTGGCAACACAGGACCCACATTCTTGCCTAATGTGCCCCATTACAGTATGGCAACGATGCACTTGGATTGAGGGGCTCCCTGTTTGGCCCAGGCCCCACCCTGCCTTACTGCACCCCCACACAATGCCCGGAGTAGGTTGCATCAGGCGGTCAGTTATCCCATCAGACGCGCTTCATTCATTTGCATTTACCCCTGGCCTTATCACCCTTCGAGCCTGCAGCACCTCCTTGAAATTATTAGGAAAACCCAACTCTACACTTTTGCTATCTGTTTACATCGGAAATAGTACAGAGTACTGCATGCCACTGGTGCACACCCACATGTGATACAGCAGAGGGGAGCTCAGAGTTATCTCTAACCCAGGCATGCACAGCAGTGGAGAACCGACTGTCACTCAGGGCCGGTCCCTGGGGAGGCATGAATGAGTCAGATATGTTTATATTAGTGAAAACTGCCAGTAAGGACACCATCTATAGTGTGCCAGGGGCTGTGGTCCATGCTTCTCATTCTATTTCACTGAATCCTCACAGCCACTCAATGAGATCCATGCTATTATTTAGCTTTTCCCATACCCCCATGGCAACTGTGGCACAGAGAAGTTAAGTAAGTTGCAGCAGGTCACACAGCTGGAGTGTAACAGAGTTGGGATTCAAACGTGTTATTCTGATTCCAGAGTCTGCGCTTTGGCTCCTGTAGGTTCTGTCTCTAGAAGGAAAAATATATCTGCGGTTTGAAACTTCTGAGGGGTTGGACTTGGGAAGAAAAGCTAGACCCAGAGGATCGTTCTGCCAAATCTCCAGAATGGACTTGAGTCCCTCTGAGAATCCAGGTTCACACAGGAAGCCTCCAGAGCAGGAACAAAGGCCCTCCATAAGGGGACGCTCCAGTTTTGTGAAAGTCTGGCCTTGAGTTGTTTAAGACAGACTTCCTAAATCACAAGCCTGACCGTCAGGGAGCACAAGACCCTGGTGAGACGACCTGAAATCTACCTTAGATAGCAAAGAACAATGGCAGGGCTGAGGGGGATGAAACAGGGGAAGTCTGTTTGTAAGAATCTGGCGCTTCTGTTGGCTAGTCACACATTAAATTTAGAGCTATGAGCCTATGGAGTCTCCTTGGTTTAAAGACAAAGTGGACCTTGCAGTTCCAGTAAGGGCAGGATAAGCCAATGCTCTGAAGAGGCCTCATGAAACAGCTGGGAATGAATAGGGGCTGGGCTCAGGGAACATAAGCTATTGGCACATGTTCAAACTATCCCCACCTGAGTTACGTTTGGGGTTTCTGCCTGTGATAAAAAGTATTCCAATTTTCTGCTAAATGCAAATAGAGTCACTATTTGTCGCAACAAGTAAGGAGTAGGAAATTCTGCTTTAGTGGAGCAGATGAAACTCTGCAGGAGGAAAAGAGACCAAGGCATCCGTATAATGGGATGAGAACTCTGTGACTGGGGATCCCATAGGTTTCCATTGCCAGGGGCAGCCCCAAAGTCTGCCTGCCATCCCAACATATCACAAGCAGCATCCCTTCCACTTCCAAAAACACCCTAGTTTGGCAGATCACATGTACCATCACCCTCTGATATTCCATGAAAGCTCTTCAGAATAAATTCTTGATATCAGATTATTTTTATTTTATTTGTTTTATTTCTTTGAGATGGAGTCTTGCTCTGTCGCCCAGGCTGGAGTGCAGTGGTGCAATCACAGCTCACCACAACCTCTGCCTCCCAAGTTCAAGCGATTCTCCTGCCTCAGCCTCCCGAGTAGCTGGGACTACAGGCGTGTGCCACCACATCCAGCTAACTTTTGTATGCCCCATCTCTACTAAAAATACAAAAAAGATAATTTGTTTCTTTTGCTTGGGTCTTCAAAGAGAGGTGAACTGAAAATTAATCTGCCACTGAGAGGAGCATGGACTAAAAGGAAGCTCTAGAAATTGTCTGGGGGATGGAAATGAACTTGTAGCATCTCCATGTCAGATATGTCAGACACAGGACAGACATGTAACACCAGCAACTTCGTGTGTCAGCAAAAGCATGTGAAGTGGGATGTTAAGTTTTATCAGTCCATTTTAAAGATGAGGAAACTTTAAAAGGGGCTCAAGGTTGGACACTCAGCTGATGGCATTGCTTGAGTAGAATACAAGCCTAGGACCTCCTCATCTGCCAGTCCTTGACTCTTCCTTACTCCAGCTTACCTCCTTTTCCCCCTTGAGACTGTTTAGACAAATTAAAGAATGGTCTATGTATGTGGAAGAGTTGGGGTTTTGGTTGCAAGCAACAGAACCTAACTCTGTGCAATCTGAGCAACAAAGTTACTTGTTGGAAGGATATAGAGGCATTCGCATACTCAAAAGGACAGTTTTAAGAGCAGGCTTGAAATGTGGAGGAGCCAGGCAGCTCCAGGTTCATAGCAAGAGCAATTCAGGCTTCCTTGAGGCCCCAGGCTGGAATGAATGGAAGCTTGTGGTCATTTTCCTCCCTTATTTTACTCTTTTCCTCCACCACCTCCACCTCCCACCTGTAACTCAGCCTGACCCAGCCAAGCTCTGCAGCCCTTAGCAGGTGTCTTTCTACATGCAGGATACAACTGATATACAAAACTCATAGAGCATTAGATTGCTAGGCTTAATTATTTTTAAATAGAGAAAAATGTATGCAAACCAAGGATCATCATTTTAGAAGAACTCAAAAGCAAAATATCCTGTCTTTCCTAATAAATATGGTTGAAAAGACCTGCTCTAAAATATCGATAATTCATTTTGTAACATTTCTATCCTTGAAAAGTGCATCTTTTGGTGGAAAATCTTAGTGTCAGACAGATCTGGTTTCAAAGCCCACATTTTCCCTCTGATGAACTGTGAGGCCTTGAAAAAGCATTTGGTCTCCCCAAGCCTTTCTTTTCAATCTATAAAGTGTATGTACGACTCTACCCCCGTTTCACAAACAGCAGTTACGAGGGCTATGTGACGTCATACACACATGGACCTACGCTCTCTTTTTGCCAAGCCCTTGAAGCCTTGTGGAAGGGTTGGTAGACAAATTACATGCAATCAGAATGCGCCCACTTCTCAAACCTACTCTGAGCCTCTCATCTATGCTGTTCTCATTTGCTGCAAGCCACTTCATCTTAGGGACGTGCTTGCACTTTCTGGACCCACAGCTCTTCTTTGTGGAGAAGCAACTGAAGTCGGTCACAGGTGGCTTTGCTGACTGGAGATAAATTTCATTTGCTTTATTTTCTGGCACCCCTTCCCACCCCCCAGAAACCTTGCATTCTTCCAGCTCGCCAAGGAAGAAGACAAGGATTTTTCTATTAAGTTGAGAAGCCTGTTACCCCCTGTCCGGCCCCCAGCCCCCACTCCACCGCCTTTGCTGGCACTTGGGGAGTTTCCCTTCACAGCAAAGCTCTCTGGGTTCAGGCTGCCAAAATCAAAAATAGGGCAGCCAGGGAGGGGAGGTTTGACAGGAAGTCCAAATAAGTACTTCCTCCTACCCACCTTTGAACTTCTGAGGCACCTCAACTAAAATAGCCGAGCAAGAGACACAGAGAAAGGGGATGAAAGAGTTTTTTTAAAAGAATGAAATTGTCAACTGGAAGGAAGTGGAAAATATTGCTTTTCGTTGCCTTGCACAGGACGGCCGGCTCATGTTTTCCCCGTGCCATCTCCCAGGGTGGGGGAGGTCAGAGCTGTGTCCAGGCTTGGGGGCAGGGAGCTCAGTGACTGTCCAGGTAGAGCGGAGTGTGGCCTGCAGGAGGGCTCCTATGGGGTTGCTGCGCAGCCCCCTCCCCAGCCTCCCGCCCACGGCCTGTAGGAGTGCTGTGAGCGCTGGCGCTCTGCATGGAGGATGCATTGCATGGGAGGCAGGTCTCCCCCCGCCTGCACACTCTTTCTGAGGCCGGCTTGCTGAGTTCTGTGCCTTCCTGTATGGCTGCTGGAGTGTCCAGCAGAGCAGTCAGGACCCCTTCCTGGCTCTGCTCGCTCCACCGGACTCTCCCACGTCGTGGAGCCCTTTGCCATCCACAAGGATCCCAGGCATGGAGGGTGCTCCCACTGCCTGCCTTAAGGATGGAGGGAAAACTGCCCCCTCTCCCTGTGAGGATGACAGCTGCAGCCTTTGCTCCCATGCAGGCCCTCCAGAAAGTTCCAACAGCAAGGCACTTCAGCCTCTGGTGATAAATCTGAGATGTTAAAAAGTTGGTGGGAATGAGGCTGGGTGGACACGGGCGAGGGCATCCTCCGATTGCCTGCGGTGTCTGTCCCATGTCAGCATCCTCTCTGGGCCACATGCCACCACCTTATTCTCTCTCCCATGGTCAGGACCCTCTGTCCAAGTCAAATTCAAATAAGCACTTCCTCCCACCCACGTTCTAACTTCTTGTGTTCCTCTCCTAAGAAGGTCAGCACATTCTTGTCTGTAAAGTCCCTGCTTTCCATTCTCCCCGTCACCTAAGCATCAGCTCCCCAGACTCTTCCCCCAACCCCACACACAGAAGCTGCAACTTCCAAGTCTCTTCTAAGGAATTGTGCATTTCTCTCACCTCTAGAATTAGCTGTGAAGGAAGGCAGTTATCTGCCCACCTGATTCTGCTGTGGGTCAGATGGAAAAGGAGGGAGCTGGGAGTCTGGACGTGGCAGGTGGGGTGGGGAGGAGATTCAGGCGATGCTCTGGGCTGCAGTTTGCTGCTACCACATCCACTGTTCCTTCCTAAGTTCTCACAATCTGACACAGCCCTCCCTGCAGGTACTGCTTTCTTGTCCACAGCCTCCGCTGGTTGTGCAGTAAAGATTCCTATCCCTTGACCGGACACGGTGGCTCACACCTGTAATCCTAGTACTTCGGGAGGTCAAAGCGGGTGGATTGCCTGAGCTCAGGAGTTCGAGACCAGCCTGGGCAACAAGGTGAAACCCCATCTCTACTAAAAATACAAAAAATTAGCTGGGCGTGGTGGCATGCACCTGTCGTCCCAACTACTCGGAAGGCTGAGGCAGGAGAATTGCTTGGATCCGGGAGATGGAGGTTGCAGTGAGCGGAGAGGATACAACTGCACTCCAGCCTGGATGACAGAGTAAGACTCCGTCTCGAAAAAACAAACAAACAAACAAACAAAAACAAAAACAAAGAACCAAGAAAAAGAAAAACCATTCCTATCCCAGGAGCCCTGTTTCTGTGTAGGGGCAGAATTGTCTTTTTTTTTTTTTTGAAAGGGAGTCTTGCTGTGTCACCCAGGCTAGAGTGCAGTGGCGCCATCTCGGCTCGCTGCAACCTCCACCTCCAGGGTTCAATCACTTCTGTCTCAGCCTCCCCAGTAGCTGGGACTGTAGGTGCTCATGCCACCACACCTGGCTAATTTTTGTATTTTTAGTAGAGACAGGGTTTCACCATATTGGTCAGGCCAGTCTTGAACTCCTGACCTCAGATTATCTGCTCGCCTTGGCCTCCCAAAGTGCTGGGATTGACCCACCACATGACTCCCAGGCATGACCCACTGTGCCCAGCCCCCAGAACGTTGTTTTTATTCTGCCCAGAGATTGTTTGCCTTTCCCCAAATCTTGAGGTATGCATCGCAAAGCCTAACAAGGCCTCTGTAACCTTGTTCCTTCATAAGTGCCGAGTTCTCCACCTGGTTAGGGGGAGGGAGAGAGACATGGGCGAGGGTATCCCCACCATTGCTTCAAATTACTGTGCACTACTGGATCCCCACCCTCTGCTCTGCTGCATGCTTGAAGCCAACAGACAGATGCTGTACATCCAACTGCTGCCCCTGGCCTCCACGGTCATGGCAGCCCCTCTGTCGGGGGCTGTACCCAGAGGCTGCTGTCATGGCCACCCCATTTTGGAGGTGAGGGGCCTGCAGCTGAGCCTGCACAGGGTCACACTGGTTCTTCTGGTCTCCTGAGTCTCTCTTGGGGGCTAACTAGCCCAGTCTCCGGAACTTCAGGAACCCTCCAGCCAGAGACAGGAGATGTGAAACTCGTGAGTGTTGAGAAATCAGCAAGGCCTGGGGAAGAGGAAAGGCTCCAGGCCTGAAGCAACACGCTTCCCCTTGCACCAACTGCCCTTTCTGAGGAATGGGCTTGTGGTTCTGTGGAGAGGGGACACCAAATGCCCGCCTCGTGCAGAGTGCTGCACCCTTTACTGAGCTTGTTCAGATTGACAACCTCTCTTTCTCCTCACCAGAGGCCAGAGAGAAGAAACTGCTCAGGCTCTGGAGATAGACTGGGTTTGAATCCCAAGTCTACTTTGGGCAGTTTCTGTAACATCTCAGAGCCTCAAAGTGGCAAATGGCCAAGGACAGGGGCTCTGGACTCAGATCAACTTTGGAAGAGTCCTGGATGCACCCCCTACTTGCTGGATTCAGAGGGCAAGTAGTTCACCTCTTGGAGCCTCAATTTTCTCTTCTGCAGAGTAGGAGCAATAATAGTGCCAACAATTAAGACAGTCAGGAAGAAGTTCTTAGCTTGTGCTCTCTGGCACATAGGAAGAGCTCAAGGCATCATGTCTCTTATGTTTCTCAAAGTTGCCATTATTGTCATCCAGGTTTCTTAGCTGCTTTGTCTGTCTTCCAAATGAGCTCCGTGGATCCTCCATCTTGGCCACATTAATTAGATAATTCTTTCTAAAAGAGCCTAATATTTAGCGATACCTTCATTACTACTGCTTTTCTGTAGATTTTTCTTATCCTGAGTGGGGTGAACATCATTAAAAAAATTAGGCCAGTCTTGATGGCTTACACTTATAATCCCAGAGCTTTGTAATGCCAAGATGGGAGGGTTGCTTGAGACCAAGAGTTCAAGACCAGCCGGGAAAACAAAGCAAGACTCCATCTCCACAAAAGAGTAAAAATAAAAAAATCTAAAAAAATCAGCCGAGCATGGTGGTGCATGCCTGTACTCCCAGCTACTTGAGAGGCTGAGGTGAGAGGATCACTTGATCCCAGGAGTTCGAGGTTACAGTAAGCTATAATTGTGCCACTGCATTCCAGGTTGGGCAATAGAGGGAGACCCCATCTTTAAACAAAAAAACAAAAGCAAATAAAAAGAAGAAATGAAAATAAAGTAAAATTGCTTCTACTTTTAAGGATGATCTGGAATGTTCCTTTTCATAGGTGGCATGTGTTTTGAGAGATAGAGAGAGAGAGAGAGATTGATTGATCCAGGTCAGGAATGCCCTCCCGTTCACTCCATCCTCCACAGCCCTGCTTAAATCCCAGTTAATTCCATGACATCTTCTGTGTTTACTCTACTTCAAAGTGATTTCTCTCTCTCTTTCTCTTCAAATGGCTTTTTATTGTTCACTGCTATGCTAGTGATTTGAAAGACCAGGTGACCTCTCACCCATGATGGAGCTTTTGTACAGCAGGGCTGTGCTTTATACAGAATGATCAGCTACCAAGAGCTCTTAGATGCAGCCCAGGAGCAATGGCTCATGCCTGTAATCCCAGCACTTTAGAAGGCTGAAGCGGGCGGGTCACCTAAGGTTGGGAGTTTGAGGCCAGCCCGACCAACTGGGATAAACCCCGTCTCTACTAAAAATACAAAAGTAGCTGGGTGTGGTGGTACATGCCTGTAATCCCAGCCACTCAGGAGGCTGAGGAAAGAGAATCGCTTGAAACTGGGAGGCAGAGGTTGCGGTGAGCCGAGATGGCACCATTGCACTCCAGCCCAGGCAACAAGAGTGAAACTCTGTCTCAAAAGAAAAAAAAAAGAAGAAAGAAGGAAAAGAAAGAAAGAAAGAAAGAAAGAAAGAAAGAAAGAAAGAGAGAGAGAAAGAAAGAGAAGAAAGAGAAAGAAAGAGAGAAAGAAAAAGAGAGAAAGAGCTCTTAGGTGTGAGGCCCTGCAAGGAACAAATGGCCTGGGCTACCTTCACTGATGCCCTCAGCACCTTCTAAGGTGAGGCTAATACCAGCTCACATTGATGAGTTGGTGCTGGGCCTGGAGTAAAATGTGTATTTCATTTAAGCTACCCACCAGCTTGTGAGGCCAGTGCATTACAGTGACTGTGGGGCTCCTCAGTGTGTGTATAAGACAGAAACTGTGCATGGCCAAAGCTATGCTTGAAAACCCTCAGGGAGGCACCACCTCAAGGACCAACATAGCATCACTTAGTAAGGGCAACAGCCTTGGAACAGATGACTCTGTGTGTGTGCGTGTGTGTGTGCACGCGCGTGTGTGTGTAGCATTAGATGAAGTAGTAACTTATGTTTAGAGGTTGCCTTATTGCACAAATATAGTTGCTTTTACACACTGGACTCACCCTCTGCCAATAAGTTGTTCAATTATGAGAAATAAACAATGTCTGAAACTAAGAAAACAGCAGATTCTCACCTCCTATCTCCAGGGAATGTGCTCTTTGGCTAGAATATATGGCAGAATCAATAGTGAATAAAATATACTGTGGAAACAATCGTGAATGGAATATATGACACTATCAATAGCAATCGTTAAGTTTTTTTTTTCTTTTTAATTTTTCTTTTTAGGTTTGTCTAGTTAAATGCATCTAAGTTTCATGTGTATATGAAGAATCACTGTTTTCCTATTATACAGATTTGGAAACTGAGATTCCCAGCTTTTAAGTCCTTGCCTAAGGTTGCATAGCACAGAAACAGTCACATAAGAAACTGAGCCCTGTTTGCACAGTGTAGCACTTTGTTCAGCCCTGGGTATCTGACTCACTCATTCCTTGAGGACCCTCTCATGACAACTGTAAATAGGCAGCTGAAAGAATCCCAGTCTTTGATGGTGGGAGGGGAAGGTGGTTGGAAAGCATTAAAAGACCACGCTCCAGCAGTTCACTGATGTGGGAAATTGTCCGTATTTCAGGTCAACCATCAGCATAGATTTTGGTCTGCAAAGCCCCCGCTGAGCAAGAATGCAGTGTAGACATATGGGTGCCCAGAGTTTAAAGGAAAAATACTCGGACTCACATCGGAGTTTAAGACCCCTTCATTGCCTCTCCTACTGGGTTGGAGTGACTGGAGTCAGTGGGGAATTACCAACCCTGGGGCTGTCTCTGCATCTCAAGCCCCCAGAGCTGGGCTTCCTTGTTTACTTATTTAGAGCCCAGCAGAGGAAGTGGTAAAGGAAACTAGCTGAGTCGTTTTCTGAGAAGAGACCATATTTGTTCGCAGAGGAAGTCGTTGCTTTCTGGGATCTGGCTACGGCAGAAAAGACATCGGCTCCAACAAGGGTGTTCCACAGGGTAGCAGGGAGTTGGAAGAGCCAAGAACGCCTCCGAGCTCTGGATTTGAGCTTCTCTGCCCATGGGTGCAGCGCTCATGCTCAGCTTGTGAGCTTCCTCCTGGGAGAGCAGCCATGGCACTGAGGAATGTACCCTTTCGCTCAGAGGTCCTGGGCTGGGACCCTGACAGCCTTGCTGACTATTTCAAGAAGGTGAGCCTTGCTCTTTTGTGAATGGTCATGATGATAGTGCCCTTCGTGGGCTGAACTGAGGCTTGACAATGGAATTGGGGCAGAATGTGGGAGGTGTATAAGATAGCAATGGAACCCTATGGCAACTTTACTGGTTGAGTGAGCGCCATATAGACCGCTGAGTTTTCCTGGCAATGAGTTCTGGAGAGAAGGATGTGAGCAGGAGCCCTCAAAAGAGTATGTGCCTATTATGTGCTAGGGTTTGAATTCAGTGTTTCACAGGCACCATCCCATTTAATGCTCCCTACTCTCCTGTGAGGTCAGCATTGTTATCCCCTTGACTCAGCTGTAAAGTCAGCTCAGGGAACTGAAATGGTCCGAAGCCCTAGGGACTACATGTGATAGAGGCAAGTTTCAAGTCACACCTATCTGGTTTTAAAGTCCATGCTCTGAGATGCAGAGAACTGTTGCAACTGCTAATGAGATCAACGCTTCTTACTAGAAAGGGGCGACATGGCGTCCTGGAGGCGGGAGAAAGAATAGGCAGGGTGGGAGGGCTGGTTAGAGGACTAAGATGAGCAGGTGCCAGACACGGTAGGTTAGAGGACTAAGATGAGCAGGTGCCAGACACGGCATTTAGGCTTTCACTGCTCACAACCCTGAGGGGGGTCCTCAAGCTCCTGCTTGGGGCAGAGTCTCCTTGGAGCTTTATGAGAGTCTTGTGAAGCAGGCCAGAAAACTGATAGAAGCCCCAATTTATAGCTATGAAAACTGAGGCCCCTAGAGGGGAAGAAGCTTGTGGCAGTGCTGGGATCAGAATGTTGCTGTCCTGTCTTCTGGGCTTAGAGGAAAGATTGAAGGATCCCTGTGCTTGGTCATTGGCAGAAGGGGACGACACATCTGCTTGGGCAGATCTCAAGCCACATGACTTAGTTAGTGTCCCTCTACCCTGACCATGCGGTAAGATGCCTTGTGAGAGACATTTAAGCTTCTAACACCTCATCCCTGCAGGCTGGCATCAGATTCTGTTGACATTCCAGACTGTCATAAAGATGAGATTGTAAAGCTAAGATGGTAGAAGTCATCTAACTCAGCTTCCTGTTTTTCCTGGGGAAATTGAGATTCAAGCGGGTAGACGAGGTTCCCTAGGACATATAGCCAAACCTGGAGTCTACGCAGTTCCAAGGCATTTATAGTCACAGCTGTTCTACCCCAATCTGAAGAAGAAAATGCGAACATGTTAAACTAGGTGTGGTATGGTAGGGGTGCAGCTCACAGATCCTGGTTTTGTTTTTTGTTTTTTTTTGTTTTGTTTTTTTTTTTTTTTTGCCATATTTAGTGCTTTCATTTCTGTTATTTTCCTTCTGCAAGGTCATAATAAACTTAGGTTTCAGCAAATATTGTTGCACAACTGGTTTTTTGAAGGTTGTTTCTAATATCTTTCTCAAATATAGACCAAACAAGATAGGGCAACAAGGTAAAACTTGCCAAGAGGGAATAAAGTGGCATGTTACCTTGGTAAAGGAAAAAGAAAGGAATTGAGAATTATGAAGAGAAAGACTTGAGATGGGCTGAGAGGCACAGACAGGCCTGACTTTCAGGTGTGACCAGGAGAATTACACAATCCAATTGAGCAACAGAGAACTGATCCCTAAAACTCCCGTCAGTACAGGGAGATGGACCATGGGTCAGGGACGGTATCGGAAGACGTCTGTGCCTGAGCTGGGGGAAGGGAGAGTTTTCTTCCTGGATATCTCAGACCCCAGGACAAATCTATGGCATCCAAGCAGGTTCCTTCTTCTGGCATAAATGGACTGAGGGGAGAAACTAGGAGACTGAGGTGAATCTGTGATCCTGGAAGTCCTAGTCTCTCCACAGACTTGGATAGAAACCCTTCAGATTCTGAGTACCTCAGCCCCCTGAAAGAAAATACCAAATGAATGGACTGCAGAGTTTTTTAGGAATAGATCTCAGCCATCAATCATGACATGTAAAGGATTGATCTGCAGATGCAAACTCTACCCAAGTAGTGGGGTCCGACCTCTCCTGGAGATGCCTCCCTTGGAGATACCTCCTGAGTCAGCTCTGGAGTCAGACACACCTTGCCCTGGCTCTGCCACCTGCTAGCTTGGCGACTTTCCCATAGTTGCTTTGCTTCTCTGTGCCTCAACTTCCTCATCAGTGAAATAGAGATACGAACAGTAACTAACTCCATGGGCTGGTTGTGAGGATTAAAGGAAATGATGGGTGTAAGGCATTCAGCAGACAGATGGGTCCTAATGCATGTTCCATCTGCCCTTTTTCCTTCTCTATTAACTGGCTCCTAGCTGGGGACACCAATGCAGACTGGTGGGATTTTGTGTCTTCTTGTCTCTGACATGTGTACCTCATCCTGTGTCTGGAATATAAGCTCCTGAGGACTGAGACCATGTTGTATATTTGTTCAATCTGTCCAATTCCTTTTGACTTGCAGGAGAACATCTTTGGGTCATGCAGTGGAGAGGCACTGGCTCAGAGCTATGTGTCCTAATCCCAGGTGGGGTCCCAGCTGGTATCTCAGCACACTGTGTGACCTTAGACCAGCCTCTTTGCCTCTAGAGGCCTCAGTCTTCCTTACTACAAATCCAGGTAACTTTTCTGGACCACTTTATGCTTCTTAAAAATACAGATTTGAGGTCCACAAGCCCAGATCTTGCTGGAGCAGAATCAAATGCCTGGGTCCCAGTCTGCAGGACTCTCTGCTGATCTAGACACAAAGTTAGCACTCTTCAAAATCATCTGGTTTATCTGATAATGATAACAGTGAGAATGATGAATTAAAGGCAGTTGACTCTTCTGAGAACCACTTACCCCCCACTGCCTGTAGATAAAGGGGATACCAGGGCTCTGTAGACGCGACGTGCTTTCAATATCAACTTTTAAGTCAGCTTTCTGAGTGTGATATTCATCCCACCCTTCCAAGCTAAGACATCACGACAATTGTATTTATTCTTTGGATTTGTCAGCTATAAGATAAAAAGATGGTTTTAAATGTGCTCCAAAAGAAGGCTGCCACAAACCATGAGGCCCCTCCTTGTGAGGAGAGCCTGGGATCCTCAAGGAGAAACATTTAACCTTAAATGCTCCACCTCAAAGCAGCAAGCTGAGAGATACTTCAAATGTGAACATTTATGCTGTTGAGGACAAGTTGAAACCAGCAATTCATATGATTGCTGATTGGTTTAGGAAAATAACCAAGGTCTTAAAAATGCTCATTCATATGGATACTATATAACTCTGTTCTGAGATTCTGACTTAAACAATTTATCTCAAAGAGGGAGGAAAAAGTTTTGCAAAATAGTATCCATGATGGTCTCTATTTTGATTGGGATGATGTACTGTAAACAAATGAAGCTGCGTTTTCATTTGCTCATTTTACTTACCGTATATAAGTTATACTGATATTAAAAGGGGAATATTTCTGAAAGAGACATTAAAGCCTGTTCTGAAACCTGTCACCTAAAATCCATGGAACCTCATGCAAGTTACTTGCTGTCTGTGTCTCTCATTCCCCATCTGCAAAATGTGAGGGTAAAATGATTGAAGACTAGTTTAACCACTTGGACCAGTGCCTGCCATACAGAAAGCTTTCGATAATTGTTAGCCATTTTTATTATCATTATTGAAATAGCAGTTTGGTAAATAAACGTCCAGCAATAAGGGAATGATTAAATAATGTTGTGGTCATTAAAATATTGTTTAAATTGAGTTTGCATAACACTAGGCAGTGTTTATATTATCCTTTCAGGTAATTTAAGAGAAAAAAAGTCAGGATAATGAGATTGAATCTAAATCATAACCTCAATTATGTTTAGAAACATGCTAGGAAGAAAGCATTGAAAGAAACACTGAGGTTGTCTCTGGGCATCGAGACAATGGATGGTATTTCTTTTCTTCTTTCAGCCCCTCTCTACCTTCCTGAGGAGCATAGGGCAGAGCTCTGCATGCCTTGAAGACAGTCTTTCTGGAAGGGTTGGCCCCGAAGCCTTAGAGCAAGGCAATTTCTCCATTTCAGGCAGTCCCAAGGGGATAGTGAAAGCGAGGCTGAGGTGGGGATTGGGCCCTCTGTTAGCCAAGGGAGGGCAGTGGGGAGCCTGGCTAGCCACAAGTACCGCAAAGTGCTAAGTTTCTGGGGCAGACAAGGGAGAGGAACCAATGGTATGAGCCTGCCCATCAGTGACAACACCTTCCTCTTCTCTTTGCAGCTCAACTATAAGGACTGTGAGAAGGCAGTGAAGAAGTACCACATCGATGGGGCTCGCTTCTTGGTAAGCTCTGGCTAGTCCAACACACTGAAACCAAGACTGTTCAGCACTTTTCCCCACGGCTGCAGGGCCAACTGGCCTACCCTTTCCCCGGGGACACCTATGGTCAACGTCTGTCTTTAGGATCCCCACACAGCCCTTTGCCTTCTCCAGAAATTTGGTAGGGCCCCCTCTCTCACCACCTCTCAGGATCCTACCATCCAGAACCCCTCTCTGATCTTCCACTTCCACTTTAAAGAGGAATCCAAGTATAGTAAAAAAAAAATCTGGAAAATCTATTTAAATGCCATCCATCCTTTGAGAAGCCCAAGGGGAAGAAGGACCACATAGGCGAACAGAAGCTTCTCACCTCCCATTTCTCACTCTGGAGCACATACTCATGAGTGAAATAAAGGATGGCATCACCCTCATTGTTTCAATTACTTCCTTCTTTCTCACTACCAGATTCATAAAGCTGATATTGTATCAAACGCACATGTGATATGGCTGTCTCCACTGTATTATACTTCAAAAAGCTTGAAGTCTAAGACCAAGGTGCAGATGTATATTAAAGACTAAGCCATTAAAGGGAAAATGACGCAGCTTTAATGGTGGGGACAGAGGTGCTAGGTTGTGGTCGGGGAGGTGGTTTGAGCATTTTCCCTGAAATGACACCTTTGCCCACGGGTTAAGAAAGACCCTGACTGCACCAAACCATCCTTTCTGGGAACTTTTCTTTACTCTTTGAAAACAAGACTTCAAGGGTCTCATGGGGGTAGATGTTCCTAATTTAAATTCAGAGTGAGGACAATAAGCTAAGTTGTGTCTCCCTGTAAGACATTGTCAGTAAGGGAACTTGACCATGAGACTTCAGGCCATTTGGACAAGACCAGAGAGATCACAGCTCCAGCTTGCCCCCAGAGAACACCAATCCATTTCTTCTATTACATCTCTGCTACCAACATCTTCTTGAATTCCTTCAGTGATGGTGAGCTCGCCACTACCCACAGTCATGTGGCCCTTTCTAGGCAGCTCTCAAGTCTTACGCTGAAACTAACCTGTGCTCCTATTGGTCTGAGTTTTGCTTCCAGGTGCCATGTAAGACATGTCTACTCACTGTCCACCTAAATCATTCATTCTTTTGCCTGTTGGTTCACTTGACAAGCAGTTTCCTGAGCTGCTTTTACATACTGGAGAGCATTATAGGTGGTGGGGATAGAGAAATGGTTAAGATGCGATTTCTGCCTTCTAGAAACTTGTTTTATAGCAGAAACGTATGTTCAGAAAGGTTTCCAACTACCTCATTTGCAGATGAGGAAACACATGCAGAGCTGTGATGTGATTTGTTCTATGTCACAGACCTCATAATTGAACTAAAGCATACACTTAATTTAGTCTAATACCATTTGAGTTTTTAACAATATTTTTTTATTCGTAGTGAGATTTGAGTCCGTAGAATTCCTGGAGTTTTAGTGCTATTCTTGCAAATTACTGCTAAACCCAAACATTTCATTCTGGTGCTATTAGCACTGAGAACAGAGACTTATCACAGTTGAACGGAAAGGGAGGAAGACGTCTTTGCAGGTGGTGCCTGCGAGGCCCTGTTGCCTCGGGCACAGGGTCTTCCTCAGGGTCACCCTGAGCAAGCGCTTGCCCTCTCTCAGCCTGCCTTGCTTCCTACCCTGTTGACTGAGCACAGTGGCCTGGGTCATGGTGGGTGATGACCCCTCCCAGCTCTGTGATTCCCCACAACAGTCCCGGTGGGAGTGTCAGGCCTGGTAGAACAGGGTTGTTTGAGAGATAGTATCTAGGCAGCTATGTTTCCTCTGCTCCAATCTGTCCTCTCTCAGTTCTTCAGACAATGTGGCACATTCTGTTCATTGTATGAAGAGGAGGAAGTGGAAAGTAGGGTGATAGGAACCAGAAGAAAGGAAGCAGAATCCAGTGCCTGTCCCAGCAACTGGGAGATGTAAAGGCAGCTTCTGCTGAAACCCACCCTCCACCACAGGTGTGCTGGATACAATTGGGGATGTTTGATCTAAGCTCTAATTACTCATCTATCACCCTTTCCAGCTCTGTAATTCCAGGGCCACTCTGCTATTGAAGGCAAAAGTGAAAGGCCCTAGTTATTTTCCTAACTTCCTTCCTTCCTTCCTTCCTTCCTTCTTTCCCTCCTTCCTTCTTTCCTTCCTTCCTCCCTCCCTCCCCTCCCTTGTCCTCCCCTCTCCTCTTCCCTCTTTTCCCTTCCCTTTCCTTTCCTTCCCTTTCTTCTTTCTTCTCCCTCTCTCTTTCTTTCCTTCCTTCCTTCCCTCTCTCCATCTCTTTCTCTTTCTTTCCTTCTTTCTTCTTTCCTTCCTTCCTTTTGTTTCTTTTTTCTTTCTTTCTTTCTTTTCTTTCTCTTTCTTTCTTTCTTTCTTTCTTCTTTCCTTCCTTCCTTTTCTTTCTTTTCTTTTCTTCTTTCTTTCTCTCTCTCTCTCTCTCTCTGTCTCTCTCTCTCTCCTTCTTTCTTTCTTTCTTTGCCATTTTTGTTTTCCACTGAAAAGGATAGATCCTTATCTGGTAGAAGCTATGCTTCTACAAGGTATAAAAAGAAGAGAAAAGGAGCTTGAGACCTGTGTCAGTTGGGAAGGCATGTGATCCATGTTGCAGAAACCTGACCACAGTGGCCCAACCAAATAAGGGTCAGTCTGTTTCAAGTAATAATAAATGTATAGGGGGGTGCTTGGCGATGGTGAAGAAGTCATCAAGAACCCAGCCTTCATCTAACCTATGGAAAAGCCTGTGGCTTCTGTCCTAACGGTTATGAGTTGGCCACTTCACCTCTAGGCATCATATCTCCAGGGAGATATGAGAGAAAGGCAGGGAGGAGGGGAGAAAGGCAAAGAGGAGAAGGTGTATGGTGAACGGTAAATGCATGCTCCCTTTTTTCCAGGAAAGTAGTGACTTTTCCAGGAGCTCCATCCAGCAGACTGTGGTTGTATCTTACTGTCCACAGCAGAGTCATGTGACCTCCACCCTCTGCAAGGGAGTCTGGGGAGTTAAATATTTTGAACAAGCACATTTACTGCCCTGAATGAAATCCAGGTCCTGTCAGTAGGAAAACAAAGGGAGAGTGGGTATTGGGTAGGCAAGCAGCCATGTCTGCCACATTGCCTCTCCCACCAGGCCCAGTTTGTGGCTTTCCTCTTTCTGTACCCCTCTTCTCAACACCCACAGCATATAATCATACTCCCACAAAGCCACAAATCTTAACTCCAAAATCATCATGCAAATAACCCAGAGTTTGCTGAAGGCTTTTGGAAGAGGTGGAAGAGGGGGTTACATCACATAGCAAAACTCTCCAAAAATTCTGTTTCAACATCTCTCATCTTTCCTTACAGTTCTTGTCCCTGTTCTGAATGTCTTCCTCTTTCCTAACACTCTGCTCCTATGTGTCTCCAGCCACGCTCACATCCTCCTCCTCCTCCACAATCTTCCTGAAATTCCCTCAGCTTACGCCCTCCTCTCAGCAGAGCAGAAGCTGGTGGCCAGCTGCTCAGGGCTCAGCTGCCGCCCCTCTGGCAGCCCTTAGGAAGGCTTCAACTCCTCACACCACACTCAAAACATGAGTCTTGGTACCTCCCTGAGTGGGGGTAGTTCAGAAGCAGGGAGATGCTGCTGCTCAGTGACGAAAAAAAGAAAGAAAAGAAAAAAAAGAAGAGAAAGGAAGGAAGGAAGGAAGGAAGGAAGGAAGGAAGGAAGGAAGGAAGGAAGGAAGAAAGGAAAGAAAGAAGGAGAGAAAGAGAGAGAGAGAGAGAGAAAGAAAGAAAGAAAGAAAGAAAGAAAGAAAGAAAGAAAGAAAGAGGAGTTAAGAAGCTTGGCCAAAAGCCTGATGCCCTCAGGACTTCTGGCTGACTCCCTTCACCAGCCCCAACCCTGCCTCAGGTGGTCTGATCTGCGTCCAAATCAGAAATCATGCCTATGAGCTGGATCAGATGGGTCCAGTGAACATGTTGCTAAGATGCCCTAGCCCCAGCCTCTGTGCCCGCTGATCTCAAAGAATAGTGCCCAGATCTTTCCAATGGTCAGAAAACCTGACAGGCAGCTCCCAGAACAGACAAGGAAAAGAAGCAAAAACACTAAACTCGAAGACTCACCCAGACCCCTGCTGCTTCCCCACCAGGGGTAGAAATTCCTCTTCTTACTCCTCCATTTCTCCGTCACACACTGTGCCAGGCACTGTGCCAAAACACATTACATACACCATCCCACTCAGTCCTCACAACCCTGACAGATGGGTATCATTATTATTGTTATGGTCCCCATTTTACAGACAAGGAAACTGAGGCTCAGAGAGGCAAAGAGCATGCCCTAAATGAGACAGCTGCTAAGTGAATGAACCAAAATTCAAACCCAGCCCATCTGATTCCAGAGCTCCCACCCTAACTACCCAGCCCTCTGGCCTTAATTAGAATGGTGGTGGAGCCCTTTATCAGCTCATCGTTGGTTCTATGGAAAGCATGCCCAGTCTCTTTTCTGTTCCCAGTTCTGACGTGCTCTCCTCTCCTCCTCCGTCCCAGATGCCTCCTTTCACCCTTCCCCCCATCTTCCCCTCCAACATGGGGCACGGGGGCCCTCAAAAGGATCAGACATGGTAGGATGGAGGTTTGCAGGAAGAAAATAGACTGTGGATGTCCTAGAGTGGAATTCCAGCCCCAGCTCATTCCCCACAAGTGGAAATCCCCTTCATATCCCTGAGCCTCGGCTTTCTCACTTGCGGAATGGGAATGCTGATAACTCCTGCATCACAGAGTTGATCACTAAGGTGTTAAGAGGCAGAGGCCCAGGGTTAGTTCTTGACAAATATGAGTTTCTTTCTCCTCTCCCTTCTCAGTTCCCTCAGGAAAGCCTTTGCATGGCATCCCCATATCTTAAGAATTCTACCAATAACCCTGGTGAAAGAGGCTCTCCGGGGTGTGATGTCAGTAAAAGAGGCACACAGTGCTCCAGGCTGGCTTCACCACAGCTGACCTTGTGGAGACTGAGAGGGCCTGAGGTCTGGGGTGTAGGGAAGAGGTCACAACATGGCCGAATGCAACCCACAAAACGAGTCGTTTGGTTTCACAGATTTAGCTCTCACAGTGCTTAAGTCAAAATTATTTGTCAACATTTAGAACTCAGAGCATTTTACATAAAACCCAGATTTAAGGATTCCTTTTGAAAAAGCAGCTCCAGCAACACCAGGCCCACAGGCTTTTAGGCAAAACATCTAGAGGCTGCCCACTTTGGGAGGGTGGGTGGGCGGGAGGTTTCTCCTCTGTTTGCCACAGTCCCCACCACTCCCTATATTGTTTCACATATCACTCTTCCCCTCCTACTCAAAGCCCTTTCTGTGGGTTGTAACCTGCCTGCCGTATGTGTCTTCATTTCAGAACCTGACAGAAAATGACATCCAGAAGTTCCCCAAGCTCCGGGTGCCGTAAGTACTCCTCCAACTCTATGGGTGATCTGGGAGCAGAGGTGGGAATAGGGAGTAGTGTGAGTGAGGGCTGGGTCAGTTCTATGTCACTGTTGGCTTGAAATAAGAAAGCAAGTAGGAAGGATGAGGGCAAGGACAGGATGTGGGGAACAGAAGTTACGTGAAGATCTGGAAAACAGAAGGCGCAGATCCAGCCCAGCTGGCGACCTGGATGCTCTTGCCAAAAACAAGCCCAACTTTGGCCCGTGTTTTCATTTCCTCTCTTCTCATGGGGCTGGGCCTGTGAAAATAGCACCAGTGTCAAGGTTTCATCGTGGCATCACCATTGACTCAGTGATGGCTTAAGTTTTCTTGACCTCCATTTCTCACACAGTAAAATGAGAGCTGAACCAGATGACGGCAATGGACATGATTATGTGTCGATACTGAGTGCTTGGGAATGGCTGCCAGGGAGGTTATGTGGAGAAGAATCCCAAGGAAAGGGAGCTGTGATTGATTATTCATGTCTGCCGTAGGTGCTGAAATGGGAAGTTGCAGTATGCGTGTCATGCCATGTATTTTTCATCCCTCTAGTAAAGGTCTCACACACTCAAATACCTGCAGGAGCCCACTATAAATGTGTAAAATTGGCACACAAAGCCCTGTTGTTTTGTTTTGTTTTATCATCATTGGACAAAACAGTGGTAAACATTCTGTGTGATGAAATATTTCTCCATTATAAGAAAAATAATAGCACAGTTATCATATGATGAAAAAAGTAACCATCGCAAAGCCTCATTGTTGGTGAAACAATAGAGAATGGTGGGGACTGTGGCAAATCAGATATCATATGTTCCATTCAAAGAGTGCAGCAGCTCCTCAGCTCCAGCCAGTGTGGACCCAACAATGTCCAATCTTCAAATTTATCAAGAATAACTAGAAATATGGGTTTCACATGATATATCTCAATTTTTAAACATTGGTTCAAATGTTTTAAATATTGTGAATGCCACAGTAAACACACCTAAGGGCTACATATAGTCTGTGTGTTACCAGTTTGAGTTCTCTTCTCTGGACATTCTATGAGGACCCTTCTCTTACTCTAAGGGTCTCAGAGCTCATCATAATAAAAGGGAGTAGGCCAAAGGACTAGGAGGTGGGGAGATCTCATGAATAGGTAAGAATGCTGGCAGCTCAATTAAGGAGAATATTTTTAGCATGGCTATAGGCTTTCCCTTGTCTGGAAGGGGGAAGGAAAAGAGAGGAATAAGGATTTGCCTTTGGTGCTGTCTATCTCCAGGGACACATGTTGTTGAAGATGGCTTGAGCTTTCTAAGGATATCCTCTAACCACATGTGGCTACTTCAATTTAAATTAAATTTAAAATTCATTCCCCTGAGGCACTAGCCACATTTTAATAGCTATGTATAGCTGGTGACTACTATGCTGGAGAGTACAGATATGGAACATTTCTATGATTGCAGAAATGTGATGTTGTAGAGATAAACCATAGTTATTTGCAAAACAGGGATCTTTACACACAGGTATCAGAATTGGTGGCTGGTGGGCCAGTCCCAGGCTGCAGATGTGTTAAGTTTGGTGACCACTGTGCTTTGAAATCAGGAAGAGTTTCACAAAATCCAGCCTCTTTAGAAACAAGTGAAAGATGTGGCAATTTAGGGCATATATTCTACTGTGGCAATAGTCAGCCGGATCTGATGTCTGCTGCCTGTTTAGTTGGGATTTGTGCTCCCCAGTTCACCAGGGTCCCATCATTCCCTGAGGGATCATCCTAAGGTGCATCAACCATTTATTTCATATCATGGGAACTTTGGCTTTCGAAAAAGATGAAGCAACAGGGATCAGATTTACTTTCCCACCTGAAATAACCAAATAACCAGGCAAAATACATGAAAGAGCAATTTTCAAGACATTGGGCATCAGACACCGAGGGATGGAAAACAAAGTCGGTGAAGTCTATGGTTGTTGCTGCTTTGAGAATCTCCAGGCCATGGCACAGGGAGCAGGGAACACAGTGCCGGGTCTGGTGGACGACTTGAGCTGAGGAGGCAGCAGAGAGTCCAGGAGCCTGGAGTTCATTCAACAGGTGTCAGCGAGGAGAGAGCTGCATAGAGTCAGCATTCTGGGGAGCTTCAGAGGGGCCCCTCTTTAGCAGAGCACAGATCAGTCCATGCATGAAAGAAGAGACTACCTGTAGGTGGCAAAAGAACTACCCAACAGTACTGGAGGAAAGAGTAGCCACTCACAGGGCTGGAAATGGTGCCTTTCCAGCCTGGCTGGAAAACCTGGAGATTCACAGTCACTGGGTAGCATGCCTGGAAGGATCTTGCCTTAGCAGTGGGCAATAATTAGCCCTAATCTAAAAATTGTTCTGATCCTGGCTAGAAAACCTTAAAAGCAAGACCCAATAGAAACAAACTGCTTCTAAGTAACTTAACTACATCTCAGAACAAAACTTAAAACTATTTATAGGAATGCAAAAATATTCACTACCCAACAAATTAAATTTATGATATTAGGCATCTAATCAGAGACTAACAAGCATGCAAATGAGCAGGAAAATATAACCCACAACAAGGAGAAAAACTAAAACATCAAAACTGACCCATAACTGACACAGAGATTAAAATCAGCAGACAAAGAGAATGTAGAGTGTATTTCATGTGTTCTAAAAGTTAAATTTGGGCATAGGAAATTTAAAAAATACAAAACAAAAACCCAAATAGAACTTCTAGAAATGTAAGCTATAAAATCTGAAATTAGAAATACACTGCTTGGAATTAACAGCAGATTAGACATTGCAAAAGAAAATAGTAGTAAACACGAAGATACAGTAATAGAAATTGTCCAAATTGAAACACACAGAGAAAAAAAACTAAAGCAAAACACTGAAAAGAGCATCAAGGGGCTGGGTGTGGTGGCTCACGCCTATAATCCCAGCACTTTGGGAGGTTGAGGTGGACGGATCACCTGAGGTCAGGATTTTGAGACCAGCCTGGCCAATATGGCAAAACCCCATCTCTATTAAAAATACAAATATTCACCGGGTGTGGTGGCAGGCGCCTGTAGTCCCAGCTACTCAAGAGGCTGAGGCAAGAGAATCACTTGAACCTGGGAGGTGGAGGCTGCAATGAACTGAGATTGCACCACTGTACTCCAGCCTGGGTGACAGGGCAAGACTCCATCAAAAAAAAAAAAAAGCATCAAGGAATTTTGGGACAATTTCAAAGAGCCAAATATATGTCTAAAGTCCCCAAAGGAGAGGAAAGAATGTGCATGTGAGTGGGGTAGGAGAGACAGAAATAAAACACTTGAAGACATAATGGCTAAAAATGTTGCAAACTGGATGCAAATTATAAACCCACAGATCCAAGAGGCTCAACAAATTCCAAATGTAAGAAACAGGAAGAAAACTAGCTCTGAGGTACATCATAATCAAATTGCTCAAAACTAATGATAAAAAGAAAATCTTAAAAGCAGTCAGAAAAAAAAAAGACATATTACATACAAAGGAACAAATGTAATGATCACAGCAGCTTTCTCGAAAGTAAAATAGCAAAAGAAAAATATTGTCAACCTAGAGTTCAATACTAGGCAAAAATATCTTCTAAAAATGAAGACGAAATAAAGACTTTTTCAGACACACAAAATCTGAACTGTACTGCCTTTTAAACTGTAGGTGCTTTTTAAAAGTCCTTCAAGCAGAAAGGAGGTGACACCAGATATTAACCTGGATGTGTACCTAGGAATGAAGAATGCCAGAAATGGTAACTATGTAGGTCTATGTATGTACGTGGCCCTTGAGGGCATTTGAGTTTGCATCCTGTGGTCCCTATACAAGATTAATAGTTCCATAATACTTTATTCATTTAGTGAACTGCTATTAGATAACTACAATGTGTCAGGCCTTTGTTAAAATTACTCAGGCTACAAAGCTATGGGACAGAATCCTCATCCTCAGGACACTCACATTCTAAAGGGAGGTCAGATAGACAAGCAAAGCAACTATACTACAATTACAACAGTGCAATGGTGCGTGCATGCACAAGTTCAAGGGCTAGTAGGAAGGCAGGAGTAATTTTCCCTAGAGTATTCAGGGCAGACAAGGGAGGAAGGGACCCTAAGTTAAATCTTGAAATAGGAAGGATGGATTGGAGGACATTCTAGAAATGGGAACATATTACAGAGGCACCACCCAGTGTGCCTGGCGGAACGGCCAGTGGGGCAGAGCAGCTGGGGCGTATACCTGGGTGAGTGGAAAGCAGAGGCTGAAGTGACTGGTTGGGGGCGGTGTGCCACAATTTATAAAGGTCCCGTGAGCAGTTCTCAGGAGCCAGAGAGTGTTGGTGAAGTAAGCATCGAGGTAAATTTGTGTCTTATCTCTGTCCAGGACATGTAAGTGATGATCTGGAGGACAGCCCAGCTGGGGACATGAGACCAAGTTAGTTGGTAGTGACCAAGATCCTGCCAATGAGCTAAGAACCTCCCTTAGCACTGTAGCTATGAAGATGGGAGGATGGAAGAGATTTAATCAGAACAGTGGAAGGACAGAGATAAAGAAGTCACTTTCAACTTGGAAGATCCTTTTTCACCTTAAGGCTAAGCTCAGCTGATGTCTTCTAGCTTTTTAGAGAGCCTGGAGAAGGTGGTAGGGGTGGGAAATGGCTTCTGGTTAGCGTGAACGGGAGAATTATAAACACGTTGCGAATGGACTGGGGTGGGATATTTCTTTAGCTCTCTGAAAACTGAAACAAAAACTTGGCCTGTGAGGGAATCCCCTCCTCCAATGTGTTTGAATGGGCACCCTAGATAGACTATGAGCTCTGCCTGCCCATAGAACATGAAAGGTTAATATGGAGAACGATGGAGAAGATATCAAGGGAAGGTCCAGGCTGCCCTAATGAGGTGACTTAGAGACTCACTGTCCCTCTTGGCAGAAATGTGTAACAAGGACCAATTCCAGCTCTACTTCCAATGACTTATGTGACCTGGGACACATCCCTCGACCACCCTCAACTTCCTAAACTATAAAAGGAAAGAATCGGTTGCAGAGACTATACAAGCCCACGAATTTTAAGTGTTATTATTTTGGGTATAAACAGGCAGAGAGGAGAGCTTAGTGAGAAAAAGCTCAGGCTCTGAGGTCAGATGCTTGAAATCCAATCCTTCCATTCACAGGCCGTGAGACTTGAGGGCAAGTTAGCTCAGTTTTCCGAGCCTCAGCTTCCTCATTTGTATAATGCAAATAATGATAGAACCTACCTCAGAGGGTTAATGGGAAAATTAGGGGAAATAATGGGAAAATAACAATATGCACTGAATAAGTGTTGGCTATTCTTGCTTTATGTAAAATCCCAATTAGAGCAATTTTACTTTTTTAACTCTTCTGTCTTTCTGGAGAGGAGAGATTAAAGAATAGAGAGGACATAGGGTTTTGGAGTGAGGGAGATCCAGGCTCTGAAGCTGACTTTGCCTCCCGCCAGCTGTAGGACCTCGGAGAAGTCATTTAAGCAATCAGCCTCAGCTTCCTTGTCTGTAGAAGGGAAAAGAGCTAACTTCTAAGGAGTGGGGAACATTGAAGAAGGCAGCAAACATAAATTGCCTGGTGCTGTCCTTGATACTTACAGGTGTTCAATACTTTATTCATTCCAGCCCTTGTACACAGGTTTATTTGTCTTGATCATTACCCCAAAGGCCTTTGGAAAAGAAATTGTGTTCATGTACAGAAAACCAAAACAATATTACACTCCTCTGAATGTCTCTATTTCCTTCCCTGACGCTTACAATATAAGTATTAAATAGATTTTTAAGAAGGTAAGTTGTGGTGAGGAAGGTTCTCTCAGCCTGAAAATACTGTCACTCTCTCAGGACATGGTTGATCCCAAGACACCTCCAACATTGTAAAGGTGGAGGATTTTTAAAGAAAAAAAATAAAGGCTCCCTTTATAGGGCCTAGGTTGACCCTCATGGTACAGCTGACGACAGTCTGGTTAAATCAATAGAATACATGAATACGCGTTCAAATCTACTGGTGCCTTTTCGGAGTTCATTAAAGGAGCGGATGCTATATGTTTTGCATTTAAATCCACAGTGTAACTTTAAAATTAAGGAGAGGAGAGTGACAGGTGGAGGCAGCAGATAGGTATTGGATAATCCTCTTTCTGCTGGTTCTCCCTGTAGCCATTACCAATAGTGCAATTAGGTTGGGAAAACTTACGATTCAAGCTGAGAAATAAGCAGAAGTGTTTGTCTGTCTTCCTGAAAGGCTGTGAGTCTAATGGCAGAAACAACCTCCTGAGGCATCTCCTTTGTGCCTATTTCCCTACCAGAGACAGAGAAGACAGGAAAGGTGTGGGGGAAGGGACACAGAGGCGAAATGAATATTCCTGTGCCTGTTAAAGAATGTGGCCACTCAAATGCCTGTAATCCCAGCACTTTGGGAGGCCGGGGAGGGCAGATCATGAGGTCAGGAGATCGAGACCATCCTGGCTAACACGGTGAAACCCCTCTCTACTAAAAATACAAAAAAAAAAAAAAAATAGACAGGTGTGGTGGCGGGTGCTGGTAGTCCCAGCTACTCGGGAGGCTGAGGCAGGAGAATGGCATGAACCTGGGAGGCGGAGCTTGCAGTAAGCCGAAATCGCACCACTGCACTCCAGTCTGGGCAACAGAGCAAGACTCTGTCTCAAAAAAAAAAAAAAAAAAAAGAGTACGGCCAGCCCTCAGCAAAACCAAAAGAGTGACAGGGCCTCTCTCCAACATGGTCCTCCCCTGTCCCATTCAGTGGCTAATTGCTGTCCAGGGACCCAGGTCTCGTCAGTCCTCAAGGGCCCTCCCACAGGAAAGGTGCCTCCGTTGGCTGTTGCTCCTTCTCTTCCAGTGCAAGCCCACAGCTCTCAAAGTGAAGCCTCCTCTCCCCATAAATGCTGGTCACGTGCCTTTTGACAGCTGCATCCCTCAGAGCCTCGCCCATTTTTTTTGAGTTGGAGTTTCACTCTTGTTGCCCAGACTGGAGTGCAGTGGCGCAATCTTGGCTCACTGCAACCTCCATCTCCTGGGTTCAAGTGATTCTCCTGCCTCAGCCTCCTGAGTAGCTGGGATTACAGGCATCACCATGCCCAGCTAATTTTTATATTTTTAGTAGAGATGGGCTTTTGCTACGTTGGCCAGGCTGGTCTCAAACTCCTGACCTCAGGTGACCCACCCGCCTCGGCCTCCCAAAGTGCTGGGATTACAGGCATGCAACGCAGCTGGCCAGCCCTGCCTTTTTTATTTGTAAAAATGAGAATAATTATACTTGTATACCAGGAAAATGATCGTGAGGCACCAGGAAAACACTCCATGTAAAACTGCAGTGGGACATGGGTGACAAGTAGGGAGAACACCCTGTGTCCTCAAATTATTATGTCCTACTCTTACGCTGTCGATCGAGGCCTCAGGTTATGGTGAAAGGCTCCTTCCTGAGTCTTAAAACATCTGGCTGCCTCTGGCTTCTCAGGTAACAAGGACAGAATTTAGAAGGTTTAGCTCTTGGTTCAAGGGACGATCTTTTTTTTTTTTTTTTTTTTTTTTTTTTTTTGAGACGGAGTCTCGCTCTGTCGCCCAGGCTGGAGTGCTGTGGCCGGATCTCAGCTCACTGCAAGCTCCGCCTCCCGGGTTCCCGCCATTCTCCTGCCTCAGCCTCCCGAGTAGCTGGGACTACAGACGATCTTTAAAGACAGAAAGAACATTTTGTTCCTTGGAGGAAGGATTGGAATGCAGAGTGAGAGCAGGATTGAGCATGGGAATGTGTGCAGGGAGGAGGGGTGGGGAAAAGGAGAGGTCCAGGGTCCCACTGCGAGAACAGCGCTGCGGAAGAGGCATCTGCCCTACCCAGGGCCTGGAAGCCTTGTCCTGGGAGGGAGCAGCAGGCAGTCTGAAATCTGAGCCCAGGGAACAAGGCTCCTACTGTGGGAGGGCCCCATAAAAGGAGTAGGTCAGAAGTTGGCCAAAGCTGTGGCAAGAACGCGCTCTATATCCATAAGCCAGTACACAGCTACACGTGCCACAGTAGAGGAAACGAAGATGGAATTTTCACGGGACAATGGATGCTTTGCGCGCTGATATTTTCTATTCTGTACCCCTCTCCTTCCCTTTCCTTTCCTTCTGTTCCCTTCCCTTCCCTTCCACCCTCCCTCTCTCCCTTCTTTTCCGCCTGCCTGCCAGCCTTCGTTTCTTGTATAGTTTCTTTCGTCTTGTGTCATCAGCAAAGTTGATTTCTAGACCCACTAGTAGGTCTTCCTTCACAGTTGTTCAAGCATGGGGGAGAATTAAAGGGCTATATCAAAGGCCAGCTAAGGCCTCGTATACCCCCACTCCCCTACTTCACTCCCTTTAGAATCACCAAGTTCCTTCTCCTGCCTTTCCTTCTCCTTCTCTTTAAAACAAGCAAACAAACAATTTCATCAGTGTCAAGAATAACAGGATTTATTTCACAAGCTTTTTGGATCATCATAAAAATCACCTGGGGGCTGGTTGATGTCACTGAGCCTCAGGCTTCTCCCCGGAGAGTCTGTTCAGGTAGGTTTGGCTGGGCCTGGTGACCAGTGTTTGTAACAGGTAGAGCTAGGTAATCATGATGATCAAGCCCATCAGGGATTCACTAATCAGGTTTAACCCCTGTATTGTGCTGATAAGGAATCTGGGGCCAGGTGAGGGCAGCTGCCTTGTCTGAGGTCACACAGTGGGCGCCACCCTTGGGGCCAGACATTGCAGTTAGACTGTCTGTGCCTGCAGCCCCTGTACCTTGTACATTACCAGGAGAGCCCTTAGACTGAGATGATGAAGACTGGCCCCCACCATGCTGCAAGTTAGGGATGCAGCTGGGCTGGAACCCAGGTCATTGTAGAGTGCCACCTTCCTACAATGGGCTGGCTTCCTCGGGGGAGGTTCAGCCCATTTCCAGGGCCAGCTAGTTCCTTAAACGAAGGCAAGCAGAGAGGACTACTGCCTATGGCTGCCCAGCCCCCGTCACGTCTTGCTCTGGTCCTGAGTGAGGCGTGGGGTTTATGGGGTGAAGGGAGAATGAGTCACCTCCCTCCACTCACTGTCACTTGGTCCTCTGGGGTAGGGTGTAACTTGAAGGTTTGCACCTAGTGATAGCCGTAGCAACCACCTCCCTGCTGTGCCCACCATCACTGTTGCCCCGTCCACCAGTCCCTGGCAGTGGTCCCATAGGCTTGGAAGGTGCTTCCGGTAGCCCATTAAAGCAGGAGAACCCTGGGAGCCCACACTTTGCTACAAGCCAACTGTCAGGCCCAGTTCTGCCCACCCCCCGCTCAGCTCTTTGCTGCTCCTCTGCTGAGGCCTGCGGTTTGGCATTTCCTTCCTCACCCAGTTCGAGCCCCAGCAGCCTCCAGCCTGGCTGTAGAGATACTGGTGAGAGGCAACACCACAGAGAGCAGGAGGTTCTTTCAAGATCCAAAGCAGCGCTGTGAGCTGGTCAGAGCGCCGTCAAGCTCTGTAGGAGGGCGTTGAGGTGAGCTTCAGTCCCGCCTCGCTCAAGTCATTACTGAAATGTCACCTCTTCAGTGAGGCCCGATCATTTTAAATGGCAACCGCACCCCACCCCTGCACTCCCATCCCCCTCCCCAGCCCCCCACGCTGCATGCGCACGGTGCATATGCATCACATTTTCCCTCCTTAAAGCTTCCTCTCCACTAGCAGGGATCTGTCTGCTTTGTTCATTGATGCATTTTGAGCACTTCTAAGTTCCCAGCACTTAGAAGGCCCTCAGTGCACATTGTTGAATAAACAGGTGACAGAATGGGAGTGGCTGCTGCAGCCAGCACTGCCTGACATGGCAAGGACACAGAACACTAACGGGGCTCCCTCGCCCGCTCTGTAGGAGTCCTTCCATCCCACATGCCCATTGCCTTCTCAAAACAACCACTTAAAGGAACCAAAAAGAACCATGTCACAAGCACTCTGACAGCATGGTCAGGAGGCGACTGGGAAGCCCCCACTGCTGCTCTTAAAACCTCTCCCTCTGCGCAGTCACAGAAGCCTGGAGTTGTCAACAATATTATTACAGAGAGCAAACCTTTCCCTTTCTCCTTCTTTTTCCTCTTAAGTACCCAATGTGTTGATCAAAATTTGTTTATCCTATTATTCTAATGAGGTAGGAGGTTTGGATCCCATTTCTTTTTTTTGTTTTGAGACGAAGTTTTGCTCTTGTCCCCAGGCTGGAGTACAGTGGCGTGATCTCGGCTCACTGCAACCTCTGACTCCCAGGTTCAAGTGGTTCTCCTGCCTCAGCCTCCTGAGTAGCTGGGATTACAGGCATGCAGCATGCCCGACTAATTTTAGTATTTTTAGTAGAGACGGGGTTTCACCGTGTTGGCCAGGCTGGTCTCAAACTCCTGACCTCAGTGATCTGCTCACCTCAGCCTCCCAAAGTACTAGGATTATAGTCATGAGCCACTGCGCCCAGCCTGGATCCCATTTATTGGGAGAAATGGGGGAGTTGAGGGGCAGGGGAGGTGATGGAGGAATCAAGAAATGGTGGCTGCTAAGGACTTCCTTTGCTAATTTAGCAAGTTTATTTTAGGCTAAACTCGTTACTTTGAGATGGTCGTTAAGCAGAAAGAGTAGAGATCATGAGCCACTCTCATAGGCAGGCCAGGGACTCAACAGTGTCTGCCTCCAGAGAGCTTGCAGCAGAAAGGGAACTGACACAGGGGTGTGTGCGTTGAAAGGGCGAAGAAGTGCGTTGTGGGAAGAAGTTGAAGTGCGTTGTGGGAAGAAGGGCGGTCTTTACCACTAACTACTGTGTGGCTTCAAGCTAGTCCCTTTAAAAAAAAAAAAAATATGGAGTCTCCCTCTGTCACCCAGGCTGGAGTGCAGTGGTATGATCTCGGCTCACTGCAACCTCCACCTCCTGGGTTCAAGTGATTCTCCTGCCTCAGCCTCCCAAGTAGCTGGGACCACAGGCACGCACCACCATGCCCCAGCTTTTTTTGTATTTTTAGTAGAGACAGGGTTTCACCATGTTGGCCAGGATGGTCTTGATCTCTTGACTTCATGATCCGCTAGTCCCTTCTTTGTCTGGGCCTCTGCCACCTCCTCTGTAAAATGAAATTGGACTGATAATCTGAGGTTCCTTCCAGTTGCCCCAAATCTTGAGGAAACACTAAACCTGTTGACTACCAAGGGTCTTGTTGGTCTCATCAGTGACCAATGGGGCTGGAATCTCAAGTTCTGGATGTTTGAGAGACTGGAATGGATGCTTGTTGCTAGGGCACGCTGGAGATACAGTTCTGACAGCAAAGCCCTCTTGCCCCAGCTCCCCCAGCTCTATCCTAGGATTTGGGGATTTACTAGTTCTGACATGAAGGAACCTGGGGACTAAGAGTATCTTCAAGTGTCTTCGTCAAAGCTGGTCTCAGGGACATGAGTGATTCAGGGAGTCGCTCATTCTGCAGCCCCTGCCATTATAGAGAATACCTCCCCAAGCTTTTATAAGAATCCACATCACCGAGTGGCAGTCTGGGAGGGGAAGATGGAAGGCGATGGCAGCCCACAGAACAGCCCACTAGAGGTTGTGATAAGAAATCTCCAAGGAGCAGCTGATTCCTGTGGGTCTAGATGATGGTCTGAAGATTCTTGGAAACAAGACAGCACTGCCAGGTCATGCAGAGCCAGGGGACCTCAGCCCCAGGAATAGTAAGACAAGAAAATACATGGCTATTGTATCCAGATCCTAAGGCTCCTGATTTTCAGAGGGAAAGCCAGGTGTGAGCTGACAAGTCTTTAAAGGGGAGCTCTGAGCTGGACTTGGAAGGTTCAGGCAGACACAGATCCACAAGGAGGAAAGAAGGCTTCCTGGGCAGGAGGAAGGTCTGGCCTGGAGAATAAGGTGGCAAATTCTGGGAGGAAGTGAGGAGCAGAGGGTCCCTGCAGAGGTGACAAAGAGGAGGTTGGCTAAAGTTGGCCCTGGTGCCCCAAGTTTCTATAGACCAGGGGACATCAAGGGTCAGGGGGAAGGTTGAGACTGAGAGAAGGTGGTTTTGTCTCTTCATCTGTCTCTTTATCTTGCAGGATTCTCAGTAAGTTAAGTCAAGAAATCAACAAGAACGAAGAGAGGAGGAGCATCTTCACACGCAAGTGAGTGGGGCTGGTGTAAGGAAACGCAAGGTTTTTCAATCCCAAGTTGAACCTTAAAAGGGAGGCACAGAACTGTTTTTGCCTTACTTTTTGACCTGCATTGGTCCCCTGAATCCCAGGGGTCTGGAAGATGGTGTCCAAGGAGAGGAAGGAGTTTCCTCCCCTGCCCTGCATCCTGTCCCTGGGTCTGGGACATCAGGGGAACTTCCCTCTAGAGCATCAGACAGTCATGAGCTTCCAGTCATGCCACTCATGTGGCTTGGTGATTTCCAGAATTTTCAGGGTATCCTAGCCCCAGTTGCTGAGCAGCAAGGACACAAGCCCCTCTTGAGCAGTGAGACATGTCCTCCACTGGGGCTCCCTCTCGCGGGGCCAGATTGAGGAACGAGGGAGATCGCCTTAAATCAACAGGACCGTTAACGCAATGCTATTTGCCTTTGCAGACCCCAAGTCCAGCGGTTTCCTGAAGAGACAGGTAAAGCTATCAGGGCTGAGAGGTGATTGCTTTAGTTGGTGATAGGTATTTCAGTTTTCTTGCCTTTCTGGTTCCGGGGGCTCCTTGAGTTCATTCGGGTGACCTTACTGACTTGTCTGTCAGCCATTTCTTACCCAGAAAACAGTTTGGGTCTAGATGGAGGGGAGGAGATGTCGCTCTGCAGGGCACCTGGCTTATGGCCCCTGTTCTGCTGGGACCATCTTCAGAAACACACTGAGGAACTCTGGGGGCTCTGTAGAGGAAAACAGAGGGACCCCGCCTCTGAGTGAGCACCTGAGCTGAGCTAGTCCCCCTGCATCTGAGTCTTTAAAGCAGCTGGTTTTTTTTTTTTTTTTTTTTTTTTTGAGACAGAGTCTCGCTCCGTCGCCCAGGCTGGAGTGTTGCCCAGGCTGGAGTGCAGTGGCGCGATCTCACCTGACTGCAAGCTCCACCTCCCAGGTTCATGCCATTCTCCTGCCTCAGACTCCCGAGTAACCGGGACTACAGGCACCCACCACCGCACCCGGCTAATTTTTTGTATTTTTAATAGAGACGGGGTTTCACCATGTTAGCCAGGATGGTCTCGATCTCCTGACCTCATGACTGCCACCTCAGCCTCCTGAAGTGCTGGGATTGCAGTAAAGCAGCTTTTCAACTGTTCAATCGCACAAGTGTTGCAATGCAGATTCCTGGGGCCTGGCCTGTCCTGCTGAGTCAGAAGCAGTAGGCACAGGCCCCCAGGTAACTACAGGTCTTAAAGCACTTCCTAAATCACTGTTACACATGTGAAAGGTTGAGAACCATTGCTCATGCTCAGGTAGAATGAGCACCTTGGGCAGGGTCTCTGGAGCTGACAGTAAATGGCTCAACCCCCAGGGGTGTGGAAGGTAGGTGGAGGCCGGGGAAGGAGCATTGGTGAGGGAAGGCATCAAATGGGGAAGTTTTGACTTTCCTTCAAGCGGCGGCTTTCTTCAGTGCTGACGGTGGTGTCATCTCCTTCCACAGAAAGCCATGAAGAGGACAATGGGGGCTGGTCGTCCTTTGTGAGTATGGTGTGGGCTGTTCTTGCACCTTTACAGCAGTGTCCAGGGCGGCTTTGTGATATGGACCCAGCATGGAGCCAAGTGGAGTGGGGCTCTAACATGGTGCCAGCACACCCACCCAGGGCCCAGAAAAGGTGCTCTGCATAGGGCCAGACAGGAAATAGTTTTGGCTTTGGGAGCCATGCAGCCTCTGTCTCAGCTACTCAACTCTGCTACGGGAGCACAAAAGCAGCCACAGACAATGAGCAAACAAATAGGCTTGACTTTGTGCCCATAAACCTTCATTTACAAACACAGAGGGTGGGCTGCACATGGCCCTAGGCTGTACTTTGCTGACTGCATTTTACCCACTGCTACCACCCCCCACTCACAACCCCCATCTCCAAAAATGGACACTCCTAGAAATCTACCCTCAAGTAGCTTTTCTCATGGACTTAAGTCCCCATTGGTGGCACGGAGGGAGAAGAACTTCAGAACCCACTGTTAGCCCGGAAAAGACCTCAAAAGGGTGCGATCCAGTTGGTTTTTACATTGCAAGGTCACAGTGCCCACTCTGAGAGTCTGATGGATTGTACGGCCCCTCTCCAGGAACCTATATACACAGTCACAACCCACGAAGCAGTCTCAGGCTAAGAACTCTATTGTGGACTGTAACCCAATCTGTTCATTTTACAGATGAGGCAACTAAGCCCACAGGAGAGCAGAATGTGACTTGTGTAGAACACAAAGCTAGTTAGAGGCAGACCTAGGACCCAGGTAACCAGACCCTCAGTTATGTGGTCCTTCCCGTAAGAGGCTGCCTCTAGTGCCTTTAGAAAGCAAAAACAGGCCGGGCGTGGTGGCTCAAGCCTGTAATCCCAGCATTTTGGGAGGCCGAGGTGGGTGGATCACAAGATCAGGAGATCCAGACCATCCTGACTAACACGGTGAAACCCTGTCTCTACTAAAAATACAAAAAAATTAGCTGGACGTGGTGGCGGGTGCCTGTAGTCCCAGCTACTCAGGAGGCTGAGGCAGGAGAATGGTGTGAACCTGGGAGGTGGAGCTTGCAGTGAGCCGAGATCACGTCACTGTACTCCAGCCTGGGCGACAGAGCGAGACTGTGTCTCAAAAAAAAAAAAAAAAAAAAAAAAGCAGAAACAAAATGTCCCTTGTCCTATTGGGATTCTGGTAAAAGAAAGCATTTAATTTGGGGGGAAAAAAAGTTTTAGCTAAGTTTATGCTTTCTACCTGAAAATGAAGGAATCTCACAGATTTCTTTGGTACAAAGGGGAAACAGCCCAGAGTTTCCGCTGAAAAGCTTCTGTTTACTCACAGAGGCGGAATCCCTGCCGTGCAGCCTTTCTCGTGCTGTCCAATCCTCTCTGTAAACTGAGGGCTTCCATTCACCAGTGGCTATAGAGCTTGGCAGCTCCATCATGTGCCCAGCTCTTTGCAAGCACATACAGGGAAAGGAGTGGAGATAAAGGACCCAATCCTGAGCATTTCACAGTATGGATACCCCATTTTAAAAAGATAAACTGAGGCATAATGCAATTTTTTTTTAAGGAGTTTATTTGAGCAAACAGTGATTCATGAATCAGGCAGCACCAAACCAGAAGGAGGCTTTGCTGAAGAAGGATGAGGGATAAGCGTTTATAAAGTGAATGTGGATATAATACAAAGAAAATATTTGGGCTGGGTGCAGTGGCTTACACTTGTAATCCCAGCATTTTGGGAGGCCGAGGTGGGCAGATCACAAGGTCAAGAGATGGAGACCATCCTGGCCAACATGGTGAAATCCCGTCTCTATTAAAAATACAAAAATTAGCTGGGCGTGGTGGTGTGTGCCTGTAATCCCAGCTACTCGGGAGGCTGAGACAGGAGAATCACTTGAACCTGGGAGGCGGAGGTTGAGTGAGCTGAGATTGCACCACTGCACTACTCCAGTGTGGCGACAGAGTGAGACTCCATCTCAAAAAAAAAAAAAAAGAAAGAAAGAAAATATTTGATGGATTATAGTTATAACAGATCTCATTCAGTCTATCTTGCTGGAAAGCTCCTAGTTATATAATTATAAATTTGCTGGCTACTTCTGATTGGTTGAGCTTAAGTTCTGTTTTTCTTTAATATAAACATTGACAAGAAATAACCCAAGTTAACTTTTGCTTATGCTTGCAAATCAAGTAAGGTTTAGGTCACTGATGAGACTCAACTGGTTTTGTCTGCTCAGGGATTCTTCAGGCCTTGTCTCCATTTTAATTTACTTTAACACACATATGGCAGAATATAATTAGCAACACCACCATGCATGCAAATTTAGAAGCCAAATGATTGGGAGAAAATGATTGTTCTAGAAGCAGAGAGGAAAACTCTGTCATTTGAGAAAGGTTGATAGGGTAAAGAGCTGGTGTAAAGTCAGGAATGACGGGCCTAGGGCAGACAGGGTGAGGGAGGGGTCAGCAGCGGCTGGAGGGAGGCCACGTGCCTGCAGACCTCCATGCTGAGGCTCTTGATCTGAAGCAGCATTCCTCCGGGGCTCTGCCCACCTGCTCCTAAGTAATAACAACACTGACAGGGCAGGACAAAGTCATTTTTTGGAGTTGGGAAGGCACCCAGTGCTCACTTTGCCACTCTATTGTTGATGTTTTTAATATTCCTCAAGTCAAAAACAAACACAGGAATCTTTCAACAGAACCACTTAAAGACAGTCTGCCTGAGACCACCCAAAGCTGTCAGGATTTCTAGGACATGGGAACATCTCTTTCCTCAAAAAGTGGCCACTTCCCATTGCTTTTTCCCACACTGCCCTTGAGCGTTGAGGTCTGGGCTCATTGACTCGCGCCCTAGAGTTTGGCATGACTGTGATGAGCACTCATCACTGTTGCTGATGCTGCTGCCTCTGCTTGGGAAGTCATTCCAATGCTCGTTCACCTTCATAGACTGCTTCAAAGGCAAAAGCACCCAGCACCTCGGGCTTACTTTCCCTGACACCCAGGAAGAAGCAAAAATTAAATACAATAAAAAATCTAAAATTTAGAGATTCTTTCCAAGAGAGCAGCTTCACACTCAGTGTCAGATTTCATGAATAATGGATGTGTTGATACACTCAACTCTCAGCAAAAAGAATAGCACAGCCTCTGACCGTCCCTTCCTAGACACAACCTAATCTGCCTTCCACTTAACAGGCTTTGTTTATCTGTTTTCCCCATTAGCTAGGCCTTCAATGCTGCGCTAGGTTATAATGAGAGGACATTTTTTGAGCACAGGCACACTTGAACAGAAGTGGCAATTAACTAATATCATCACAAATGCTCCAGGCCTTTAGTCTTTCTCTTGGTGATGCCTGGAGCAAAAAATGTGTTAACTCAAGACAGAGTCTATTCCAGTACCCTCTATCCAGCATCCTTCTCCTTTCTTCTCTTTTTCTCTGTGGTGCAAAAAGGTGTTGTGTAAAATGGTTGTCTGAAGACCTTCACCAGGTCTCAAGTCCATGACTGGCTGCCCCTGTGATACGGTGCTCCCTGACCTCAGATTCCTCATCCGTAAAATGGGAGTAACTGTCTTCAGGCTGCCTGGCCCCGGGTTATACTGTGATGAGGCTTGGCAGGGAGAGAGTGGGCACAGGCACATCGAGGGCCGCATAGCCTCTACAAACTGCGCTGTCCCTATCACTGCGTTGGCAGGAAGAAGATGACTATGAAAGTCCCAATGATGACCAGGATGGGGAGGATGACGGAGACTATGAGTCCCCCAATGAGGAGGAAGAGGCACCCGTGGAAGATGACGCCGACTATGAGCCGCCACCCTCCAATGACGAGGAGGCTCTGCAGAACTCCATCCTGCCTGCCAAGCCATTTCCCAACTCCAACTCCATGTACATCGGTAAGGGCCCATTTCTGGATTTTCCGGCCCCAGCAGCACAAAGCCAAGCTCCCCACTGCTGCACGGAAGACCGATGCCCCAGCTTGCCCGTGTAGCAGAAAGCTCTGGGTGTCGATACCTGCTCGGCTTCTCAACAGCTATGTGGCTTTGTTCGAGTAACTCTGCCTCTCTGGGCCTCAATTTCCTCATCTGTGAAATAGGGTAATAAATGTACAGACCACATAGGTTTGCCGTGAGGACTACTAATACTGCAACCAATTCTTGCCTGCGGTGGCTGCCATCAGCATTAAACTACCACCTAAGGCTGTTTGGCAGTTTCAACTCATTATGCAGTTTACTCAGGTACTCCAAGAGTACTTGTTCCTCCCCGTCTTTTTTTTTTTTTTTTTTTTTTTTTTTTTTTGAGACGGAGTCTCGCTCTGTCGCCCAGGCTGGAGTGCAGTGGCCGGATTTCAGCTCACTGCAAGCTTTACCTCCCGGGTTTACGCCATTCTCCTGCCTCAGCCTCCTGAGTAGCTGGGACTACAGGCGCCCACCACCTCGCCCGGCTAGTTTTTCGTATTTTTAAGTAGAGACGGGGTTTCACCGTTTTAGCCAGGATGGTCTCGATCTCCTGACCTCAAGATCCGCCCGTCTTGGCCTCCCAAAGTGCTGGGATTACAGGCTTGAGCCATCGCTCCTGGCTGCTCCCCGTCTTTTGACCAAATTACAGTTACATAGCATTATTATGCTAGAATAAACATGAAGATATTGAGTAGGGTTTGACTGTGACTTTAAAAAAAATAGACAGTATTTACGATTTTTCTTGTCTATCTGTCCTTTTGGCCCACTTCTCTCTCCATTTGTTCATTCAACAAACATCGTTGATGTGCTGAGAGCCCAGGTCCCATTCTCAGTGCTTAGAAATGATCAGGAAAGAAGACACAGCCCCTGCCTCCTCGGGCTTACATTCTAGTAGTGGTGTTGACAGAAAATAAACAAATGTATACGTGCATAATATACTTTCAGGGAATAAGCTGAAAATGGAAGATCGGTACCACAGAAAACGAATACCATTTAATCCTTTATGTGGTATAACTCATTTTCATGTTAAAGCCCTTTCACAAAATGCTGTCTCAATGTCTCATGGTGGTTTTTAAACATCTGTGTAATAAGGATAACCATGATCAAATCTATTTCTTATATAGGGAAGTGGAGGTCCAGAGAAGCAATGGATAAGTCAGTTGTTGAGTGCCTTGTGTGTGCCAGTCATTAAGATACAGAGTGAATAAGACAGCCCTCGTCAAGGGACTGACAGTCCGGCGGGTGAGGCAGCCTCCAACAGATGAGCCATGTGGTTACTTAGTGAAACTGTGACACAGAAACAGGAAGACAAGTGCAGGAGATGAGGCTGGAGCGTTTGCCTGAGGGTGTAATCTTTAAGCTGTGATATTAAACCAAGATTAAAGGATGAATACAAGTTGGCCAAGTGGAAGTGGATGTGGTAAAGAAGAACATTTGAAGCAGCAGAAATGGCCGTGCAAAGGCCCTGAGGCTCAAAGGAGCACAGCCTATTAGAGAAGCTGAGAGATGGCCAGTGTGGGTGGAGTGGGGTGGGATTAGGTCAGGCTGGGCTTGCTCCTACCCGCTTCCCTGTGGAAGAACTGCACCTCTCCAAGGCTGGGACTAGAGTCAGGCAAGAGAGGCACCCAGGGCACAAAGCATTAGGAGGCCCTACCCACTCACCCCTCTTGCTTGATGGTCTTGTCCTGGGCTTTCCCTGTCAAAGGGGTAGGAAATTGCCAGCCTGTCAACCCGGCCTAGGGACACTTCCCTGGAGATCTGGATAATGTGAGTTTCTACCCAGATAATGTGAGTTTCTGTTCAAGGCAAATCTAGCTTCCACTTAAGAGTCTGTGGTCTGGTAAGAGAAGTTGGTGACCAGCTCCTCCCTTTATGGGAAGAGATGAGCAAAAGGAGGAAGTGTCAGGGAGGAGAGAGCCCAGGACATTGGAGAGGGGAAGGAAGGGCAGACAGAACAGGATCCCTATGGCAGTGAGAGCTGACTTCACCCCGCACAGGCAACTGGGTGTGCCTGTGAGATTTTTGGCATGCGTGTGTGTCTCTTGTGCACGCGTGTCTCTGTGTGTGCAGGTGTGTGCATATACATGTGTGTGCGTGCATGTGTGCACATGTGTATATTTGTGTGTCTGCATACAGAGGCATGTGTATGTATACTTCTTTACAAAATTGTCTGAAAATCCTCCCTTCCAGTTTTGGCTGAGCTAATTGCAAAGAGGCCTTTCTTGATTGGCAAAATCTCGGATAAATACCTATTCCTGTGAAGTGCAAAGAGAGCCGAGCCTGCGTATAAGGAGAGTGACACAAACTAGGACAGAAAAAATGGGCAGGGAAGGGTGGGTGAGATCCAGGCTGGGTCTCCCCGTGGCTGGGGCTCCTGCTGGCACTGGTGTGGGCCTGGGGGTCCCGAGCTGCATATCTGTTCCTGGAGACCCCTGAGCTTGGCTCACACTCCCATTTCACTTTAATAATCTTGTGTTTCCACAGACCGGCCCCCCTCTGGGAAAACCCCCCAACAGCCTCCTGTGCCCCCGCAGAGACCGATGGCCGCCCTCCCGCCCCCGCCCGCCGGCCGGAACCACTCGGTAGGCCTCCTCCCGTTCTTTTACTTGGTGTCCACTGCAGTTATTTCCTCCGCCAGAGAGAAAAATAAAACTATAAACATCTTTATCTCATTCTAATTTTGTAAGAAAAGATTATAATGTTTTCCCTCGGCTGGGGAAATGCATACCCAAGCACTCACAAGTGTTTCTTTTCTGGGGTCAAATACTGGTGGTTTTTGTTTACTTCCCACTATTTGAGAGAAGTGAAAACTGTAAAATAAACCCAAAGAGAACTGAATTAAGCCCGTGGCACCTACTGGTGTTGCGTGGGCCTCTCGCCTGCAAAAAGACTTGCGCCACCTTCTGGCCGACACCTGAAATTCCAGGGACAGGTGCCTTCCGACCGGAGGAGACAGAGGTAGCAAACCCCGTTTTCTCTTTCTTCAAGCATACAGCCTAGCTCTTGTGAATCTGATAAGTTTCCAGAGTGACCCTGAGATGCTCAGACTAAGGAATTGATAGTTACGAATGTGTTCTCTTCACAAGTTTATCCACAAGTGCATATTACCTTTGACATTTGAAGACCTTCTTTTGAGATTCAGGATTCACTTATTTAATCAGCAAATATTGACTGAGCAGCTACTATGTGCCAAGCAGAGTTCTAGGCATTGGGGATAAAGTGGAAACAAGATAAATGAGGTCTCTGCTTTCTTAAAGCTCAACTAGGGCTAGGGGGAGACAGGTCGTCAGACGGTAGACAGATGTCTGAAAGAGATCATTTGAGTAGTTATGTGTGGTTGGGGGGACAGAAGACCAGGTAACATGATGGTGTGGAGGGGGGAGGTGACAAGGAGCTGGGACAGAATGAGCCAGTTGTAGGAAGAGCTGGGAGAAGAACATTCTAGGCAGAGGGAAACAAGTGTAGGGATGCCAAAGAGGGCATGACCTTGAGATTTTCCAAGAACTGCAAGAAGATTCTAAGGTGGAGACCCCATGGGTACTGAGAAGGGATCACAGGAAAGAGTTGAGAGAGCAGACGTGGGCCAGCTCAGGCAGGGCCTTGCAGGACATTACCGAGTTTTAATTTTGTTTCTAATGTGGTAGGAGCCACTGGAAGTCTTATCAGGAAAGTGACATGCTCACTCCGCTGCCTGCAGAAAAGAGCTTACGTGGCAGAGTCTAGAACAGGGAGCTGAGATAGGAGGCTACTGCAGTAGTTCAGGGAAGAAATGGTCATGGATGTTTTTAGGCAGAACATGAAGATAAGGAAAAGTGAGCAGATCCAGACAGGTTTTGGGAGTGCCAGGTCTTGCTGGTGTATTGGAAATGCTTCCTAACGTTTGGATCTTTATGCAGCCACTACCACCACCCCAGACCAACCACGAAGAACCCAGCAGAAGCAGAAACCACAAAACGGCAAAGCGTGAGTACAAGGGCTGCTCTCTCTTGCCCTGTTCCCACCAGGCACTCCCCTAGCCCCACCCCATCCCCAGCCGACTGCTTTCTTCTTTTCATTGATGTCAGCCTTTTCCCCTTCCAGTCCCTGCTCCTTCAATAGACAGAAGCACCAAACCTCCCTTAGATCGTTCATTAGCTCCGTTTGACAGAGAACCCTTCACACTAGGTGGGTATGATTCACATTTAATGCATAGTAATAATGATAAGCTGTTATAAAGTGCTTCCTGCATGCGTTTCACATGCACCATCTCATGTAACTATGGCCACAATACTAGGAAATGGAGACTAGTAGAATCATCCTCATTTTACAGATGAGGAAACTGAAACACAAAGAGGTACCTTCCCAAGATCACACAGCTACCAAGTGATGGGAGTAGAGACCTAAACCCAGATTTGCCTCATTAGAAAGCTCCTGCTCTCTGCTCCTGGGGGTGGTGCTGCTTCTCTATGTGATGTGTGTGATCTGTGTACAGAAATCCCATTGTCCTTCAGCCAAGAGGCTTTGGGGTACAGAGAGAGGATCTGAATTGAGACAAGGGGGTTAGGGGAGCTCGTGTCTGCTGCCTTGCCTGCTACTTAGTAGCTCACAGACCACTGGGATGTTAGTTTTTCAGGGCTCAATCTCCTAATCTGTAAGGTGGATGTTCTGTACATAGAAAATGCTTTATAAAATCCCTAAGGTGCTATTCAAATGTCAGGGATGTTTTGGTTTTAGGTACACAATTGACCAAACTTGGGTATACCACAGTCCTTTTTCTTCACAATTTACACGGAATATTCTTGGATTGCAGTTACCTTCATGGGGAGCTATTTTCAATTCAATTCTAAAACTTAGCTACCATTTGTTGAGCAACTACTGTGGGGCAAGTGCTCTACATACTGCGAATACACCTACAGTATCTCTAATCCTCACACCAACTCAACAAAGGACATGCATTTTTTTTTTTTTTTTTTTTTTTTTTTTTTTTTTTTTTTTTTTGAGACGGAGTCTCGCTCTGTCGCCCGGGCTGGAGTGCAGTGGCCGGATCTCAGCTCACTGCAAGCTCCGCCTCCCGGGTTCACGCCATTCTCCTGCCTCAGCCTCCCGAGTAGCTGGGACTACAGGCGCCCGCCACCTCGCCCAGCTATTTTTTTGTATGTTTTTAGTAGAGACGGGGTTTCACCGTGTTAGCCAGGATGGTCTCGATCTCCTGACCTCGTGATCCACCCGTCTCGGCCTCCCAAAGTGCTGGGATTACAGGCTTGAGCCACCGCGCCCGGCCCAGGACATGCATTTTTATCCTCACTTCTCAGATGATAAAATTAAGGGTCAAAGAAGTTGGATAATTTGCCTAAATTTGAACCCTCGTCTTTCTGACTTCTAAGTGGGGGCTCTTTTCCACCATATCACGCTGCAGTTGAGGACCCTGGGTTTTAACTTGCTGTGAACTACATGAGTCTGAGGAAGGAACTCTGCAACTGAACGGAAAGGAGCTCAGAATCCCAGCTGCCCCTCACCCCTTTCTTGGCTGTGCTCTGAGCCAGGCATTTAGCTTTCTGTGGCCTCAATCCCTTTTTGTCTGTCAGCAAAATGACTTTCAGTTCTTGGATTTGAGGCTGCTGCTCACTGCTCTTTCCCCGAAGTACATCACAGCTCTGCTGAGTCATGCAAAGCTGTGCTGGCTGTTTTGGCTTGGAATCATCTGCTATAGAGAGCTGTGTAATTACATGGAAATGAAGACAGATTTGACTTTAGATTCCAACCCTGCTCACTGCCATGAGCCAAGACATCAGAAAAGTGGAACACTGACATCAAATCCTTCACAATCCCCTCCTGACACAAAAGTTGTTATTTTAAAAGATTCTTTTTTTCTATATTTAAAAACATTTTTAAAAGACACACTTTTCTGACAAATTTCTGTTTTACCCTTGAATTAGTCCCTTTTCTGTGATGTTTTGGAAGGATTACTGACTTCTTAAAATGTTTACACTCCACATGAGACTTTTAACGTACTCAGAGAATATGCAAAAATTGGCAAATTTTAACATACTTATTAGAGGTTCCACCCCAAAGCAAAGTTTCATAAACAGCTTTTATACCATCAAAACTCTCCCACTACCAGCAAGTTCCTTTTTTTTTTTTTTTTTTCTTTTTTTTTTGAGTCAGGGTCTCACTCTGTCACCCAGGCTGGAGTGCAATGGCACCATCATAGCTCATTACAGCCCCAAACTCCTGGGGTCAAGCAATCCTTCTTCTCCAGCCTCTCAGAGGGCTGGGATTACAGGTGCATGCCACCATGACTGGCTAATTTTTAAATATTCTGTAGAGACTGGGGTTTCCCTGTATTCACCAGGTTGATCTTGAACTCCTGGCCTCAAGTGATTCTCCTGTCTTAGCCTCCCAACAGGCATGAGCCACCACACTCAGTGCCAGTAAGCTCTTCACAGTGAGGCAATATTCTTATCATGGGCCTGGCATATACTTGGTCCTTAAAGAATAAATCATGTTGTGAAAATACAACTCCACACCATTCGCCATGGGCATTAGCTGCGCCTGGGTGTGGAAGGAAGGGAAAGAAAGGCGAGTTCACTAACAATCGTCAGCCCATATGACCATATCAAAGTCAAAATAAAAACGTAGAGGCAAATCTCTAAATTTGTTTTATTTAGGAAGAAAGAATTGCAATTTGGGGCAATTGGTCTTCAGGGTCTTCAGTATGTCTGAAGAACATAAAGAAGATTGGAGGTTTTATGAAAAGAGAAGTGTTACATATTGCTCATTGACAAAGTTCATTGGTTATAGCCGGGCGCCGTGGCTCATGCCTGTAATCCCAGCACTTTGGGAGGCCTAGGCGGGAGGATCACGAGGTCAGGAGATTGAGACCGTCCTGGCTCACATGGTGAAACCCCGTCTCTACTTAAAAAATACAAAAAATTAGCCGGGCAGGGTGGCGGGCGCCTGTAGTCCCAGCTACTCGGGAGGCTGAGACAGGAGAATGGCGTAAACCTGGGAGGCGGAGCTTGCAGTGAGCCGAGATCGCGCCACTGCACTCCAGCCTGGGTGACTGAGTGGGACTCTGTCTAAATAAAAAGAAAAAAAGAGAGAAAGTTCATGGTTCTGGGGGGCTGGCAAGTTTTGATTGGTGAGCGATGGCAGAGGGCAAATTAATCTTCAAGTGGCAGCAGATTATTTCAGCAACTACCAGATAAAAGTGGTTTCAGGTTACAGCAGGCAGTTTCAGCAGCCAACTTCGCACAGAATCACATTTCTGGAGCAATGATATGTGTCCTGAGTGCTTTTCCCTCTGGCTTCTCGACTGTTTTCCTTGGATGTGATAAAATTCCCAGTTTGTATGATCAGCTTTCACAATCAAGTGCCTGATCCTGCATACAAATTGTCACCCAATTCTTATGGCAAACCTATAGAGTTTTAATCTATAATCTTCATTTTAGAGATGATAACGTTGGGACTCAAAAACCTTAAATAACTTGCTCATGGTCATATAGGATTTGCTTCTAGACCTGGTTGAATTCTGTTAGTAATACTTTTATCACATTGAAGACAAAGGACATATTTATTCTAGGGGACTTCAGATAGAATACAAATTAAATTGCTTTGAATAACTTTGTGATGCAGAATTATTAAGTACACCTGGCATTTCTTCAGGGAGCCTGAATGTCAACTGTGCTAGAAGAAAAGCAAAACAAACAAATACCAACAAAAACCAAGCAGACAGAAAAGATTTGCAGCATACCAGGAGAATCTCCTGAAATGCTCTCCCCAAGTTAAAAGTTTTTTACAAACTAAGTGGAGTGTTTCATTTAATTTCAAGTGTTTTACAGAACTGGATAAAAATTAACCTCTCCGTGGCAAGTGGGTTTATTTCAGATATGAAAAGAAAACTTAGGCTGCAGAAGAAATACTTTGACCAATTAAAGAGGCATAAAATCCCAAAGAAAACATGAATCCTTTTGATCATCAGTTATATAAAAGAAAATGTTGATTTTTTTTTTTTTAAAAGCACAGAATCCGCAATACTACTGGTATGTACACAAAGCTGTGTGACCTTAAATGTAAATGGTCAAGCCATTTAATTTCTCTGAGCTTATAAACTTTGGTGCTCTGTAAGGGACCCTTCCTAGTCTAAAGTTTCTGCTTAAACCCCATCAACCCCCAAAATGCTTTGATGCTTAATCCTCGTCAACCTCCAAAAGGGTTCAGACATAGTTTCATCAAACTGTTTTTAAACCTCATGCTTGTGAAGTTCTGAATTCATGGCCCATCTGCTGTCTGTCATTTTTATTTACAGGAAAGAAACCACCGTTTTCTGACAAGGTAAGCTGTGACCTTGATTTTTGGTTTTGCTTGCTTTTTTCGCATCTTGTCTTTATTATTTGAAAAGTGCTTGGACACTCATACATCTTCCCTCCTGTCTTGCAGCCCTCAATTCCAGCGGGAAGGTAAGACCGTTGCATCTACATGAGGGTACACGGGACACTCTGTAGAACTCTGCCTTGGCAAAATTTGTTTCTCACACATCCTTTTCCTGAACTCCACAGGCCTCTCGGGGAGCATTTACCCAAGGTTCAAAAGCCTCCTTTACCACCGACCACGGAAAGACATGAAAGAAGCAGCCCCCTACCGGGGAAGAAGCCACCTGTGCCAAAGTAACTGTCTGGTGTTGCTTGAGCTTGTCATTCAGAGTGGCCAACAGACAGGCTGTCCTGTGCTGACTCTGCAGTGGGAACTGAGGCTCCTTGGTGCTCCTGGGCTCCACGGTGCCCTGGGGCGGGGTGGGCCTTTTTTTTGCTGTGGCTTGAGGGATGTTCAGGCTTCACAGGTTGGCTATGAAGGATCAGGGTCTCTTTGAAGGAAATGGACTCTACTGAGAAATGAGTAGAGCGGCATCTAATCAAGGGCGTGGGATGACTGCTGTTTTTAGAGATTCCAGTCAAATATTTCATTGAGTTTTCCTACCTCGTCATAGCAAAGCCTTCACAGTGCCTAGGAACTGTACTCACCATTTTATTTTTCAATACAGGTAGCAGAGAGGAAATGACTGGGGGAGGTTTTTAGGTCACTGCAAGTGTCTTCCTTACTGCTCAACCACATTTTATAATTGCAGAATACTGAGCTCTGCCTTAGTATTTTTAACTTTGCTATGAAGTAGTTTTCAGCCTATTTACCAAATGGCACACATGTACCTGGGGTTAGGGCCAACCTTGCTGCTTGCAAAGGATACAACCAAGGCTTCCATCTCATTTGTGAATCAGGGATCATAACTATTGCCCTTGCTTGGCTGTTGTGAGGATTAAATTAGGACCAGGGCTAAAGTTTGTGCCAAAAATCTCCTCAGTAATGGAGTTTGATAACATTTTAGTGTAATATTTTTAAAAAATCAAAATAAATGCAACAAACTCATAAGGAACAAAGTTCCAAAATTTTAAATAAACACAGGTTGAGATGATGATGTGTGAAGCAACAAATTGTCCCGCTCTCCCCCATCTCCCCAGAGAGGACATGATCAGCCCAGGCAGTGCCGATGCCTGTTGCAGCCCTAAGGCAGCTGTCCGCAAATCTGTTTGACTGGCTCATTCATCTGGGCAAAGCGTACCAAGCCCCTTCTGGAATAGTCCCAAAGCAGCAACATTTTCTAATTGTCTTCTCTTTACACCTAGGCGGGCCCTGAGAGGGCTGTTTTAAAACAACAGCAAGGGAGAATATTACCGAAAATGTTTTCATTTCTTGGGAGAAACAACAGCTCAGTGAAATTTAATAGCTCCTAAAGAGTTAGTTTGCTGACTAAACCATATATATATTTATGTATTATATATATACGCATAATTATCTGCTGCATTGGTTACGCGGAATAAAGGTTCGCCTAGCTCAGCTTGCAATGACGACGGAACGTTGAGTAACCGGATGTCCGTTCCACCCCCTCTCCCCTGCTCCATGGGGGTTTGTTGCTTCCCATCTTCCCTGGGCTCAGTGGGTTCGATTTCTCATTATTCAATGAAGCAAAACTGTACTCTGAGGCTGGCTCTTGGAAACGCTTCACGCTCAGTTCTTTCTCTTTGCCCTAATTCATTTCAGGCATGGATGGGGAGCAGACAGAAGAGAGAATGTAAGTACAAAATGTCAGTTTGTAAGTGCTTGATACAGGGAAAAGCCTCGTAGGCTCTGAGGAGGTTGGGACTCCCTCCACCTCGGCCTTGGTCCAGCACCTGGATCTGGTCCTGCACCCAGGACACTCTTAAGGGCTGGTGCCTCTGTCTTTGGGCCTTGGTCATTGTCTGGAGTCCATCATGCTGTGTTGTTTAGCTCATGTCTCTCTAAGAGCTCCCAGGGTGGCTGGGTTAACTGCAGCCCCATTACCAGGGGCTGGTAATTAGAGAGCGCAAGGAAAAGAAGAGGATAAAGTAAGGGATGCCCAGAAGTTTGGGCCATGCCTAAATTTCCAAGGCTACTGTCTTCCTTTTCAATACTTCCTCAACCTGAAAAAGAGGGGAAATAGCATTTCTTGAATGCCTATCACATGCACATTGCCATGCTACTTAAATATGACCAGCTGTCCCTTGTTTGCACGGGATGCTCTCAGTGTTAGCACTGAAAAGCCCCATGTCCCAAGAACTGCCTTCATCCCAGGAAAACCAGGAGAGTTGGGTATTACTCACTTTACATATGAGTATAATGAACCTGTAAGGAAACATCTTTTCTCTTTTACGGAGAGGAAATTGAGGCTCAGAAGGAATAAGATACTCTTTGCAAATTGCGTGCTTGTAAAGAGCCAGGATCTGAGCCCAGATCTGCTGAGTTTCTCTTCACCATAAATCCTCTGAAGGCCATCAGACCCCTGCTCTCATTCAAGGGCTCAGCCCAAAAGTGCCTGCTATTTTTGCAGCTCTGTGCTAGACTCTGCGCTTCTTCCAGTGAAGTGCTGAGATCTTATGGAGACAGGCGCACCCACAACCCCACGTGCCAGACAGCATGCAGTCATGGGATGCTCTGTGGGGCTGAGGGAAGAAAGTGTCCCATGTGGCTCAAGGAGCCAGCAGTGACTTCCTAGATGAGGTGAGATTTATGCTGGTCATTGAATGATAGGAAGGACACAGAGTCAGTCTTAAAGAAAGCCCATGGGGATTCCCCTCAGGAGTGTCCTGAGCAGGTGGATACCAGTGCCCACAGAGGCTGCAGATGGTGAGAACAGTAGCTTGGCTGGAGAGATAGGGACAAGGCGGAGGTAAGGCTGGACAGTGAGGATAACATCACATTCTAGGTTCCTGGGCTCTGGAAGGATTGACACTTGTGCTTAGGAGAATCTGGGAGTTGTATTTTCTGGAACCAGAGGGGAAATACTTGCAATAGTATTGAAGAGTGATTTTGTCGTGTGGGGTTTGTGAGCCCATGTGCGTTTATATATGCAGCTCTTTGCTGGGACTCCCAGTTGGCCAACTGAGATGAATGATTTTGACTGTGGCCTTTTTTGCCTTCTCTCAGTGTGTGGTAGGATTGTTGATGGCAAACTTTTATTAAAGAGCACTTAACATAAGCCAGGCACAAGTAGTAACTAATTTAATCCTTTTAACAACACTTTGAGAAAGATGCTATTTCATCACTACAGATCTGGCCTAACTAAACAAGTTCAAGTTAGCCCTTTTGGTCTACTAGTTGGTGGCAACATTTTTTCTCTTTGAACCTCATTTCTTATCTGAGTAGAAATTAAAGTAGTCCCTCCCTTGTCTAATTTCCCAAGGTTGCTCTGAAGATAAAAATGGTGAGGATTGTAGATAAACCTTGTAAGCCACTGTATAAATAAGGTCTTATTGCTCTTAAGAAGAGTGACCATTGCAAAAGAGAGCCAAAAAGAAGGCTGAGCTTTGGTCGGACATATTTGGGGTTGAATCCATCTCTGTAACTCATGGCAAGCTAAGAATTCTTCCTTAGCATCATGCTTTTGTAAAATGAGGATGTTAAATTTTTGGAGGGTCACCACGGGAACTGAATGAAATCTTGTGTATGAATCTTTTGGACACATTGTAGATATTGTCAATATTATTTATATATTTTAGGCACCTCAGAATTTATTTCATGCTAAGTATATGAGAAGAATCTCATACTGGAATGCCCTTAGATGATTGTTTGTATTAAGAAATTATAAACCACTTAGCAAGTTCTATTATTCTCCACAGTATATTTATTATAAGGATGTATAACTGCCAGAGACAGAAGCAGATACTTATCTGATGGAGAAATGCAGTTTTTATTTTAAGAATTGTATTTTGATGATAGCTTAATATCTTTTTTTTCCTTCCCCTTCCCAGGATGAAGATGATGGTACGTTCGGAAACACATTCTTACAGCTTATAACCCATTCTTTCATTTTCCTGCTCAGGCATTCAAACAGAATTGTTTAGTACAGGAACCCCATAGAATCAATTACAAGTCTTAAATTAGTATTAAGTAGACTTACGTCAATTGGCATACCGCATAAGTATAGTAAAATGGAATTACTTTGTTGGATTACCAAAGAAGACGAAATTCATGTGTAACAGTGCAGATTACTTAATCGTATCAGAAAATGTAAAATTGCATGCATGATTTGATGGAAAAATTTCTCACATTTATGTCTTCTAACACGCTTGGGTAAAAAATCAGTAACTACCAATGAATGAGATAGCATAAAATTTTGACTTTCATAAAACAAAACTTGTAAATCACTTCTGAAATTTATAAGGTTTCCAGCTGACAATTTTCTGCCAAGTTAACATTTCAAAAGTGAAAAACCAAATAAATGTGTATTTTAGAGTATTATCTAGATCTGCACCCCTTTGTAAATGGATTCTGTGGTGGTTAAGTCATCTAGAAACACCTTGAGAGCAAGGTTCCATCCTACTACTGCCTAATTGGATGTGACCTGCTGGATTCTTGTGACCTCTTTATACTAGCTGTTTCTAACTGGGGGCAGTTATGGAATGTTTCTTAGTGAGAGCTGGGATCTGACAATCATATTCATTGTTTTCTACCTCTGCACAGTGCATCAGAGGCCTTTGCCCCAGCCAGCACTACTTCCTATGAGCTCCAACACTTTCCCTTCGAGATCTGCTAAGCCAAGCCCCATGAACTCTCTCCCGTCCTCTCACATGCATGGAGCATTCTCAGAAAGGTTTGTGGCTCTGTCGTGAAATTCTAGCTGAATATAATGTTTAGGTCCATCTAGTACTGAAGTAATGCCAGGTGGATTGAGAAAGAAGGAAATGATCAGGTTGATAGTAGCGTCTGAACATTTTGGGTCTTAAGACATAAAACCAAGCTGAGCATTTAGAAGGGTGTGTTAATCCACCAGTGTCCTCTGAGTCTCTGCTTGAGATTAGAGGGGTGAGGAATTGACTTCCTCCTTGATCCCTCCAGTAGAATGGGCCTTTTGGTAGAAAACAAAGAATATTTTCACTTTATGAGTTCAAAGAATCAACAAGGATTAAGAAACCCAGTTGGTCTAAGTACTTGAAGTTCATCTGCATCTTGGCTGGGGAGACTGAGACTGAGAAAATGTGCCTTGTGCTTGGCTGGTGCTAAGAATTCATTGCAGTCTCTGTCCCCCTGTTTTCTCAGTAGCAGCTGTGTTTCTCAGGGCTGGTATGAGGCTGCCCAGGGGCAGAGGCATGAACAGGAGAAAGGCCCAGTCATTATCCCCAAACAAGCCCAAGGACAGCCTGTGGTGTTCCCCAAGTCCTCCAGCCCTGTGGGCTCACCTTCTCTCTTAATATTCAAGGAGAGAAGTCAAGACCCTTCCCTAAAATTGTAGAAAACTCAACCACCGACAAGGCTCATCCACCCCTGCCAACTCCTAGCAGGATTCTCACAATGCTTCCTCTGCCCTGGGACCCTCTGCCCCTGAGTTTCCACTGCTCTTCTCTCTCTTCCCCCTGGCCTCTGCTGCCCTGTCTGCTGACTCTCCTGCCGCTTTCCTCCACACTAGCCCGAACCCCATCCTTCATTCGCACGAAATCCCACTTGCACAAGGTTGCTGTGCAGAGCAGGCTTTTCCCAAAGGCTTGGACTGATGGGTGCAGGAGTTGCTGCTCAGTGTGGAGGGAACAGACAGCATTTCAGGGCCCCCCTGGGCCCGCTTCCTCACCCCAGCCCTGCAAATACTATCACCCTCTGCTGCAGAGCCACCTAGCATGCACTTCCCTTCTCACCTGGCCTGCTCTCTCCTTGCAGACCCTAAGACCCTGGGGATTCACTGCTCACCAAAGACATGCCTATTAATATAATGTCCTAGCGAAAGAAAAGTCCTCTGAGAAGAGGACTTCTATATTCTCCCAACTCAAAGAGCTCAAGTTGCAGCCAATGTTTAAAGTAACTTTTAAGTGCCCTTTACACAGTTGAATGTTGCTGTTGTTCTACTTTATAAAACTTGTTAGACTTTGGCATGGTCCACAGTGGGATGTGGTGAAGTTCTGTCCCTGTGCCCAGCCCCCATGGTTTTGGGGGCAGCAGGGGAAGTGATACCAGATCAAGAAGGTTTTGCAGTCTGGCTTCCCTAACCAAGCTCCCCTATCTGGCCCCATCACCCCAATCCAAATAAATTTTGTTCTTTTTCTGTCTCTTCAGTAACAGCAGTTTTCCACAGAGTGCCTCCCTGCCGCCATACTTCTCTCAAGGTTTGTACCCTGGGCTTTTGTGACCTGCTTCAGCCATCATGCCTTTATGACTGGATCCCTAACCTGTCCCAAAAACTTTTGACAAGGGTTTTGTTGCTTCCAAAAAGCATCTGATTTCCTCATTCAGTGTTTAATTCAGTGTCTGCCATGTGTCAAGGGCTGTCAGACTGATAGGATAGTACCTAAAACACAACACACACACACACACACATATATATACATGCCCACACACACATGCACATATACATGCACACACACACATACACACATACACATATATACATGTACACACACATATACACAAACACACACATATACACACATACACAATACATGCACACACACACACATACACACATACACATATATACATGTACACACACATATACACAAACACACACATATACACACATACACAATACATGCACACACATGCATATGCATACACACATACACACATGGACACACCTACACACACTTCACCAGGAAGCCAGCCCTCATCCCCAATCTTCTCGTGCAGAACTTCTTCTCCGGCTGCTGTTTCCCTACAGACCTCGGAATCGTGCTTGGCTTTCTCTACAGTTTTAGATTTCCATGATTAATCTGTCCATGGTTGTGAGTTGGGAGCATGTTCAAAATACAGACTAAGAGAACTTAACCTCACAGATTCTGATTCAGTAAGTCTGGAGTGAAGTCAGGGACCTGTGTTTTTAATAATACCACCTCTGGATGTCCAGGATAAGTATTGGCTTAGGGTGTTCTGCAACTTGAACGTGCATACAAATCACCCAGGATTGCAGATTCTAATTCAGGAGGTCTGGGATGAGGCCTGAGTTCCTGAATTTCTAACGTATTCCATGCGACACTGTGACTGCTGGTTCATGAACCACTTTGAAAGGCCGGGGCAGGACTAATTTGTGTTTTTTATCCTTAAAGACTTGCAAGTGACAGGCACTTGGTAGGCACTTTAAAAATGCTTGTTGAATGAGCATCAAATGACTGTGGAAAGTTACCCAACTCTAGTAAGTAGATCTTTACCATTCCAGGAAACTGGCTTAGCGTTGCCAGATTTTCCAATTTTTTCTCAAGAAAAGTGAAATTATTTAATGTTTAAATGTTGTCTTAAATTTTTTTTAAAAATGCTGTGAAGAACAACAACAAAAAAACCACTTTTTGGCCAGGCGCAGTGGTGCACGCCTGTAATCCCAGCACTTTGGGAGGCCGAGGTGGGTGGATCATCATGAGGTCGGGAGATCAAGACCATCCTGGCTAACGCGGTGAAACCCTGTCTCTACTAAAAATACAAAAAATTAGCTGGGAGTGGTGGTGGGCGCCTGTAGTCCCAGCTGCCCAGGAGACTGAGGCAGGAGAATGGCATGAACCCAGGAGGCGGAGCTTGCAGTGAGCCGAGATTGCGCCACTGCACTCCAGCCTGAAAGACAGAGCAAGACTCCGTCTCAACAACAACAACAACAACAACAAAAGCCACTTTTTTTTGCAGTCATGTTCCATGTGCAGTGTGTGCACAGGCCAGTGTGCATTCAGTAGAAAACTATATTAGTAAATTTGGATTGACAGCCTGAGAATCAAGAGCACATCTAAGGTATTCAGTTGGATGCATCATTCCATAGAGGGGTGAGATCCCACTGCTGACACCAGTGGCACCCACTAAGTTTTCAACGGTTTCTAAGCATTTGAGGTTATGGTGTCCACGTTCACCACATGATTTTCACAGTTTCCCACCCAACCCCTAATTTTTTACAATCCCCAAAACTCACTGTGTTTTGCAAACACACATTTGTGTTACCTTCTTGCCTCTGTAGCCATCTGAGTTCCAGACACATCACAGCAGTATTTTCCAAAGCAAGTTCCACAGATCTCCAGTTTTATGAGTCTGAGATGGAGCTTATTAATGCAAATAGTTAATTATTTCTGGAACATTAGCTTCATCCAAATTGATCCCTTTTCCCCTAAGACTGCCAGGACACCTGGTCCTCGGTCTTCTCCACTGGTTGCTCCAACATCAGAAGGGTAAAAGTTGTGTTGTGCATTGTCCAAAAATCTGTGACGACTCCCTTGAGAGTCTAGATATTAAGGGTGGTAGGCGACTACAATAAAACAGTATATGTGCTTCTCTGTTGTGAATTATAACTCTATGACGCTGACCTGCAGGTACAGAGGCAGAAAGAGAATCATTTCTTAACTGTAGAATAGCCATGCAATGCGGGCCTTGGTTCTGTTACTCTCCTGTATTGTTAGGTTTCATTCATTCAACAAGCATTATAAAAGTGCAAGTGTTTGACTACAAAAAAAGTGGGATGGGGAAGGTCTGTCTAGGTACTGGGAACTTGAAGAAGGAAGGTACTGGCAGCTCCGGGCCAGCTTGTTTAGAAACAGGGAAGGAGCATCCTAAATAATCCTGGTGATGTGGCTCAGGAGACTTGTTTAGAAACAAGGAAGGACCATCATAAATAATCTTGACGATGTGGCTCAGGAGGCTTTAGCCCTTCCAGGTGACTCTCCTCTCCTCAGTGGTGTAACAAGGTAGACATAGTGACAATCCCTGGTGTAGAACCACCAGAAGTACTTGCTAACATGCAGATTTCTGGGCCCTAGGTGATTGAAAGTCGCCCAGTGATTCTGACTCATGCACAGTAACATTTGGTAACCACAGGTTTAAGTTTTGGCTTTGCCACTGATAGCACATGATTTGCTTAGCCTCTGAGCCTGTATTTCCCCATATGCAAAATGAAGACAATACCTACCTTGTAATGTTGCTGTGAGGATTAAAAAAATGTACACACAGTACCTTACTCAAGATCTGGACAGAGTTGTACTGAATACATATTTGTTGAAGGTATGAATGAATGATGGATGAATAATTAAGAGAACATTCGACTCACAGAATTTTTCTGTCTTTAACCACAGCCTGGCACACAGAAAATACCCTGGGCAACCGCAATAAACACAACTAAACCTTTCCTGAGGTTCGGAAACTTTTTCCTAAAGTTTCAAGGAATTGTAAATGAGAAAAAAGAGTTTTAGAGAAGATGAGACATAAGCGCTGGGTAATTAATAGGTGCCCAACACAAACTTCCTGATCTGTAGAGCCTTCTATGTGAGTTGAACAGTTCTACCTGTTTAGTTAGAACAGCAGGTAGCAATATTTGATTCTAAAAGCTAGCAATATTCTCAAGGTAATTTCATCTTCTCTTGGGTCACTTACATTTCTTTTTGTGGAAATATTAAGAACATAATTATCTTCATTACTGCCTGTCCCTACATCAGCTGTTGGGAATCCATTCTGCCTATGCTGAGATTATAAGAATCTATGAAAGATATGTCTCTTGAGCATTCATTTTGATGTTCACACTCATTAAAACAATTGTGAATTTTTTAGTAAAGGGATCTAGTCACTTTATATTATGCAACATGCACATTTAGAAAATCACTCCAAGTTGAGGTTCTCTTCTCAAAGTTTTACTGGCATGATTACAGAATAATGCCTGAGTAGCCTCCATGGTTTCAAACGGAAGAAAATTATTTTTGAAGCCCTGGTTTCTTAAAATGCTAACTGTAGGACCAACCGCAAGGGTATTTTGAGGGGGGGGGCGGGAATGTGTTTTGATAGCAGTAAACAATAGCTTACAGTAAATTAACTTTCGGAACTCTGTACTTTTGAAGGCCCTAGCAACAGACCACCTATCAGAGCCGAAGGCAGAAACTTCCCCTTGCCACTTCCAAACAAACCTCGGCCCCCATCCCCCGCGGAAGAAGAGGTAAGAAAGTATATGTTTTTATTTTTGTTTGTTTGCTTTTTCCCTGGTAAAAGAATCACCAGAAACTCCCACTGAATGTTCTTCTATACTTTTATCTTCCGTTTGTTTTATTTTATTTACTCGAAAAAAAAGTTAAAGGAGAAGATCCAGATGAACAATATGTTCTTTTTCCTTGGCATTCTTTCAGACTCTTTCAATGGCAAACGTGTGTTTTGCATTAAATGGCAAGAAAAATAATCCTGTTTTTTATGTTTATGACCTTGATTCATCACTTAACTGCTCGATAAACCAGTTTTTTTATCAAGCAGGTTATTATGCTAAACTGAAGAAATTACTGTATCTGCATCTTTCCTGATTAGAGGTTCCATACTGTAAGGAACACTTATTCACAGGTATTTTTGCAACCAGCGTCATGATAAAAAGCAGTTCACACAAAATGTCTTCTATTTAGCCTCAGCTAAATGACTCTGAATGCAAATTAAGAAAACAAATGTTTCAAACCTCCTGGAATTGAGGTGGTGATTTATGGAAATGATTACTCAGAAGCTTTTCTTTTCACTTACATCTGTAACTGTAAAATTTATTCAGTTTCTAAAAATTTACATTTTCAGAATTCATTAAATGAAGAGTGGTACGTTTCTTATATTACCCGACCAGAGGCAGAAGCTGCTCTTAGAAAGATAAACCAGGTATTGTGCTATAGTTTATTTTAACATAGTTATAAATATTAATGGCAGAGAAGGGAACTGACTTGTCCTGAGTACCCATTACAGGCTAGTAATTCTGCTAAGTGCTGTTGCTAACTGTGATACCTAGGAGACCCATTAGTGCCAGCTTCACAACTATCAGCACCCATAGCAGGGATTCCTAGGCTCGGGAATCATTAGGCTGGCAGAAGAATCTCAAGGCAATCATTTGGCTGGCAGAATCTTAGGAGATTTGATTAATGAAAGAGTTTGTCTTGTCATACGAATCACACGGTGTCAGAAGGAGGCTCTCCTTCCCCCAAAGTTCCAACATTGTACCAGTTCTATCTTCCTCTTAACACAGATGTGCCATCCTTGTTGATGTGAAAGGACCGATATTAAAGAGACGGCAGCAACTTTTTGCTTTTTGCCCTAGACGTTTCTAGCTAGTCCTTTAATACATAAAGTCTTGAACATATCTCCCGTAGCCAGTGCCGACACTTTACCTTAAATTTATTTATCGGAAATGGGAAAGCAAAACTCTTTCATCTTTCACATCTAAACTCCACACCAGTAGTTCTCAGTAGTAGCTGCACATTTAAATCACCTGGAGAACTTTTGAAAAATCCCGATTCCTGAGTCTCGCCTTGAGATTCTAATTATTCTGGGGTGCTGTGTCAGCTCTGGAGTCTTCAAAACTTCCCAGGTAATTCTGATTTGAAGCCAAGACTGTGAATCACTGATCCAGAAGTATGTTTGTTTAGCAGAGATGTTCTGACAGGCTCAATTAACTTGCAATAAAAGGAACAAAGGAAAGCCATTATTGCCAACTCATGGCTATTTAAAGCTATCCTGATTTGGTATGAGGAGAAGGGAGTAGTTTAAAGGAGTCCTTTCCAATTAATTCTATCTTAATATTAGATCTTTATAGCATTAATATTATGTAGCAATAATTTATTGAATGGAAATTTAAAGTACAGGACAATCAAAACAGTAGTTTAGCAAATATCAGAAAAAAAGAAAAGAAAAGAGAACATCTGCATTCAATTTTGTTCAAGTGTCTGATGAAGGAAAGACTATCTAGGGATCACAAAGTTTTAAGAAGGGTGAATTTCACGGCATTTGGGTCTTTTCTGACTTTGGATGTGGAAGAGAAAGGTTAGGGAATTAACTCACAGGAATAGTAGGAAGATATATCTTGAGTTAACCAATAAAGTTTTTTATTTCTCCTGGCCTTTTATCCACTCAACCACCCATTATTTATTACTGAACAAAAGATTCCATTTTTATAAGAGACTTTAACGAGATTGACTCGGAAATTTCTCTGATACAATCTCTGTTGCCTTTCTTAACAACAAAATAACTCATGACACATGGGATCTGTAGCTGTGTGGAGAACTGAATGTTCGTTGAATGACGGGTTTTGCACTCAAGAAGCTGCAAAGTGCAACTGACATGTTTGTCAGATCCCTGGAGGCTGGTCTACTATTCTTGCAAGCAACAAAAATATTGACTTTTACTCTCCCATAATAACAGGAATTTATCTTTTTAGGATGGCACATTTCTGGTTAGAGACAGCTCTAAAAAAACAATAACCAATCCATATGTCCTCATGGTGTTGTACAAAGATAAAGTTTACAACATCCAGATCCGTTATCAGAAGGAAAGTCAAGTTTACTTGTTGGGAACTGGACTCCGAGGGAAAGAGGTAAGGATTTCAAATTTCAACATTTTCCCAAAGTCTTTTTTTATGCCACTCTGCATGCCTTCATGGAGCCATCTTTGGAAGTCCATGCTGTATGGCAAATTTAGAATTAAATCACATTAGTGAAGCCCTTCATTTATTGGAAGAGAAATAAAGCAAAATCTTTACAATGGTTACTTCTGCCATAGGATTCTTTCTTGTATATCTTTTATTCCAAATAATCACATGTATAATTTTCAAAAGCAAGAAAAGTATGTTAACTTAAAAAAATCTATTTAGATGGTGTCAAAGGTAAGTTCCTGCTATTATTCACCTCTGTGACATAATTTTAATGTAGGTTGCATTTTAAGTTGACACCACCTGGAAAAGAGGAAAAATTATAATATTTGCTGGGGTGATTATTCAAATACTTGGCTCATTTCTTAACAAAATGGAGCTTTGGCCTTGTGAAGATGGCCAGATTGCCAAAGAAATTCTTCTCTGTTAGGCCAAGGTTTAGATTCTCATGCCAGTCACTTTTTGAGTGATAATCAGAACTGATGGAAAAAAACCCTCAGGGCTAGTGTTTTGCAAAGGAAACTAACAACTGAAGGTAATGCCCCAAACAAATTCTAAGTTCAAAGTTCCAAGAGGAGGACCAGCTGAATCAAACATGTCCAGAATGAGAAACAGCTTACCCATAACTTCGGCTTCACATACTTCTGTTATGATAATGATAATGAATAGAAAACAAAATGCATACTTGTGGTCAAATGTTTGAATCACTGGTTGGCAGTGGATAGAGCTGCAGAGACCCTATAGAAGCAGAGGTATTTGCCCTTCAAGATGTATCTTGGTACAGTGTGGAAACACACAAGTTCAGGCCAACCACTCATTGCAGCTCCCATGGAGGCAGGCACCTAGCAGATTAGTCTTCAAGGAAGTGCATTATCCTGTTAGGGTTCCTAGGTGAGTTGTGACCCATGTCTAGAAAAATGAATTAGGCTTTTCCCTCTCTAGCAAGCAATCAAGGCTGGGGGGATCCAGGCTATGGCTGCAAAGACTTGCCTGCTGAGCCCTTATGAGTGTGAAGGTGGCAGTGAGGACACAGCAGAGAGATCAGGAAGGAACCCCCGTGCCATGCTGCATATCCCACCTCTAGACACCATGAACTGTGTCTGACCTCCTGAGTCCTTATACTTCCTAACACTATTAACGACTGGGGGTGAAACAGAGATACAGAAACTGAAACCAAAACCAAAAACAGAGCAACCCGAGGCAAGAATATTATAATCGTGACTATGTACATGACCCCTTCATATGAAGTTAAAATATATGCGTTTCAAATTACATATATATATATAAATATACACACACACACACACACACATGCACATATTTTATCTTTTTTTTTTTTTTTTGAGATGAAGTTTCCTTCTTGTCACCCAGCCTGGAGTGCTGCAGTGGTGCAATTTTGGCTCACTGCAACCTCCGCCTCCCAGGTTCAAGCAATTCTCCTGCCTCAGCCTCCCAAGCACCTGGGATTACAGGCGCACGCCAGCAAGCCCAGCTAATACTTTTGTGTTTTCTAGTAGAGACAGGGTTTCACCATGTTGGTCAGGCTTGTCTCAAACTCCTGACCGCAGGTGATCCACCCGCCGTGGCCTCCCAAATTGCTGGGATTACCAGCGTGAATCACCGCACCTGGCCCGTATTTTATCTTTTATCTATGGTTTGCTGGATGTTTATGGGAAATTTTTCTTCAAAGTTCTATAGCAGAAATCATTAAACTAATTGCCACATTTACATTTTTTCCCACAATCCTCATCACTTGAAGAGGCAGGATATATTATGCGGCTAAAAAACTGAAGGTGAAGTTCCTGCTTTTCATTCCAATGTTGACTCATCCCCCTATCTTGGCTCTTCCAGGACTTCCTGTCTGTGTCAGATATTATTGACTACTTCAGGAAAATGCCACTTCTGCTCATTGATGGGAAAAACCGAGGTTCCAGATACCAGTGCACATTAACGCATGCGGCAGGGCACCCATAGCAAGTTAGAGCCGAGCGAGCGAGCCCTCCTCCTGCCTCTGCTGCCAGCATGAGATCAACCAGCCTTGGCCAACGGACAAACACTTAGGACTCAACTGAACCCCTCCCCATGAACACAAGGGTTTTAGCCTTCACTTTAAAAACAGTGTTTGAAATGAAGACTGTCAAATATCCCATAATTTATTTATTCTTCTTCAATGTTTGTAAAGTGCATAAGTCATGTTCACACTTGAAGTCTAGTAGTGCACTGTAATAATTCATTTTTTAAAAGTTTTTTTAATGCCCATTTCAAAATACAATAGTTTACACAGCTACAGAAACAATTTGGGGCAAGTTTTAAAACACTGAAACAGTAATAGTTATTGGTATCACATAAAACTGATTTTCTTACAGCCAAACCTCTGTCAGTCAGAGGCATTCATTAGTTTTATACATGTAATTTGGAAATTACTAAACCTCATTTTCTCAGCAGCAATAATTTAAGAGGCTTCAAAAATATAATTTCACTCTTACTTATTTGGTATTTTTTTCCTGGGGGGATTTTTATGTAATTTTTTTATGAAAAGATAAATGCATGTTGAGATAACTTCTGGGATTAAAATAGTCTTTTGCTTTACTTTTTTGGTTTCCTAAAACAACTTTATTGACTTTTAGTCCATACTGTTATATTTTCGTCTTAAAGAAAATTTAAACTACAAATACCAAAACATTTTAAATTTAGGGATGAGACTTTGGTGTATCGTGGGTCTATGTTTAATGAATACATCTGGGGTTAAATTGGCGTTTCTTCACATCTCCACACCCACACTAACCATTACACCTCCCCACCAACCTTCTCTCAACCCCAAAAGCATTGTCCAGGGACATAGATTTTACCAAAGGCTCCCTGGGAGGATGAGGGAGCAACACTTTAGATAAATTTGATCGACTTTCTTATTAGATATGGCTCTTCTATCTCTTGTTATCCCCCTGACAGCTCTGCCATAAAGTCCCTTCTCCTCATCCTTCCCAAACAGGTTGTATAAGTGCTTTGAAGTAACTAAACTCTTTCCTTCAGTTTACTAATCTCACTTAACAAAAAATATAGGCATTCAGCCAGATTAAAAAACTGGTATTCAGTCAAATAGTGACAATCAGTTGTTCTTCAAGTTTTTCCCTTTGGGACCTTGGTTGTTATTGCACAACTTTTATTAGCAACAATTTTTGGTATCTCTGCTTAATCTGCAAGTTTTCGAAATGGAAAAGAGTATCTTGCATCTTCATTTTCATGAGCTAATAAAAGGGGTATTGGAAGGAATCTAAGAAGTCACCATTTTAAAACTGATGATATGTTAAGATAAGGAGTATGCGGAATGTAGAGACTTTTAACTGGTAAAAATGATGTTTCACAAAATCTCATCCTTAATAACCAGAAGTTCTCAGTTAGGGTCCAAAACTTGGGAGTTCTAAGGCTGAAAACTCTGCATTCATTTACATGTCTATACAATAGGCTATTCAGCAAGTGTTTACTTAGTGGCTCTTCTGTGGTAAACAAGTGAGCTAGGTGCAAGGTAATAAGGATAGCATACACCACAGGTTCTAGTATCGAGTAAGCTCAACTTGTCTTGCTTCACCGTATTCTATCCTTACGATTCAAAAATATCTAAAATGAAGGACCTGATCGATTTCAAAGCGACTATTTGGTAGTGAATCATGTTTATAAAACAAACCAAAGCTCATTTTAAGTCTCTTAGTGGAAAGGGCCATTAGGATTAAGATGTTCTATTCCACGGCTATGACTGAAATCAGTATTGGGAAGCTAATGTTTTCATGACTAGCATTCTCTCTCTGTTCAAGCACTGGCAACTCCTTTTTGCCAGGCCTTGCCTCTTTTGGCCACAGGCCTGTATATGACCCCAGGTGCATCAATCACAGGTGCTCAGAACTCTGCTCAGTGATAAATAGCTTACTAAAGCTGGGTCAGTCAGGGTCACTCTCTGGAATGTTAAACATGAAGCCTGAGACAAGATCTCTCTTCTTCTTTTTTTTTTTTTTTGAGACGGAGTCTCGCTCTGTCACCCAGGCTGGAGTGCAGTGGCATGATCTCGGCTCACTGCAACCTCCGCCTCCCAGGTTCAAGCAATTTTCCTGCCTCAGCCTCTTGAGTAGCTGGGACTACAGGAGCCTGCCACCACGCCCAGCTAATTTTTGTATTTTTAGTAAAGATGGGGTTTCACCATGCTCATCAGGCTGGTCTTGAACCCCTGACCTTGTGATCCACCCACCTCGGCCTCCCAAAGCACTGGGATTACAGGCATGAGCCGCTGCGCCCGGCCAAGATCTCTCTTTTATCTGGGGTCCCCAAAAGGCAATGCTGTACACTTGGAGCTGCCTGCTGCCCTGCAACTATTCCCATTTATCAATTATCTGGAAGAACCAGTCTACAATAGAAGAGAATGAAGCCAACACACAAAAACACAGTAAAAGGGTAAACAAATTAGTGGGATCCCTGAAATCTATTCCAACCATGGGCTTCCAAGTCACATGACTCAATATAATGCTTCAGCTGGTTGAATTGTGCTTGGCGTTCACTACCAGGAGAGTTCTGACTAATATGAACTCATACGATCAATTAATAATTTAGTAGCTCTCTTTCAACCTGAGCCAAAATCAAGCATAAGCTAAAGGATAAGCAGTGACCCACGGCCAATTTCCTATGTCATACGCTTGCCATTACTGAAGTAAGTTAAGCCATTCTTCAAAACATTAAACAGCCTTCAAGAACATGAACTGCTTGTTTACAACATTATTTTTATTTTGTTTTAAATTATACATATACAAATTAGTAAACTCAACTCTCCCAAGTATTTGTTACTTCAACAATAAAAACAGAAACTCGTAACAAATAAGAAATCAGCAGAAAAACTGTTAGAAACAAGGGATATATCTGATATTTTAGACTCTTCAAAGAGGGGGTTGTTTTCTTTCTGCTTCTGTTAAGTTCTCAGTCTTGACGGGATGATTAAAATGTAGGATAAGGTCACAAAGCAATAACTGGGAGAGCTCTGTAAAACAAAACAGGAGATATTATATTGTAGCACATATGTCATTTAAAAAACTACTATTGCTTTAAGTAGCTATTTCTTCCTAGTTCCTAATTTAGTTTTTCCCAAGTGATTAGTGATAAAACCACAATTTAAGTGTGTCTCATTCTGACTTAAAATAAGATTTATGTATTAGAAAATAAGCATGACATAAAAACTTACTAAAAGTGTGCTCTTTAGCCCAACTTCTCAGCTATATTACTAAACTGCAACTTGATTTATACAAATTTGATTTATATGGTTTTAACTTATTTTTACCTATGTCATACATGCATATAGTACCAAGAATCAGATAAGTCTAAGGCACGTTACAAAAAATTGCAGTTCCAATCTCCCAGAGGCAACCAATTTCAGTTTTTTTGTTTTGTTTTGTTTTGTTTTGTTTTTAAGCTCATTTTGCTTCTGTTGCTTTGGTCATTTCAGTGTGTCTGTTTTGAGTATTGTTATTGGGGGGAGTGGTGCGATGGTGTTTACCTCCGTATCTCTAAATTTTTTGCGATTTTTTTTTTTTTTTTTAATTTTCAGTGTTACCTGCCTCTGACACAGAAGATTAAGAGACAGCTCTTTCACACACCCTCTTCTCTCCCAATATACTTCAGGAAAAATTTTTGCTTAGCTCAATTATCTAATGTTTAAATGTTAATTATACAAATACTCTTCACAGCTGAGTCTTGTCATATGACATTTTTCCTTCCTGCACGCAACCCACCAGAGTTAATGTGTTTTTTCATTGCTGCAATATCAGAAATAATATTGCTGCATTATCAGAAATGTCCCCCGATTGAGTAAATTTGCTCTTGGGTTATTCAACACCTTAGCTATGCTATTGTTAAACGTCTCTCCTCTCCTGGAGCCTTCTGATTCGCTCCAATATGAACTGATTGCTTATTAGCACTGCTGTACAGTTGGTATCTTGGGAACTCCCTTCACCAATATCCTTGAGACTCCTTTTATCCCTCCATTCTGTGGAGTGCCCTTTCCCCCAAATTCCTGTGTCTCTTTTTGATCTGTTCCCTTGTTTGGTGACACACAGGCTCAGTAACTATCGGAATAAAATTATATGTCTGAAAATTTCTCTACACTAATCCTTAATTAGAAGGTTGACTCACTATGGAAATCTAGATTGGAAATCATATTTTTTCAGATTTCCAAAGGCACTGCTGCATTGCTTTCTAGGTTCCAGTGAAGCTGGAGTCATATGAGAACTTTCAAATGATTGTTTTGTTTTCAGAAGCTTTACAGATCTTTTTGTTCTCTCAGTAGACTGAAATTTCACAACACTCTGCCTTGGTATGAGCTTATTTTCATCCACTGTGGTGCATTCTTTCATTGTAGAAACCCATGCCCTTCAGCCCTGGAAAATTTTCTCTATTTCTTTAATGAATTGCCCGTCATTCATTGTCTATGTTCTCTCTTTCTAACACTCTTATTTGTTGGATGTTGGACTTCCTTCACTTATCTAATCCTTCTCCTCCCCATCATCAACACTTTCCATCTCTGTTTTGTTTACACTCCAGAGGAATTTCTTCATTTTACCTTTCAACCTATCAAGTTTTTCATTTCTACAGTCACACTTTTAATTTCCAAGAGCTCCTTCTTGTTCTCTGAATATTTTTTATAGTATCTGGTTCCTTTTTCATGGATACAGTATCTTCTCTCTGAATATTAATAATTTCTTGAAGTTTTCATCTCCCCTCATTATTTCTGTTTCTTTCTCATTGAATCTGTTGATTTTTTCTCTGCTTTTCATATAAGATGTGCTTCTCAAATATCTGTTGTGTCTTAGTTGCCCATATTTAAGACTGTGACACTAAAAAGACAATTGTAAGTTCTGCACCTGTGGTACTCAATAATATGGCATTGATCTGGCTGCGTTATTTTGTTGGGAGAACCTCTGCTATTAGTATCTTTAGATCTTTTACCTTGGACTGGTCAGATTCCTGAGAGAAAAATCTACTTGGAGGGTATAAATCTGGCTGCCAGTATTTTGGTAGCCCAATGAAGAAAAAAAATCCTGGGAGTCTTGTAATTTGGTATGTAAACTTTGTTTCAATATCCTTCTTTATAGTATAGTACTTTCCCTCAACCTATGACTAGTGACTCCAGGGTAGATATCCTTGTTTTAACCTCAAGTCTTTTATCACAGTGAAGGGATAGCTGCCCAGCTATGCAGAGGGCAGAAGAGACCTCAGGGATCTACAATTCTTATATATTTAACTAGTCCTCCTGTTATTATTCAAACTTCACCCCTACTTCCAGAAGATTCTGGTGCCACCGTGAATTGAGTCGTAGGGGCTATTTTTGGCTTTACCCAGCCAGCTTAGGGTTCAGATTTTCGGACTTTGGGGTTCAGACCTGTCTATTTGCTTCTCCATTTGCCTTTTGTTTTGTTATCTCTTATTGGAATCTCTTTACTTGTGGATTTTTGTCTCTTTAAAAATCAGTTAAATTTAAATCTCAGGTCTACCACTGACTAGTTGCTTGACCTTGAAAAAGTTAAATCTCTCTATTTACACATCTGTAAATGCCAATGGCAACAGTTCCTACCTTATACGATTATTATGAAGACAGTTCATTTATGCAGAGTTCTTAGAAGAGTCCTGGATTACGGTAAATGCTGTAAGGGTTGGCTGCTGACATTATTATTTAGGGGATGAAGTGAGGGTGCACAGTGTTCATTTAATCCTCTACATTTACCAGAAGTCTGCCTTCCTAGTGTAGCTCTACAGGTCCCTCAGAGCCTAACTGCCTGACCTACCATACAATGTCTCAAGAAAACATCTCTCATAGTTATTACATTTTATTTCAGGAAAGATTATTCTCCAAACTAGAACAATTAGAGTTTGGGGGGAATCTAAAGCTTAACTGTTCTAAATGAGTTCAAGCATCCAAAACTATTTATTCATTTAATAAACATTTTTCAAGAATCTAATCAATCGAGCCACGGTGTTAAGTACTAGAAATACCTGTAAGGAGCTTACAGTTGAGCAGGGATAAGAAAAGTAAGGAAATATGCAATTATAAAATAGTATAACGGGTGATAGCAAAGGGCAGAAAGGATAACATGCTGGCTCAAAAAAAGTTTTCCAATGTAAGTGACCTTGACTACTAGTAGTTAACCTGGTGTGTTGGATATGGGGTGTAGCAATGGGATTTCAGAAGGACAAGTATGTGTTGAAGCAGATACAGAAAAGCACTTGTGGATATGCAAATAGTTCAGTATGGCTAGAGCACCGAACATGCAGGAAGAACAGAGTGAGAGACTAGAGAGGAAAAGAGGGGCCTGATCTGAGCAGGTCATATAGTCCGTTCTAAGATGTTTAGACTTTATCCTAAGGACAATGGTGAGTCAGTGAGGGTTTTCTGCAGATTGACATTTGAGGCTGGTTTTGAGAAATGATGAATTAAAGGTAGTCAGATTTCTTAATATGCACTGCAAATTTGTGAAATACATAGCATAAAGCACTTCCCAAACTTATTTGGCCATAAGAACATGGACTCTGTTCTACTGTACACCATCTATTAACATCTCTTGAAACAGCAGGGTTCTCAGATCAAAGTCCAGGAAATGCTGTCCTAGGGAGAATACATGGAAAAAGCATAATAGGCACTCACTATTTGGTGCCTAACTAATGGCCACGCCCTCTTCTTCTTGGTGTCACAGCTTGATTTCGTTTGAGGTGTTCCTTTCCCCAGCTCCTGTAGTAAGTTCTGACTGGTCCAAACTGGTCTTGGCAATCCCAGTCCCCTTAGCTGTGGCTGCTGTAAGCATCAGCATATGATGCAAATCTGGCCAATGAAAGGGAAATGTGCTGGAGGGATCTGGGAAAAGACTTATAAAAAGAGACTGTCTATATATCACCACCTCTGAAGGTAATGACCATGAGGAGTGATAAAGAGAGTGAACATGACAGAGCAGAAAGATGGAAAGAGCCTGGTCCCTGACAAAATCTTTAAACCTCTTAATTAACTTTAGGGCTGGGCTACCTTGGATCTTCTTGTTTTTCCTTATTGTATAAGTCAGGTTAGTTTTTTGTTATATACAGATGTAGGCCTCATAACCGACACAAGCTATCTTTAAATACCCAAGAGTTGTTTTAAAAAGAATAACTACATATTCAGTGTAGTTTTCATGGTTAGAAACAGGACTCTCAGGTGAAAGCAATAGGAGAACAGATTTCAGCTAGCCCATGAGAAGGAATTGTTTAAAATGGAATGGATTGACTAGTGAGACAGGAAGTTCCCCAGAATAAGAAATGTTTGGTCAGGGATAGATAACACCTAGAAATACTCAATCACGGCCGGGTGCGGTGGCTCACGCCTATAATCCCAGCACTTTCGGAGGCTGAGGCAGGCGGATCACCAGGTCAGGAGATCGAGACCATCCTGGCTAACACGGTGAAACCCCGCCTTTACTAAAAATACAAAAAATTAGCTGGGTGTGGTGGCGGGCGCCTGTAGTCCCAGCTACTCAGGAGGCTGAGGCAGGAGAATGGCGTGAACCCGGAAGGCAGAGCTTGCAGTGAGCTGAGATGGTGCCACTCTACTGCAGCCTGAGCGAGATTCCATCTCAAAAAAAAAAAAAAAAAAAAAAAAAGAAATATTCAATCACAGAAGTTTTCTTGGGATAAAATAACAGAATATGTCTGTGAGGTGAGCGACTAAACATCATGACCTATAAGGTCTAATCCTAGTATATGAATCTGTTTAAAATGAAGAAGCTTTAAGTCACAGAATCTAATTTATATTTTTAATTTGGGATGAACCTTAGGGGCTTAGTAAGAATTCATAAAGACAATGAATTTTGCTGAATGTGACATAGTCTTATAATGGTGTGTTGAAGGGAAGGAAGGGATGTAAAATTTACAGAGGTTAGACAACCTGATAAGCTTGTTAGTGTCAGGGATGGGAATTCAGGTCTGCTAACTCCAAAGTCGAACATAATTCATCTTTAGAGATCTAGTTCACTTACACTGAAAACATTTCTTAAGAAATAGAGAAATCCTAATTAGTGGGCAAAATTTATTTATACCCCAGCAGAAACATAAATTGGCTCTACCATTTATTTTATAACAATGACATGCAAACATTTTAGTGATTCAATACTTACCTTTTATCTTCTTCAACTCCAAAGAAATTGTGTTAATATTTTTAATTACTTTGTCCACATTTAGCTTATGATCAGTAGCACTCTTCTTACCCATCTGATTTTAAAAGAAAAACAGAAACAATGTATATATCAGTATTTATGTGTACTTTTAAAATATTTACATTTTCAGTATTTCTATAAATCCATTATTTCAGAAATAATTATGAAACAAATCTTTATAAATGGTAGAAATCTAACATCAAAAGGCATCAATGTTATGTAATATTTTTCCAACTGAAAACTCCAACTGGAATTCGTAGGATTCCTCAATCAAACCATATCCACAAGAGAGGGCTTATAATAGAAATAAATACGTCCACTTTTGAGAAAGTCTCAGCCCTTATAAACTACCTTACAATTTAGCATTTGTGTTAAGATCTTCTCTAATTTTGTTTATGTAAGTCCATGTCTTTTTCTAACTTACTTTTGAATAACAGGGCCCACATATGATTTAAGTACACATTGAAACTCAAAAAGAATTTGATTATAATTCGTTAAGAGGGTAACTCAATTATAATCCACAAAGAGGGTGGCAAATGGCTAGTTTGGTTTTGGGAGTTAGGGTAACAGACATTTTGATTTTGGTTAACCGAAATGTATAAATCAATGCATTACTATGTTATACAGTACCTGTATATAACCAATTGTGTCAGATACAAACATACAGAGAGGTGGTTTCTTAAGACTAGAAACTAGTCTTAAGCTGTTCAGTCTCTCAAAATGACTTGAAAAACTTGATCTCAATTACCATACACAACTCCAGCAGTGTGAAAGTTAGGCATTTGTGGGTCAACCCGCTTCTCCAAAATAATGAAAACAAACTAACCTTTAAGTCAGTTCTTGCCTCTACCTTTTCCTGAGCAGGGAGAATTTCTCCAATTTCTCTCATTTCAGAGCCACTGTAAAAGAACTAATTTTGTTTCCCAGACATTAGTAAAATGTGCTTTGCATCTACCCCCAAGACCCTATTCTTCGGGATGTCAGTTATCTTCCCTGGGCATGCCAAACCAAGAGTCAAGTTGGAAGCAAAAAGATGGTATTTTAACATGGGGTGGAGTGATGGAATTAAAGAACTTCAAAAACGAGGGAAAAGTTTTCTAAAAAGAGTAAAGTAGAAACTAAATGGTTTTAGAGCCCAAGACAGCGGCCTCTCTCCGCTCTGGGGTCCGGTTCTCCAAGGCCCTCGAGTGCCTAGCGGGTGGCTGGGGTGAGGGCACAGCAGCATGTGGCTGGGACTCGACTGGAGGCAGGACAGGGTTGGGTCAAGCCCTCCCCAGGGAGCTCGGCCAGGCCACTACCTAGAAAGGAGAGGCAGCCCCAACAGCAATCCACCGAGAGTGGGGAAGCGGAGACCAGGCTGTAGGGGCCGAAGGAATGGGGGGTCAGAAGCCAGGATGCCCCGACTCAAGGCCTGATACCACTAAAGCGCCATCTCCGGGCCACAGGACGCCGCCCAGGCCCTCAGCCCTGCGGAGCCATCGTTAGCACCGCAGGTTCTACTCCGAAAGCCCAGCCTCCCCCTTGGCCCAACCGACACCCGGGAGGAGCCCCAGATCTTTGGGGCCCTCAGCGACCCAACCGCCCATGAAGACCCCCCAGATCTTTGGGGCCGTGAGCAGCCCAACCACCCGCTCCACGGCCAAAGATGGAGTCTGAGGCACCTGGAAGTTTCCACAGTCCTCGCCCTCCCACACAGGATTTGGAATGAACCTTAGGGGCTTGCTAAGTTTCTTGCCAAGTGGACAGGATTAGGGCAATGTAAAATGGCCTCAGAGTGACTCTGGCCTGGGGAGAGACACCAGCCGCCCGGCCCACCCAGCCAGCAGCCCCCTTCTCCGCCCAACCGACACCCAGGGAGAGGCTCCGAGGCCAGCCTGGCCCACTGCCTCGCGGGGTGTGAGGCCCCAAGGCCAGCCTGGCCCACTGCCCACCCGTTGGGTGGTGGAATATAGAGCCTCGGGCAGCCTGGAAATTTCAGCGGTCTTCACCCTTCCAAACCAGATCCGGATCCGTCAAGACAGAGCAGCTGTCACTACCCACCCAGCCAACCGTCACCGAGGTTCTGACAGGAGCAGGGAGTCGACTGGGAAGGCGAAGAGGCGCCCCCTGATTGGCCAGCTTCTCCGCCTGCGGCATCCTGGGAGTTGTAGTCCCAGGCAAGTCCCCTACGGAGAAGGTTCTGGATACCGGGTTACAACGGACTCGCGCTGCCACTTGGGCGGAAAAAACACTGACATTCCCTGCCCGCTATGTGCCAGGCCTTTGCAACCCTTATCTCCATTTAAGTTGCACAAGATAGCGGTAGCGTTAAGTGCAGACTCTGGAATAAAGCCGCTTGGGTTTGAATCCTATTCTGTCACCTGCTTAGTTGTATAAATGCAGATAAGCGATTAACCATTCAGAGTGCAGATGTCCTCACCTATCGTGTGGAACGATAATAACTGCCTTCCAGTATTAGTTTGAGGGTTAAGTTAGATAATGCATCAGAGGTGCTTGGCAGATAACAAGCGCCCAGAACTGTTAGCTATTATTATTCCTATAACATTTTATAGGAATGATAATAGTAAAGAGTAGCATGAATAAAGAGATGGAAGGTGGTTTTTTGCTAAGCCGAGAAGCTGGGATTCAAGCCGTCTTTTGCTTGACTCCAGAGGAAATCTCTGCCACTGCAACCTTTGAGGCAGGCCCAAAGATTTTTCTTCGTGCTCTGAGAAATTGAGGAGTTTAGGCCTTCAGCACAAGGTGCTATACGACAAGTGTTCGCTGTGTCTATGCCTCCCCTATAGTACACACCAGCCTCTGGAACCATCACCTTCCTGAAAGCCCACATCACAATTGTTGGGTATTTTATATCCAATTTCCTTCACTTTAACACTGCAGAATTTGTTGTCGAATGCAATTACCTAGATGAGGAGGGACAGAGGAGAACAGAGCTTAATGATAACCAGTTGTATGATCTTAGAAAAGAATATCTTCCTTATTCTGAGTCTCCGTTTCCTCATCTGTTTTCTTATGAGAGGGATGGGCTAAACCAGTAGTTCCTAAATTGTACTCACTGCTGGGTCACTATTAAGATTCTGTGCTTATGGCACTCATATTATTATTACCTTCTCCTAAACACCTTATTTTCTCCTGTGGTTATCTACAGGGAGTTTCTAAAAGTGAAGAAGTTTTTAATAATAACCAGCTTCATAAAATACGAAGCTATATTATTACCTTCATATTTTAAATCTACTTATTTTTAAAATTTAAATCTACTTAAAAATATTTATATCACTAATGTTAAATAGAATAAAACACAAAGTCAGGCAAGGCACGGTGGCTCACGCCTGTAATCCCAGCACTTTGGGAGGCTGAGGCGGGTGAATCACGAGGTCAGGAGTTCGAGACCAGCCTAGCCAACATGGTGAAACCTCATCTCTACTAAAAATACAAAAAATTAGCTGGGTGTAGTGGCAGCAGCCTGTAATCCCAGCTACTCGGGAGGCTGAGGCAGGAGAATCGCTTGAACCTGGGAGGCGGAGGTTGCAGCGAGCCGAGATCCCGGCACTGCACTCTAGCCCAGGCGACAGAGTGAGACTCCATCTTAAAACAAACAAACGAACAAAACTCATAAAGTCATTGGAAAAATAAAGACAGTGAAAATAAGGCATATTTTAAATCATGTATATATGCTCGCAGCCAGATACAGTGTTTTCTGCAGCCTGATCTTTTTTGTTTGATGATGAAGAAGTAAAAACTTCTTCACTTTTAGAAACTCCCTGTGGATAACTGCAGGAGAAAATAAGGTGTTTAGGAGAAGTAGGTGGGTGGAGATAGCATTAAGACTGAGAATCCTAACAATCAAGTGATGGGCACTAGGGTTGGCAGGATGGAGCATCCCCTTGTCCCAAGCACACTGAACTCATTTTTGGGTTCATTGAGTGTTTGCAGGAGCTATCATAGCTCTACTACCTGTGAATTAGAATCCACAGGATTTTTTTTGGCAGAATCTGAAGGTCTTGGATCCATCCAAAATGCTGACTGCTTCTTATGAATACATGCAAACTACTGCTATTTGGAATATATCATCATTAAGCCATTAGTTATTCACAAATAAAAATCAACTTTGTGTTCCTTTTAAATAAGAGTTCTAAGGGGAATAAAAAGAGATTAAAAACTCAGAAAAAGACAGATTTAATAATGTATTTCTCTCTATAAAACTGTCTTGGAGCAGTGATGACTACTTATTGCAGTGTTTTCTCTCCTTAAATGACTATAGATTTTGTCTCTTTGGGGTTTTTTTCCCCCCTAATAAAATGAAAGCTTAAAAGCATGGTTTGCTACTCAGGGCTAGAGACTGTTACAGCTAAGGTCCTAAAAAAAAAATCTATCTTCCTTAATAAGTTTGCAAATACAACACTATACTGGAACCCAACACAGGTTGCAGTTGTTGATTCTAATGTTAATCAAACAAAAGGATTTAAAAACTGGTAAGTGCCCCCATAAAGAGAAAAAGGTGCTGCAGACCAGCAAGGTGATCAAGCATTTTATGCAGTTGCATGTGTGCACCTTGGCTAATTTTATTACAGATTCTTGACATAAAGTCTACATTTCCAGGAAAACAAATAGAGTAAATTATCTCACTTCTTCCACTAGATCTCAGGGTTCCCATTTTCCTCCTGTCTGTTCATTATCAATTAAGAATGCTGGCCTCTGTGTCTAGGGACTGGCTCCCTGCTGGAGCATCAACCCCCTTCTGAACCTGACTTTGTATACAACCCCTGTGTGCACTAATTTGGGAGGCAGCAACATAAGCACGCGTTGGATCGTTACCTGGGGAGCATGACCAGCATTTGAAAGTTTAAGCAGATTCCTGTGTATCTGAACAACTATTGTGTTTCCCAAAGTCAATCACTTAAGGAAAGCAAGAAGCACGCTGACTTCTGCTACCCTGGTGTGAACTAAAAGCTGGAGTCCTTGTCCACTGTCTTCTTCGAGTAGCTGATGTTATGTTATCCATTTTCTTATTATCCATTTTCTTTTTCTATATTATCCATTTTCTTTTTCTTTAGGAGAAACACTTCTGAAACACAAAAGGATATCATTAATGAGCATCCACATCGCTCCTAGGTTAACTGGAGCGTTTTCACTTCTAATTAAGAAATTACAGTTCTGTATCAATATTTCCCTCTGAACAGGGTCATGAGATATAATATAGAACACCCAGTTAAATTTGAGTTTCAGAGAAACAACAGACACTTTTTTAGTATAAGTATGTCCTGAATGTTATATGGCCCCCACTTATACTCAAAATATATTCGTTGTTGATCTAAGATTCAAATTTAATGGGAAATCCTGTATTTTTATTTGCTAAATTTGGCAACTCTCTACCCCAAACACTTCAGTTCTGAAGAAAGAAAAGCAAACAGTGTGAAATTTTGTAGATTCAGTAGATACGAAAGCCAAGAGAATATTGAAGTTTTCCACCATGATGTCCAAAGTAATAAAACAGATACACTTACTGTGCCGGAATCTGGCTCTCCTCCTCTGTCAGTGTCCCTGGAATGCAAGAGAGAAGCTAGGTTTTGAGACAGCAGATGGAAGGAAGCTGAGAGTATTCAACATGGCACTGTGTTTTGACAGTTGCTTGCTATGCCTTTTTGTCTGAAAACTCTTTGTGCTTGGCTTCTTAGAAGATGCCTTCATCTGGCAAGGCATATTTATGATACAATTTGTGTTAATTTCCAGAGATCCACCAATCAGAGAATACCTGTCTGTTCCAAAATAAAATATGTTTCTAATTCTCTCATGTCAGGCATCCATTCCCCCATAATACCTCCTCCGATTATTAAAGACATAGATCCTGGTGGATGTCATTTCCCTCTGGGCATTGCCCCACACCCCCACACTGTGCCCTCATCAGCATCCAGGCAATGAAGAATGAGCATCTTTATCAAAAGACATATTGTGTTCATGAAGTCAATTCCTATAGAATATAAGGGTGTACTCACGTTTTGTTATGAAAAAAAGAATGCATATGTGCATAAAAGCAAATCTGGAAGCGTATCTACCAAAATGTTTACAATGATTGTTAACATTAATGATAATGAGATTTGAGGGTGATTTTATTTCTTTGTGATTATTTATTTAGCCTAGTCATAATTTTAACCCCATCTCCTTCTCTATATTTTAACTTCTCAGGTCATTTCTCAGCATGATGCATCAATCACTTTAAAGCAGAGCTTCTCAGACTCTGCAGCACACAACTTAGGGAGCTTGTGAAAATGCAGATTCTGGGGCCCACCTCAAAGACTCAGCTTTAGTGAATCTAAGGTGAGGCTCCCTGAATCTGCATTTTTAATCCCCTGCCCTCCCAACTCCTTCTATGTTAACCTAGGAGGTCTTTGGATCATGTTTGAGGAACACTGGCTGGCAGTTTCACTGGGCATCTTACACAAGTCTCAAACAATGGGACCGTGATTGAAATGTATTTTGGTTACTGATGCCAGAATTCAAGTGGGGTTTTTTTTTTTCCATAAGTATTTATATAATTTTCAGTCATCAATAAGAACCGCTTAATTAGGAAAAAATGTTTGGGATAGAACACCCCCTACCCCAGCCCAGCAGAATATGAAGACTCAATGTCTATATTCTCTAAAGTGAGAAGAAGGAGATGGGCATCCCAGTTTCAAGTTCTTTCTAATTTAGGTCTTTATTTCTTCTATTTCCTAGTAATTTTATTTATTTATTTATTTATTTATTTATTTATTTATTTAAGACAGAGTCTCGCTCTGTTGCCCAGGCTGGAGTGCAGTGGTGCAATCTCGGCTCACTGCAACCTCAGCCGCCTGTGTTCAAGCAATTCTCCTGCCTCAGCCTCCGGAGTAGCTGGCATTACGGGTATGCGCCACCATGTCCGCCTGAGTTTTTTTTTTTTTTTTTAGTAGAGACAGGGTTTCACCATGTTGGCCAGGCTGGTCTCAAACTCCTGACCTCAAGTGATTCACCTGCCTCGGCCTCCCAAAGTGCTGGGATTACAGGCATGAGCCACCACACCTGACCGTATTTTACTTTATTTTATTTTTTGGTCTCTAGTTTCACTTGCCATCATAATGGAAAATCTAGCTCTAAGATCTGAGATGTTCGATGATTTGTAAAATATTTATGTTTTTGTGTGTCAATTTCCATACTAAAAAACCCTCTCTACTCCTGCCTCTACTCCTACTGCCCTGGTCCTGCCCTGGGTTGCAATAACATCCTTCCTGTCTGCTCCCACCACCTACCACCCTTGTCCCTAAGAGCCACTCTCCATGCTTCAGCCTTTAGTGGGAAGCTTTTTAAAACGTAAATGGAATTGTGTCTTTTCCCTGCTTTAAAGCCTCCCAGGGGTTTCCAGTAATAGAATAAACACCGCACTCCTGACCCTGGTTCGTAAGGCCCTACAGCTCCAGACTGCCTTCCCCTCACTCTCCTCTCAGGCCTGGCACAGGCCGGCAGTTGTCTGGCATCTGTTTCCTTCTGAGCCTGCCATGATGGCTCCTTGTTTTGCTTTAGGGTTCAGAGAGGCCTTACTCTGATATCGCCCCATCCTCTCTCCCAGCCCCTTCTGTGTTTCCATGCAATACTTGATATAATTTGTTATGCTTTATTTATGTTTCTGTTTACTTTTTGGTTTTGGTTTTGACCTGGCTTTTTCCCTATAATATAGTTCCTGTCAAGGGCAGGAACCAAAGGTCTAGTTCACTGTGCCTAACACAATTCCTGGCACATGGTAAGTGCTCCATGCATCCTTGTTCAGTAGCTGAATGAATGCAATGGGCCCTGCTATAGTGGTATCCTGGACAGTTGGAGACACCCAGATGCAAATTACCCCCAGACACCCTGATGGACTCAACAAAGCTCTGAGGGCAGAAGTCGCACCTGCATGCCTTCTAGGTCCTCTGAGAGAAGGACAGACAACCCCCATGGTGGCCAGGGAGAATGTGGGGCAGTGACAGCAGTCCAAACTAAAGGCATTCTCCTTTCATCCCTTCTGCTTTCTGATTCTGTGGCACAGACCAGCGATCCAATAGAGCAGTGGCAAGCCGACTCAGTACTGTTCCAGAAGGCCATTGCAGGCCTGGAAGCTTCCACACAGCCCCATGTGGGAGGGATTACCCAACCCTGGTTTCTGATAAAAGAACTATCTCGGCTGTGGATCATCATTTGAATAAAAAACCAAATGACTTAGGATCTGTCCAAAATGAAGGATGTTTTAATACTTTGTGTGTAAAAACACTGATATTTTGCTTCTTTTTTATTAAACAGATTTTATTATTTTTCAGAATCTTGTCAGCATAATCATTTTATGGGTGGATGAAATATTCAGCCCTGCTGCTGCAGGAGTTCCTTCACAGCAATTACCTTGTGGCACTTTTGCTGTAATTAGGTTTTCGCCTAGGATTTTTCCCTGGGTCTGGGTAATAAATGAAATATGACCAGAATTTAAATTTGTCAATTACAAGCAAGCATAGTGCGTAAACACACAACAGAGCCATGAATTCCAAACCACAGGCTGTTGCTGGGGGGCAGATGCTCGGAAAATTAAAATGGAAATAAAACTACTGACTGGAAAACGAAAAGTGGCCCCCAAAGAAAGCAAATCTCCCCTAACGCTCATGCCTGATTCTACCCAACTGTGCGAGCTCTTGACTACAAATTCTTAAGTGTGAAACTGACAACTCAAGAAGCAAGCAGGGATTTGCATTAAAACAGTCTATGCAGGGCTCTGATCCCCTGCCTTATGAACTCCTGTTTCTTGTGGCCAGATCGAATGGTTTTTGGACATAGTGGGCCAGGGTTCCGTGGTGGTGATGTTCTCTCCAAGCTGCTCAAGGACTGACAGAGATTTGGGCACAGGATCGGCTTTCAGCAGCTGCTGTTTCCTCTGACCTGACTTCAGTAATTGCTCCTATGGGGCCCTCTGCTGACCATCTTTTGCAAAAAGGAAAATCCTAGGGATCTGCACTGTTGGAGACTTTGACAAATCGTCTGTTTCATTAAAACAACCACCAAACAAAAACATTTTTTTTTTTTAACTTTCATGTATAAGAAGCCCTAGACAAGGGAAAAAGAAGTCGCAATTTTATAAACTTCCCAAGTGCCATGCATTTAATATTTATACAACAAACCTTTCTTGAGCATCTCTTGTGTATCAGACACCATGCTAAGTTTGAGGCATGTAGTGGTGAGCTGTGGAGTTCATGGTCTGGTGAAGGAGACAGCCTGGAATCCACACATCACACAAATGCATATTAAGTGACGATTCAATTAGACGCTATCAAGGAAGGAAGGATGTCCCAGTGGGGACAGTGACACGGCTGGGGCAGATTTCAGGGAGGGCTTCCCTGGAAAGGGAACATTTGGGCTGAGATGAGAAGGAAAGACATGATAGGCAGAGGGAACAGTGTGTTTCAGGCCCTCGTGTCAGGAGGCATCCTGGCAGATGGGAGAGCTTGAAAGAATGTCATCAAGGCAGGGGTGCAGGGAGCAATGGGGAGCCCAGGGCAAGATGAGGCTGGAGAGGGAGTGAGGGGGAGCCCAAGGTGAGATGAGGATGGAGAGGGAGTGAGGGGGAGCCCAGGGCGAGATGAGGCTGGAGAAGGAGCAGGTGCCAACCACCCTAGGGCACAACCCCGGGGGCTGTGTAGAGGGTTATGTTCTCTCTCCTGATGCCTGTAGGAAGCCACTGAAGGGTATTAAGCAGGTGACGAATGGGAATGGTAGTGGGTGATATGCTCATAATTCAGGTTTAAAAAGGTGACCCCGGCTTCACGACAGAGAATAGATTGGACGGGAGGAAAGAACAGATACGAGAAGTCCAGTTGGGAGTGTACTGCAGTCATCCATGGGGAAGATGATGGGGCCTTGTTTAACATGTTGGCAGAAGAGATAGAAATGACATTAGAGAAATGTTTAAAAGTAGAATCAGCATGGACTCCGTGATGGGTGACACCTCGTGATGGAAGAATGGGATGCTAAGCATGGCCTATATGATCTCATTTAATTGTGAGAGCCTTGGAAACAATTCATATTCCCATTGTATGCCTAAGAAAATTGAGACTCAGAAAGGCTCAGGGTTGGATTTCAGATTATTCAGCTGGGAAATGACTGGACTTTAGGCCTTATAAGCCAAAAAATATCTGAGACAGATCTCAATCAGTTCTCAATACTTCAGAGGTTTATTTTGCCAAGGCTGAGGACACAACGGGGAAAAAGAGACACAAGCCACAGTCGGATCTGCGGCCCTATTGCTTCTGAAGAGAATTCTGAGGGCTTTGATATTTAAAGGGGAAAGTGGGTAGGATGAGAAAGGGGAAAGAAAAAATAGAGGGAGGTATGGTCACATTCCACATGTTGTAGTGAAAAGGAGGAGGTAGAGGGAATAGTCAATTACATGTTTGTCTCATGCTCAGCAAATCTGCACTTTACATAAGATAAAGTAAACATGAAGTAGAGGAAGCGGTCAAGTGCACATTTGTCTTGGGGTGGGGAGTGGGGACAATTTCTAGTCTCCTCCTGTCCCATACCCAGGAAGATAAGCTGTTAATTTACATTGTCAGGGAGAGGAAGGCCTCCTGTGGAGACACGCAACCTTCTATCTGTAGCTATCAGTTTAGGAACACAAGCAAAGGCAGGTCTTTTTGTGTTTGTCTTTTTGTTTTTGTTTTTTGTTTTGTTCATGACACAGATTCCAGGATGAACCCTTTCCCTTTGGCACTTTGTATTTGGGGATCCTGAGATCTTATTTTCCTTTCATAGCCTTCTACTCCTCTGTATTGTTTCTAGGGTTGCATAGGACATTTGCTTAGAAACTCTTCTCCCTGCATCTTTTCATCTATCCCCTCCATTCTTGAGACTACCCTGAAAGGTCTGCCATGTTTGTTTTCCAATCTGTCTCTCCCATTAGACTGAGCTTGTTGAGGCCTGCAGTTGGGTCTAGTTTGCCTCTGTTCTGCAAGTGCTTAGTTCAGTGCCTGGTTCACAGTGAGATTATTTACTGAGTGACTGAGAAACTTTCACCAGTCTCCTAAAGAAGACAGACATTTAGAGGGCAGGGTGTGTTTAAATTTTTCTCACTGGCCTAATTCTCTCTTGTACCCAGACCACAGTTTTGGGATTTTTGGCTGGAATGCCCAAAAAGGACTTTTAAGAAGGAACTGGAAGTTTCTAGAAGCCTAGTGTGGCAAAACAAAACAAAACAAAACAAAGAAAACTGGTTTTAGAATCATGAGGCTCTGGATCTAAATCCTAGCTCCTCAATTAATGAGCTGTGCATCCTAGAGTTACTTATCCTCTGTAACTCTTCAGGGTCCTCATGCATAAAATGAGGATAATTTGAGTAGCTGTATTTAGTTAATAGGGCTGTTGGGAGGATTGCATTTGATCTGTGCAAAGGGCTTGGCACATTAATATATGAATTATCTGTTTTTGTAGAAAAGAAGGATAAGAATTTTTATGGCTAGCCAAGAAAGTGGATGGGGCTGGGAATTTGTCTCCACTTGACCTTAAAGTTCCCCTCACTTACTGACTCCTCTTCTTGTGGTTTATTCTAGAATGAGGAAAGAGAAAGTTGGCTCTCTGGGGGTCCTCAACAAGCTGACAGATGTCCCTTAAGGCAGCTTTCAACAGAGAGCTCTTTATTATTATTATTATTCTTTGTGATTTACAGTGTGTGTCTAAAAGCCTCTGGGCACAATCATGGAGCAGGAATGGAACTAATAAATTGGATCTGTTTCCAGCTTAATTCATGGCTCTGACAAAAATAGAAATTGAGACAGGTGGGAGAGCCTAAATACACAAAGTGTCCCTAAGCCTAGGTTCTCAGGTGCACGAGGCTGCAGGCAGAACACTCCCCTGCCAGAACTGCAGCTGGTGCAAGACAGATCACACAGATGGAGCAGAGGAGACTGTGGACACCTCAGAAAGCCACAAATCTTTCCATTCCGAAACTGTTTGACTTAAGGATCCAGGCCTCTGGGATAATAGATGCATGGTTTCAAATCCCAGCTGCACTGCCTATTTCTATAAGCTTGAGTAAGTGGCTGAAGATCACACAGCTGGCTATTGCAGTACTGGATTCAGAGGCAAGTCTGATCCCAAGCCTGTGGTTTTTAACCATTATATGTATTATGTTGTTTATGAACATAGTTTGTCATATTATGATTGCACAACTGTGAATTAATTCCTTCAAATGAATGCATTGTATGTGGAAGGAACTCAAGAAATACAGGCTGAAAGTTTTGCTCAGATTATTTCCCCCCTGAAATTCCTTTGCTCCCTCAATTCCCAACCACAAAACAATTACATTAATCACTAGAAAAAGCATTTTAGAGAAATGCATCTTAAGATCTTCATGAATTATCAAATTCACAACGTAAAGATAAAGATCCTGGCTGTCTCTCAACTCTTATTTTCTTCCAAAGCCATGAGCTCCCTGGACAAACCCTCATGTCTTCCATTAACTGCTGCCTGTTCTTTTCCATTATCCTAGACCCACTTGTCACAAACTAACAGGATGTTGATTTCCCAAGTTGCTCCATAGGTGCTACAGGGTCAAGTGGTGGTGAAATGGGAGAGTGGGCAGTGGTGGGACTCCCTCCCTTCCCCCATCCCAAGGGCAGCAGGATTCAAATTCTCACATCAGCCAGGTGCCAACTGGCCATGCCACTCATTAACCTTTGGGGTGCTTTCCCATAGTCAAAGCCAGCACAAAACCAGCAAACGCCAGGAGCCCACCACAGTATTGCAAATTCCCCATGGGCCATTCCTCCACCAAGGCCAAGCCCCATCCTTATTGGGTCACAAGCACCCTCTTCACATTTCCAGGCTTATACTTTATCATAGTTAATTTATTATTATTATTATTATTGTTATTATTACATATTTTGCGACGGGGTCTCACTCTGTCAGTGGTGTCATCACAGCCCACTGAAGTCTGGAGTACAGTGGTGTCATCACAGCCCACTGAAGTCTCAACCTCCTGGGTTCAAGTGCTTCAGCCTTCCAAGTAACTGGGACCACAGGTGCGCACCACCATGCCCAGCTAGTTTTTTTAGTTTTAAAATTTGTATAGGGAGGAAGCTTTCCCATGTTGCCCAGGCTGGTCAGTTTGTTTCTTTTAATGGAAATTTCTCCTAGTTACAAAACCAAAACCATCACGGAAGACTCAGAAAAGCACTCAAAAAGAAAAACAGAAACATTACCGGTAATCTCTCCACTCAAGGAATGTAACTGCTAACATTTTAGTTCAAAACCTTCAGTCATTTTTCCCCTTTTGTTGTACAGCTTTTGAAAGAGGATTTTTCCTCCAAATGTTCTTAGGTTTAAGAAAAGGGGAGAAAAAAGTACTTATGTTATCCTTCCCAGAAAGAACTCGAATAATCCCTATTATGTAAACTCTTTCAAAGAAACAGTGTGTTCAGTACAGTTGCTAAGTCATTTGTTGCTATAGCAATGCTTGGCCCTAGAGCGCCATAAACAATCATCCTGTCTCTAGTCTCCAAATACAAGGCACCATTATCTCCCTCAGAGCTCTTCGGGGGAGCTCATTTTGCCAAAGCTATTCATTTAAATTAGCAACTCCCTTCTTAATCACTTGAATTGCTTGTGCTTCACACCAAGTCACACTAGGGGGCTAAAAAAGCAGTTAAGGCAATATATTGGGAGGCGGAGAGTTGGGGTCAGTACGCCTTTGATTGCACAGATCTTTCCTTCCGGTGCTCTTCCTCAGCCGCTGTCAGTCTGCCATCTTGGATGCCGGCCACCCAGGGCAAAGCAAGGTTAGGCTAGGGGCTCCTGGGTGCAATGCCATTATAGTGAAAATTCTGGTAACACCATATTTAACCAACCCCGGGTAACTTTGTTGCATTATAAGTACTAAAAAAATCAGAGAACATTCTGGGAAGCTCCTTGTAATGTTATATTACAGCTGCAGAATATCGTAACTAAAGGAAGATGTTCTAAGTGCTCAATATGTATTATTTAATTTGATTCTGGCAACAACCTTATGGGTTCAGGCAGCATTTTCCCTTGGTCTTATAGATGAAGCAGTGGGGGCTTAGAGATATTAAGTGACTTGCCCAAGGTCCCTGACTAGAAAGTGGTAGAGGCGGTTGGTTTCAAGCCCATGACGTGTACTTCACTCAGAGCCTGTTCTCTTGACCTTTATGTTACATTGCCCTGCAGCAAATGGATACACATGTGTGGAGATCTGACTCTGCACAAAATACAAGGGATTTAACATGCATTGTCTAAATGCTGTGATTGGTCTGGATAGACATTATCACTTACATTGGTAGGTAGGGGAGCTAAGACCCAGAGATGTGGTGTTCCCAGGGTTGGCCAGCCAGCTGTGGTATAGAGGATTTGAACTCACCTCCCCCTGCTTCAAAGTGCTTCTTCCTCTACGCAGCATGATTTGGTACCTAGAAATCACTAAGCCTCATGCTCTCTTTTTACACATGAGGACACTGAGGCCTGAAAATATTAAATGGCTTGCCCAGGGCCATTTCTCCAGGTCTAGAGCATAACTCCCTGCAGCCTGACAAGGAAGATGGAAGAGAATTCATTTGTGCTTAGCTGTTCTGGTATGCAAATCGCCCCTTTTCATTCAGCCAAGTCCCAGGGGTATCTGCAAAAGCAACTGCACTTGAAGAGTGCCCGTTTAATGTGAAATGACAGTGAAATCTTCAACCACTTCTAGTTTGAACTGGGCCATCTCGTCTCCCTAACCTGGCTTTGTCAAGCTGTGTATGCAGAGAAATCCACGCTGGAAGTGCAGCATCTGGTGGGCAACCTGGGGGAAGAATGACATCTCTAACGTTTGGTCGCATGTGTTACTCCTACTCCCTCCCTGCTGATGGCTGTGGCTCCTGTGGAACAGCCCTCCAATTTCCTCTTGTTACGTCTTCTGGGAACTGCTTTCTCCCTGTGCCCCTTTCAGGCCTAGAGACAGCAATGGTGCCCTACTGTTTTTAGCCTTGGGGTCGGGGATGGGGGCATCCCTATAACTTTCTCCTTTATCCAGTCTTGCCCACATCCTGGTAAATTGTCTCTTTAATAAATTACCCAATTTGAGCGTGCCCTCTCTTTCTGCTGGGACCCTGACTGAGTCACTCCTCCAGTATTCCCTGATTTGTCACCCCATTTATTTTCTTCCTAACTTACCACAATCAGGAAGTGTTTCATTTATTATATATTTGCTTTTTATTGCCTTTCTGTCCTCCAGAATATGAGCTTCAAGAGGATCTAGAAGCTCACTGGTTGATTACCAAAGATTTTCCTCTAAAGTCCGGATGGCCACATTCACATCCCAGCTGTGACAATTTACTGCAAAGCTGTGAAATGACTCGTTGCAACTGAATGTAAGGTTGGTGGCTGCCTCAACTGAACAGTCCCTTCCAAAGCTCTTTTCAGGGTGAGAGCAAAGGTTATAATTTCAGCTCTACATCCTTGGACCCTGGATGCTATTTCTTTTTCTGGATTTTTCCTGGATAATTTCCACTGCAACAATGATGACGGTCAGGACTACAGTGATCATGTTGCTGAACTCACATTCATTTCAGCCAAGAATTTGCATCCAGCTAGTGTGGGGGTTGGATGGTGCTGTGGCTTCCAGGAAGGGGAACCCATCTCAGACGGATGCTCTCTACCTGGCTGGGCACTTTTTGAGGAACTGAGTGAAACTTCCATTTGCCTGACGAAAGAAACAAAAACCCACCCATGGGTTCATCCAAATAATGTGTCAAAGGCTATTCAGGAGGAGCTCTGGGCTCCATTTGTTTGGTGTCCCCTCCTCTCCCATTTCCTCCCACTTTCTTCTCTTCCCTTCCTTTCTCTCTTTCTCTTTCTTCTCTCTCTCTCTCTCTCTTTTTTTTTTCTTTTTTGGAATAGGTGTGCTGAGGTTGGCAATCAGATGGGCAAAACAGAGCAGTTTTTGCAGGCGGAACAGCCCCTGGCTGCTTTCATAACACTCACAAGAGAGCAATGATCCTGGCAGGTGCTTTTGACATTTAGGGCCTGTTTGGTACTGTTCTTGCTGCTCAGTCTTTGTCATAGCTGAAAAGGCCTCCAAGACACAGCCTGCTTGCCAGCCTCTCTCTCGCACCTCTCCAGCCTACCCAGCCAGCCATCTGCCAGTCACCAAACACACCAGCTTGCTTCACGTGGCTCTGCTTTTGCCTTCAGTGCCCTCCTTGCCTGCTCTTTTCCCCTTGTCTCCTGGCTGAATGCCACTTATTCTTCCAGACACAGATACCATCGGTGGCTCACTGAGGTTCTCAAATACTTGCCCCTCAAAGTGTGGTCCTTGGCAGGTGCCAGTTTGCAAACTCTGTCCACAATGAAAGAAGTACAGTAATAGCAATTTGATGGAGTGATTTTATGACTGTGGAATCCAGTAATCATAAATTTGTGCTATTATTTCATATGTTCTGTTTATTTTATTTTTATACTAATTCACATTTTATTTATTTTACAAAACTGTTGGTATGTGTGGGGACAGAGAAACAAAATAAACAATTTTGTATATTATTGTTATACAAAAATCAGTATATCAAAGGGATACTGCACCCCTTTATTTATTGCAGTACTTGTTCACAATAGCAAAGACTTGAAATCAACATAAGTGTCCATCAACAGACGATTGGATACAGAAAATGCAGTATATTTTTCCAATGGACTACCATTTTGCCATAAAAAGAATGAAATCATGTCATTTGCAGCAACATGGATGGAACTGGAGGTTATTATGTTAAGTGAAATATGTCAGGTCCAAAAAGACAAATATTTATCGCATGTTCTCACTCGTATGTAAGAGCTTACAAAGTTGATCTCAGGGAGGTACAGAATAGAAAAACGGTTACCAGAGAACTATCCTGGAAAGGATTTGGGTATAAGCGGGGGGATGAAGAGAGGTTGGTTACTGGGTAGAAACATACAGTTAGATAGAAGGAATAAGTTATAACATTTGACAGTAGAGTAGGGTGACTATAGTTAACAGCAATGTATTGCGCACTTGAAAGTAGCTGGAGGAGAGGACTTGGATTGTTCCCAACACATAGAAATGATAAATGCTTGTGGTGACAGATATCCTAAATACTCTGGCTTGATCATTGCACATCCTATGCATGTAACAAAATATCACATGTCCCGTGTCAATAGGTACAAATATTATGCATCCATTTTTAAAAAGCAGAGTTTGTGCTTCCCCACAGTTAGTTTAGGAAACGCTGCTCCAAGGCTAAAGTTCCATATTCTTAGCTTTGCTTGATTGCCCATGACTACTGCCCGGCTTCACTTTCCTCCCCATGTCTCCTTTGCCCAACATCCCTGCTCCCGACAGCTCCCTGACGTGAACCTTCGTGCCTGCTACCTCTTCTGCTGGGCAGCTCTTCCATCCTTTCTCTGTTTAGAGAGAAAGCGCTCTTCGGTGCTCCCCAGCCTTCTAGGGCAGCTCAAATGCAACTTACTCGGCCAGGTCCTCCAAACACACCCTCATCTGACTTAAGGCACACCTTGCACTCCTGTAGCACCCTGCTATACCTTTCTTCTCAGCACTTGCACCCAATCTGAGAGGTTGCTGGGAGTTCCACTGTCAAATGCTGGAACCCCTTATCCTCCTGATTATAGGCTGCATGAAGACAGGTGTCATTATACTAGCTTGGTCATTACCATCTCCCTGGTTTCCATATCTAACTCATAGTAGGTGCTTAACAAACATGTTTTAGACTCCTTTGATGACTGAGGAAATGAGTAACTGACAAAACACCCAAATCAGCAACTGTTGTAGTGAAGTACCTGACTGCCTCTATATGGAATTGCTTATTTCATCTTCTTGACCCCCTCTGGGGCCTCAATAAAACTTTTTCTTTTTTGTAATAATTTCTTCCAATATATCCTCTCAAAAAGTGTGGCTTTGCTATCAAGGAGAGCTGAGTTTAACTTCCAGTTGCTCTGCCAACCAGCTGTGTAATCTTAAGCAAGTCATTTGAACCCTCTGAGTCTTAGTTTTTCTCACCTGTAAAATGGATGTATAAAAACGTACCTCCCAGGATTGTTGGAGAATGAGATGAAATTGCCCAATTATAAACACCAGGCATAGTGCCACAGACTAGATGTCTAATCAACATTAGTTTTTTTCTCCTCTTGTTCTCCCTCCTTTCTCTGTTATGACTTTACAAAGACAAAGGCAATGCCTCATTCATCCTTGTGCCTCTAGAGCCTGAAATGCAGCAGGTGCCCAATACAGGTGTGTTGTGTGAATAAATATTACATTATTCAATAAAAGTAATTGTGCCAAAGGATCAATGTTTCCAGTTTCTTAACTTTCCATTTTATGGAAAATGGATATGGTAATTTTTATTGTTGAGAGATTTGAATAAAATAATGCATGTAAGTGCTTGACATAATACCTGGTTTGCTAATTGCTAATTGTTGTTATTATTAGTAATAATGATAAGAATGTGTCAGATGGCATCCCCAAATTCTCAATACCAATTTCATTTCAAATAGATTGAACAAACAAAAGAAATGAACAGTGGCCCAGGTGGACTTCTTTCCAGAGGTGTAGTGAAGGGGTGTCAATCCAATCTTGACACAGCTCAGATAATATATAAAGCAAATCTGTATGTAGTCAGGAGTGACAGCAGGGGACGCTGTTTCCTTAATAAAGAGGCAGCCAACTTGCAGCAGCTCCCAGTAGCTCCGATGCAGCATTTGAGAGCTCAGTTCACTTGGAAGCTTGAAGGGCAGTAAGTTTCTTGTGGCAGGAACTGTGTAAGTACTGAAATCTATTGACTAACACTCCAACGTTTGGAACCCTGAATACTCTTTTTGTCTTTAGCTGGTTTTTGGACTGTGGGCTAGTCACTTGCCCTCTGTTGCATTACCAGCATAAAGGGAAGTTGTCCATATTTATGGATGAAAGGAGAGAGGCAAAGAAACACAACCCTAATACCTCAAGGAACCCTTCAAATGCATTTGAATTCTGCTTCTCTCACCAGGCTACACTGCGGGGGAGGGAGGAAGGAGAGGAGGAGGAGTGCTGAGGCTGCTTCCGGCTGCCTTTTTCTTTTTTCTTTTTTTTTTTTTTTTTTTTTTTGAGACGGGGTCTTGCTCTGTCGCCCAGGCTGGAGTGCGGTGGCCGGATCTCAGCTCACTGCAAGCTCCGCCTCCCGGGTTCCCGCCATTCTCCTGCCTCAGCCTCCCGAGTAGCTGGGACTACAGGCGCCGCCACCGCGCGCGGCTAATTTTTTGTGTTTTTAGTAGAGACGGGGTTTCACCGTGTTAGCCAGGATGGTCTCGATCTCCTGACCTTGTGATCCGCCTGCCTCGGCCTCCCAAAGTGCTGGGATTACAGGCGTGAGCCACCGCGCCCGGCCCCGGCTGCCTTTTTCTAATTCCTCTGCCAACAGGTGCATTAAAAAAAATGCACAAAGAACCCCTATAAGCTAGCAGCAGCTTTCTAGAGCATGTCTGCTCTTCATCAGGGTAACTTTCTTTCTCAGGTGGGAATGTTTTCCTGGTTGCTACAAGACTCAGCTTTGGCTCTGTCCCTATGATTATTAATAACTTAGAGAGAGACATAGAAGCTCATTTATCAGGTTTAATGATGCACATATCTGGTCATCCCTCTCTGATCTCCATATCCTTGATACCTCCTCCAGAAGCCTTCCCTGGTCCTCTGGTCTGGTTTAGGTGCCCCTCTATGCCTCAGTACTGACATTTTTCTCCACAGTCAGTCCCTTGTGCAATTGTCAACTATTTACCAGCCTTTCTCTTATACTGGACCATCCCACAGATCTTCAAGGACAGAGACCAAGTCATTCATTTCTGTGCCCTAAGCCTCAGAACAAGTGCTCAGGGAATGGGCATTGATGAATGAATAAGTGAATGAAAATGAGGATTGGGAAAATAACCTCCTCGCTGAATAATCAATAAGGGCCTTAAAAAAGATGATACTCAATTTTAGTCGTTGTTGAAAGAAACAAGATCAAGATTAAATATGAAATCATGCTCCCAGTCTTAAGAAATCAGCTTGACAGATTGGCCTAAGGTGGAGAGAGGAGCTGCTAGTAAACTAGAAGTGAAACCCTAGGCAGAATTAACAGGAGTATTGTGTTCAGTGCATGGATGATGGCAGCCCTTCCCATAGTCCACTCTGGTTTGAGCAAATCTGGAGTACGAGTACAGGAAGATGCAAAAGAGAGATGCCTTACTGGGCAGGGCTTAGGGTAGAGCAAGAGAGGTACCCAGTGTGCAAAATATAAGGAGGAGCTCACTCTTGGGCTCCTGAAAGTGCAAGTTGGGCACCTGAGACCTACTGTCCTTTTCACATGCTACAACCTGGATGCCTTTCTTGCCTCCCCCTAGCTCTAGCCCTGGGTGCATTGGAGTTAGCTCTGAGAAGTGAGGTATGTTAAATGTTCAAGAGCTGTTTACTCTGAAGAAAGAAAACTCTAAGGCGATCAGATAACAACACCTAGTCAATTAATTTATTAAACATGTATTTACTGGATATCCACTATGTACAAGGCACCATGCTAGATACTGGGGAGGAGTCTTCAATATAAACAGGAGTAACACAATGCCATTGCCTTCGATGGGTGGAATGCCTTTTACCTCCTATTTATAAACAAACCTTGTAGTTGTCACTTTCTTGTCACTGTTTGGCATGGTGGCCTGGAACTCTGGAGTCTGACTGCCTTGAATCATAGCCTCCTGGCTGGGAGTATATTAACAATATGACCTTGGGCCAGTTCCCTTCTTTGTAAAATGGGGATAGAGTGTCTTCATAAGGAGGAAATGATGCAACACCTGAAAAGCAGTAGAAGAGCATTTTGTGCATGCAGGTGCTCAGTAGGCACTAGTTAGTTTAGTGTTATTATTCTTATTGTTGCTGTTTTTGTTGTTACTTTGGCATCGTAAGTTGTATTTGTCCCATACTGCTACACTCTGTATATTAAACAGATGGAAATAGAGCTGTCTTTACTGCCACAGAGGAATGTGCTCTCTCAAATATTTTATTGAGACACTCAGACTTCTGTGTCTACAATTCATTTTCTCACTATTAATAGAGTTGCAGGTAAACATTCCTTTATTATCCAAAAAAAACCTCCAGCTAAACAATGGTGATTAATAGCCCCATTACTGGGCCTGCTGTGGGGCATGCGATAGAGGCTAGGAGAGCTGGATGAATTAAAGGAGACCTAGCCCATCTAAAGATGTCCACCACCCTTCAGCTTGGGTCAATTTTTGCATGGCAGATGCAGACTCTGTGTTGCTTTATTTTCCAATTTTTCAAGAAATTTAGACATTCAGATTTTGAAGTAAAGTCTCCTGCATTTTTTTTTCTTTTGGTGTTGGGTCAATTAAAACACATAATACACACACACACACACACACACACACACACACACTAACACGCCAAAGACTACATCAGCCTATGGATCATCAATTTTCTTGTAACTCTGGCTTACTTGAAAATCCATCCTTCGCATGAGAATCAGACTACCCCTAATTTTCATTGCCTAATTGCCGGGATTCCTCTTACACTCAACTTCTCATTCCTCTCAAGTATTCTAACCTTTTCACCTCTCCAGAACCTGTAACTAGACCACCTTTCCTCTCCTATCTTGATGAAAACCTATGCTCATCCTTCAAGACCCATTCAAATGTTGCCTGCTTTCCTATTCCAGAAGAATTATTCAAACATGCTTACCCACTATATTCCTTTTATCCAGTGGTGATGTTGGCTGGCTCTTGAGAATAATAAACATCAGCTGCCAATACTGTTCTGTAGCTTGTCTCCTCTTACTTTCATTTGGAAAGATTCTCATTCTTACCAAGTAAAATCTTAGGCAGTTAATTATGTATTATGTTTAAAAAGCTTTATTATGAAAAACTTTCAAATATACTCAAAATTAAAAAGATAAGTATGATGAACCTACATATACCATCATACAGCTTCAATAAGTATCAACTTATGACCAATCTTCTTTCATTTATATCCTCCCCAACTCCCTCAATTGTTTTGAAATAAGTTTCAGACATCATATATTTTCATCTGTAAATATTTCAATTCATCTCTCTAAAATATAAAGCTCTTATGTATAAAGCTCTTATTGTTATCATTAATAGGAAAATTTAAAAATTTATAGAGAAGTATACATACTACTGAAATGAACCTCCATCTACTCATTATCTGACCTCAACAATAATCACTTTATGGGCAATTTTATTTTATCTATATTCAATTCTTCTCTTTCATAGATTATTTTGAAACAAATTCTAGACATTTCAGTTTGTAAATATCCTTATGTCTCCTTAGAAGATAAAGACTCTGAAAATTAAATAATTCATTTGCAAAATAATAAAATTGGACCCCAACCTCACACCATATACCAAAAAAGTAACTCAATATGGATTAACGACACAAAAATAAGAACCAATACTATTAAATGGAAGAAAACATATGGGTAAATCTCCATTACCTTGGCTTTGGCAATGACTTATAGATATGACATCAAAAGTATGAGCAAAAAAGAAAAAAATAAATAAATTGAGAAATTAAAAATGTTTGTGCACAAAGATCTTCAAGAAAGTGAAAAGACAACTTACAGAATGGGAGATAATATTTGCAAATCCTGTATCTAATGAGTCTTGCATATAGAATATGTAAAGAACTCTGGCAACTCAATAATAAAAAGACAAACAATCCAGTTTTAAGAATGGGCAAAGGACTTGAAAGATCATTTATCCAAAGAAGATACAAAAATGGCCAACAAATACATGAAAAGATGCTCAACATTATTAGTCATCAGGGAAATGCAAATCAAACCACACTGAGGTATCACCTCACACACGCAAGATGGTTACAATAAGAAAAATGGAAATCTTTGTACACTGCTGATGGGAATGGAAAATGGAACAACTCCTGAGGAAAGCAGTTTGGTGGTTTCTCAGAAGGTTAAATGTAGAATTACCAAGCAATTCTACATCCAGGTGTATATCCAAAACAATGGAAAACAGGTATTCAAGTACATACACACACATATTCATATTCATAACAGCATTATTCACAATAGCTAAAAGATTGGAGCAACTCATATGTCCATCAACAAATGAATGGATAAACTAATTGTGGCACACACATACAGTGGAATGTTCAGTCATGAAGAAAAGTGAAGTACTGATACATGCTACAACATGGATAAATCTTATAAACATGCTAAATGAAAGAAGCCAGACACAAAGGTTTTATGTTGTATGATCCACACAAATGAAATATTCAAAATAGGTAAATCCTAGAGACAGAATGCAGATTGGTGCTTGGGGAATTGGTGCCAGGGGAAGTAGGGAGGGGAATAGGGATAAATCATTTAAGGGGTATGGGGTTTTCTTTTTAAAAAAGAAAACTCAATAGCTTTTGGGGTACAAGCATTTTCTTTGTTACATGGATTAATTATATAGTGGTAAATTCTGAGATTTTAGTGCACCTGTTATCCAAGTAGTGTACATTGCACCTTAAGGTTTCCGTTTAAGGTGATGAAAATGTTTTAAAACTAGATAGATGTGGTGGTTGCATGTCATTTTGAATGTACTAAATGCCACATAATTGTTTATTTTTAAATGGTTAATTTTATGTTTTGTGAATTTCACCTGAATTAAAATTTAAAAAGCCAATACCATTTTCACTCTAAAAAATTAAGAGTAGTTTCTTTAATATTAAATATCCAGTCAGTATTCAAATTTCCCTGTCTTTTTTCTTAAAAACAAAAACAAAAACAAAAAAAACCAGATTGCTTCAACTGGTATCCAAATAAGGTACATAAATTCTGAATGTTTGATATATTTTTTATCTCTTTTAATCTATAAATTTCTTCCTTTCTTTTTCTCTTCCGATTTTTTTAATTGAAGAAACTGAGTCAAATGTCTTGTACTAGACAAATGTCTTGTAGATTTTTTTTTTTTTGAGACAGGGTCTCACTCTGCTGCCCAAGCTGGAGTGTAGTGGCTCAATCATGGTTCATTGCAGCCTCAAATCCCTGGGCTCAAGCAATCCTCCCAGCTCAGCCTCCTGAGTAACTGGGTCTACAGGTGTGTGCACCATGCCTGGCCATAGATTCTTAATTTTTCTCCCTGTATCTGTGTGGTGGTGTTTGACATAATCCTTTGTTTCTTGCATTTTCTGTAATTGGACAATTAGATCTAGAAGCTTGACAAGAGTCTATGTTTTGTTCTTTTGAAGAGAAAGCCTGCTTCATAGGCACCAACTGTCTCTCTATGGTGACATGAACAGACATAGATGATCATCGACTAGATCCATTAATTCATTAGCTGTGTACAAAACGGTGATATTCTACTATTCCTTCTGCATTTGTTAGCTGGAATCCTGTCATACAAAGCAACATCTCCTATTTAACTGTTTGATTATGCAGAGGAGCAGTTTATACGGAAGGAGTAGAATAAATACTTGATTTTCCCCGTATCATTTATACTCATGGATTTGAGCATAGTTGTTATTTTTCAATTCTTTGCAGTTATTATCTCTATTAAGGCTCACATTGTCCTATTTTTGGTTGGTAGGAGTCTCTCCAGGCTGTCTTCTGAGTCCTTTTGTCACAGCCCTGGTGGCCTTGATGGCTCCTTTGCTGTCTGGTGTGACAAGATGGCACATTTCCTGCCCTAGACCTGGAATTCGCCGTTTTTCCCAGGCAGGCTTGGTTTGTTTTAATGACATTTAGAGGCTGCAATCTGAAAGGGCCTCTTTTCAAAAGAGAACCTTATTATCATTATCATATGTAAAAATTAAACAATCGTTCCTTAATATGTGAATCCCATTTAAAATAAATTCCTTCAGTGTGATATTTTCAAAGCACTTCCATGTAACTTAGTTTTCACACTCTAGTCTCGTAATCTAATCTTTAGAATCTATCATGTGAGGCAATAATACTAAAAATATGTGCCACTTGCCATGCGAGGGGCTTTACACAGTTAATTCACAGAATACTTACAATACACCAGAATGGGAGGAATATTACCCCTACTTTGTCTGTTCTATAGACAGGGAAACTGAGGCCTGCAAACATGAAATCATTTGCTTATGAATAGAAGCTTGTGCAGAATGATGTAACTTACCTAATTCTAGGCCACTTGCTTTTTATTCTGCAATACAAGAGGGATGGCACATATGTGGGAGGCAACCAAGATATACACATAAGTTTTGAAATCTTTAAAGCATCATGTAAATGCATGGTACTTGTTGCTGTTACTTTTGAGTGCTGCTACCATATTCTGCATTTGAACAACTTCTCATAAAATCAAGTTGCTTTGGCACAAATGTAACCAGTCTACCTTTTTAAAAAGTATTACTGTTGTTGGAAATAATACAATTTCATCTTCTACCTCAGAGAAAAGCCTGGGTTTATTTTTGTCTTTTTTTATAGAGGACTTGAAAGTCAAGGAATCTTAGCGGAATCAATTTTTGAGATTTGTCAGAGAGGGTTGCAAACTGTTTATCAAATTCTCATTGATTTCTTCCCCACAGGAATTGCCGATGACACAGGCAGAATAAAAAGGATTTTCTTTCTGCCTCCTTCTTGCCCTTCTGAACAGATACTTTTGAAACAAAAATACAGAAATAAATACACACATCGATGATCCCCAAGGCTCTGAAGTGACAATCTATAATTTTTCTCTGTTGTTTGAGTTGGCCTCACAGTTCTATTATTTACTTTATTTCACAAACACGTAACACAGTTTTCTCTTCTATTTATTTTGCAAATGCTAACTCAATTCTCTTATAAAACCTCTGAGGTAGATACACTTATTAGTCCCATTTTACAGGTGATGAAACTGAGGTAAATAGAGGTAAAGTAATTTGCCAAGGTGGTACAACTAGTCAGCTGTGGTTCTGAGGTCTGAAATCTGTGTGCCTGACCACTACACCACATTCCCTCTGCATCCCTGGGCCTCTCCCACTGGGACATTAATGCCCACGGTACCGGATGTAACTGAGACCTGCAAAAAGTTAATTTCAAGACCCAAGAATGACCTTGCCTCACTCAATGTTTCCTACCAGACCTAGCAAAATACACCTGTTATATTCTGAATGCCAGGGAACAAGGAATTTGAAATGATATGCTTTATTTTTTCCCTTATCAGGTTTGATCTTGACAAAGGAAACAAAAATCTTATTTGTAGACGTAGATTCTGTTTGAGGACCCGCAGATGCTGTGGTACATGCAACATCTGGCTGAAGAGCCAATTATACTTTGTGTGTTTAGCCAGGTTTCTATGGCAGCAGCCCTCTGAACATCTATGCTCGATTATTTTGCTTTTTAAAATATGGCTTTAATAATTACAATAACATAGCAAATCCTAATCATTATGGTAAACATTTATCCAGTGTTGACCAGGGCCAGCGACGGTGCTAAGAGCTCCATGTGTCTAATGTTGTTTGATCCTCAAAATAACACTATGGAGGCAGCTTAGGAAATAAATAAAGCTTAGCTGTATTTTACAGATGTGGAAACTGAAGCATAAAGAGGCTAGGTCACTTGCTTAAAGTCACAGAGAGTTGCAGTTCTTGGGTTTGAAACTAGGTCTGTTTGGCTGGGATCTGAATTAATTTTCTAAACTGCCTCTCACGTTACAGACTCATGAGCTCAGATCAAAACTCTCATTCGTTAGGCTTTCACGTGAAAATTCAGTTTAATTTCAGCATATGTGTTGCAGAAGCCAGCACAGACATTCAGCTTAAGATTATTCCTTGGTGCTCTTTCCTTCATTCACTCATGAAAAAAGTGGGGAAATAAGATATAGACCCTGCTTTGTGGACTACAAAGAGCTTATAAGGGAGAGCGATGTGCCATTATGAGGAGATCAAGAAAAACCCAGACAAAGCTAACACCTCGGTGACTGGAAAGCCCATTGACTTTCTAACTTAGCTTAGGATTCAGTGAAGGCTTCCTGGAGGAAGTGGCTTAAAATTCAGGGAAAGCATCCTAGACAAAGTGGCATCTCGGTTGGGACAAAAAGGGACACACTAGAGTTTATCAGGAAAAACTGGAGTTAGGACAAGAGGCATTCTGGGAATAGGGAAAATTACTTACCCCAAAAGTGAGATAATATGAGACACTTTTAGAGAAATATAAGAAATGCAGTACAATCTGAATTGGGGATGGGGTGGGAGCAGCCGGAGCTGAAGCTAAAGAGTTAAAGACTAGCTCATTCTGGAGCTTTATATGCTGTGGGAGAGTTTATACAACACTGGATTTCTGGTGGGGTGGGGGAAGCCTTCCAAAGATCATTCTACGATTTTTGGAATTATCAGGAGCTGTATGCCACAGAAGTCAGCCTTTTCCAACCCACTTAGGAGGCGCTGTGGTCTGATGGTGGGACAGACCATTTGTTAAGGAGGTCACCCTGAGAAAGTCAGAATGCTTGATGATGTTAGTGACAGCACTTGCTCTGTTGAAAATGACTTCTAAATTTCCTGTGGTTGCTCAAAAGCCAGCTGATGCCCCAAGGCGGAGAACCATCAATGATGCCTTTCTAAAGACGCTTCACCAGAAAATAAGGTTACTGCCCTTGCACATGAGAACAGTGCGTGGGACATTGAATAAAGATTAGGAAATTGGGTGGGCATCTTGGGAAAAATGCAAACGGCAATAGCCATTTCTATCTGGTTGATTTTTCTGCTGCAAAGACAAACTGTTTACTTGTTTGAAATATTGTACTTTCATAGAATTGAAGACTTTGGGCTTTGGACTCAGACAAGTCCCAGTTCCAACCTGGGCTTAGTTATCTATTTACTGAGGAACTTGGGGCTATTGACAACCCTCTCTGTGTCCAGGGTTAGAGGGTCTAAAATGGTGACATACCTACCCCTTAGGGTGTTTGGGCCCATCAGGTGAGACAGTGTGCATAAAGTACTTACCACGGTGCCTGGCACTTGACACTCAGTCAATGATGGTGAGCCTGAGAACTTTGATCACTCTTCAGGCAGTCACTATACCTGACATTCATATCGTGAAAAGAGCAATCAGGAAACCTGAATTTCAATTTCCAACTATTGTTGTAAGCACATCACAAATACCATTTTGTGTTAAGATTTTTTATTTTTCGCTTAACATTTAAGCATAAGAGCATTCTATTAATCTATTTAGCCTGCCATAACAATGTATCACAGGCTAGGTGGCTTAAACAACAGAAATGTATTTCCTCACAGTTCTGGAGGCTGGGAAGACCAGCATCAACTCAATTTCTTATGAGGCAGGCCATGTGAAAGCTCTTCCTGGCTTTCAGATGGCCAGCTGCCTGCTGTGTCCTCACGTGGTGGAGAGAGAGAGAGTACAAGCTGTCCAGTGTCTCTTCTTACAAGGTCATGGATCTTATGGAATCAGGGCTCCACTCCATGGACTCATGTAAGCTGAATTACTTCCTTACTCCAGATACAGACACAGTGAGGATCAGGACTTCCACATATGAATTTTGAGGGGAAAATAACTCAGTTCATAGCAAGTATATTTACTGTAGTTGTTATTTTAACACCCCATCAACTGTCCATGCCATAATTTACTTTTGTCCTATTTTTGGACATTTAGGCTATTTTCCAGATTTTTAAAGAACATAAAGAATACTAGCATGCACATTTTCATGTATTTAATTGTTTGCTCTTTTCGGATGAATTACTTAGGCTAATTCTAAGAAATATTACCATTATGCCGAACATTGTGAACATTTTTCCTAAGACATATCACCAGTTGCCATCCCAGAAGCTCTTATTTATTCACCTGCCATGAGCACTGAAGGAATGCACCTCCACAATGCTATGGATTATCATTACCTTTGATTCTTGTTAGTTCATCTACACAAAATTATTACTTTATTACTTTATTTATTTAATTTTTGAGATGGAGTCTCGCTCTGTTACCCAGGCTGGAGTACAGTGGCATGCAATCTCCACCTCCCAGGTTCAACTGATTCTCCTGCCTCAGACTCCCGAATAGCTGGGATTACAGGCGGCTGCCATCATGCCTAGCTAATTTTTGTATTTTTAGTAGAGATGGGGTTTCACCATGTTGGCCAGGCTGGTCTCGAACTGCCCTCAGGTGATCTGCCCACTTTGGCCTCCCAAAGTGCTGAAATTATAGGCATGAGCCACCACGCCCAGCCATTACTCATTTTATTCCATTTCCTCCATAATGAGTACAATCAAAAATTTCAGTCTGATTCTTAACATGTAAAATCATCTTTATCAATATTAGATGTTATTCTTATTTATAATTTTTGCTTCTATAGAGGTATACAGTTATTTCTCATCTATGCTTATTTCTTTTTCTAGAACTGCCAAGGTTAACCCAAAGACAAATACAGTGTGATAATGAGTTTAGTAACCATTGGAGCAACATTTGCTATTCATTTTTAAGGCTCTATGTTCATATTTCAGAGACATGATACCTAGTCAGAGGAGACCAAAAAAAAAAAAGATGTGAACTACTACCCATTAGAAGGATGTTTGGACCAGCCCTACATGACTTGAGAGGTGAAGGTTGTTCACAATAGTCTGCTATCTCGTTTTCTCTGTTTCCCCCTTCCTCCTCTCCACAGCTCTATTAATGACACATTTTAGTACCCAGTGACTTTCTGTGCTATGCCGTGGCCACTGAGCAGCTTTCTTAGGGATACCTTGCACTTGGCGTCACTTCATGCCACAAATACTCTACTCTCTTCATTAAGCAGATTTGCTCAGCAATAGGGTCTCAGTCAGCAATTAATAAAAACACTTCAAGCTCCATCTCCTCAAGATCTGCATGACAAATAACTCTAAGGGCGTATGCATTTAAAAACTGGACAGGTGGCCAGGTGCTGTGGCTCACGCTTGTAATCCCAGCACTTTGGAAGACCAAGGCAGGCGGATCACGAAGTCAGGAGATCAAGACCATCCTGGCTAACACGGTGAAACCCCGTCTTTACTAAAATTACAAAAAAATTAGCTGGGTGTGGTGGCACGTGTCTGTAATCCCAGCTACTCAGGAGGCTGAGGCAGGAGAATCACTTGAGCCTGGGAAGTGGAGGTTGCAGTGAGCCAAGATCACACCACTGCACTCAAAAAACAAACAAACAAACAAACAAACAAAAACTGGACAGGTACATGTGAAAGATTGAATGAGTGATGGTGAAATTTCATACAGAAGGGAAGAATTAGGACACGGAATTGAACCAACCTTGAAGTAGGACTCAGGAAATACCTAGAAGCTCATACAACAGCTGGCAATTCTCTCTCTCTTTCTCCTTCTCTTTTAAACATTTTTATTTGCAAATAATTTCAAACTTACAAAAAAGTAAGCATACCCATTAGATTAATCTATTGTTAATGTTAACATTTTACCCCATCTGTTCTTTCTCTCTTGGCACACACAGATGTGCATACACACAATTTCTTTTTCTGAGACACATGAAGAAGTTGCATACACCATAGTCTTTCATCCCTGAATGCTATGAGCTTCCTAGAGAGAAAGATATTCTCTCACATAATCACAGTAGGGTTATCAACAGCCTAAATGCAAAACTGATACAACTCCTTTTATCTGACCTACGATTTACATTCCAATTTTGTCAGTTGACTGCAAAATATCCTTTATAGCATTTTCCCCTTTAGTACAGTTTCCAGTCTATGATCAGGCTTTGCATTTGGTAGTCATGTCTCATTAATCTCCTTTAACATGGAACATTTCCATCGTTCCCTCTCTTGACATCAGCCTTTCTGAAAAAAGAGGGCATCAGACATATTTGGGTTTCAATCCTGGCTTTATCACCTCGGAGCTGAAAAACCTCAGGCAAGGTACTTTACCTCCCTGGACCTCAGTCTTCCCATCTGCTAGATGGGTATAGTAATATAATTAAATGTGGTGAGAAGTCAGTGAAATCATGCACGATCCGAAGGAACCGAGCAAGGTGCCTGGAACCTAGTAAGTAATCACCACATTCGATTCATGTAATAAATTGGTTCTGGTTCTGTCACTTATTTGCTGTATAACCTTGTGAAAGTTGCTTTGCCTCTCAGAGACCTAATGTCCTAGGTTGTAAAAGTGGGACTTTTAATACCTTCTTCCTGGGATTGAAGGAGATAAACCAGATAAGGCATCTAGCTCAACGTTGGTGCATGGAAGTGTGCAGTCAGTGCTAGTTCCCCTTCCTCTTGCAAATGCTGACTAGTTTCTTAGCAATAAGGCCTCCATTTCCCTTATCAGTGTCCCTTTCATACAAAATTCTCAAAAGAGAAATACACACTTTGTGAACATTAACTCCAGCGGCAAAACCCTTATAGGAGGTGCTATCCTGTGAGAAGCTCTGAACATCCAAAGATCCCTTTAAAGGGGAAACCAGAAACTTCACCCTCCCCATGGATGTTTTTACCAAGTGTATTTTGGAATAATCTTTTCTCTGTTGGTCAAACAAACTGCCCTTGTAGGTGTGGTGGGTGTGGTAGAGGTCTGGGGAGTGGGGTGCTGGTGCTCCCAGGGTGGCCATGATTCATTGTTGATTGAAATTAGACTCTGGGCATCCATGTGACCTTTGTGTCATCATGGAAACTCTGATGAGAGTGACTGCCCAAAACAGAGCTCTCCAGGGCTCAGCACCCTCCCTCCTGGAATGTGTCTCAAGGTCTTTCCAGGGCCAGTCACGCCTCAGCTCAGTGTCACCTGTTCAAGGAAGCCTTCCTTGGGCTCTGCATCTAATGTTGACCTCCTTGTTTTAATGTCTGCTTAGCACTCTCTGGTCTGGCCTATCTGTTTATCTGATTCTTTTCTGTTTGCTCCATTATCTGTAAGCCCCAGATGTCAGGGAAGATGCCCGTGTTACTCTCCACTGAATGCCCAGCCTAGGTCATCAATTTCATTGGGCACCAATATCTGTTGCTTCAATAAATGAGTACTCTTCTCCCTGTGTGCTCTGTGATAATGAAGCCCAGTGAAGGCCTTGAGCCCCATCATGACTTGAAGGGTGGATTGTGAGAGCTCAAGAGTGTGTCTGTGGAGGATGCATTAGGACTGAATTAGGGGGGTGGTGACATTTGATCTCTGAAAGCAAGAAAACAGCTTCCACTCTAGGATATGGTTTGCTGTTTTCCTTCTTTGATTGCAGCTGGTTGTCATGATCCCTCCAGTCCATCTTGGGTGCAGAAGCCCTGGGGATTGCCAAAGGCTCCTTTCTGAACCATCTTTTCAAACACGTGGGACAGTCCCTGTCCAAGGGAGCTGCAAGGACAAAATAGAAATTTGTGGATGCAAAATGAGATTACTGATGTGGTTGCTGAAACTTATAAAACTCACTCAGTGATAGGGTGTGTGGTGGTCTGTAAAGGGGATAACCATGACACCTTCAAGCTCTCCTTTATACCCCACAGCAGGTGGAATCAGGACTTAGGTTCGAATCCAGTCAAGCTATATACATCTATGTGACTTGGGCAGACACTTTTCCTCTTTTAAGTATCAGTTTCCTCATCTGTAAAGCAGGAGTGATAAAACCTACCAAGCCTGTGAGATGTCCCCATGACAGAGCACCCAGCACGGGCCACATAAGGGCTTCCCCGATGTAAGCTTAAGCAGGACAGGCTCGGGCTCAGGACCGAGGCCTCTGGAGCTACTCTCCTACAGGCTGGGTGATCATAGACAATGTATTTCACCTCTCTGAAGCCTCTTTTTTCTCACCTGTAAATTGGCCATGTTAATACCTAGGGTATATTTCCTGGGGCTATTGGGAGAACCAGTTAGAATATATTTTTCACATAAAATGTCATTCAGGTAATTATGGCTGTTTTAAGCCTTATAAACTTAGATCTTGCCCTCATAGACAGAAATGAAACAATTGCTGGGACTGGATCAGATATCATAGCCAAACCCCTACACAAAACAACAGACTTATCATTCAAACCAATCAGTGAAAATAATTGGTCTTGTAAGTTGTCAATATCCTGTGCAACAAAAGCGGTGGTAGAACAACCTTGAGCATTTAGGGGGAGTTGTAGGGATACCTCCTAGAGAAAAGATGGAGTTGTTGCCTCCCATGTGCTCTGCTACATCTTCTCTTTAAGTTTTCCCTTTGCCCAAAGCAGCATGGACCATCCGTTTAATCAACCTCCACCACAACTCTGTTTAGTTCCTCAGGAAGCCAAGTCAGCAACTGCTCAAAGGCCTCATTCTAAGATGTGCTGATGGAGTATGGCCTGCCTCAGAGGGCCTCTCCCTTCAAATAAGTCTAGATTGTCTGGTTTGTTTGTGAACAGAGCTAGGTAGGTGCCGAGTGGCTCAGAGAGGAGGCTGGAAGTGACCTTCCATGACTCAGTTCCACAGGTTTGTTTGCAAGAACACAGACACACGAGTGACCACTGACATTATGTGTTCCAACATTATATACGGGGTATATTTTGCTCAGAAACATGCCCTGTTAGTTGTTGAAACCTTTTTTGCATCCCCTGAAACAAATGACACTATGGTGTATTTTCTTTTGGGGGGCAGTAAATAAAAGTCTTTTATGTTGACAATGATAATATTATATTCTACAATCTATTTGCATTTCTCTATCCTGTGGATTTTATTGCTTAGTATAAATCCCTAGGTTGAGGTGCATTAAGCTTCACTCAGAGAGAAACAATGCATTTTATCATAGGGCCAGACAGCTACATGCACAAGATGCTACCTGCAGAGAGTGGCTTCTGCCCAGATGTGCAGGAGAGATGCACAGAGAGGAAGAAATGCATACGTGTGTGCAGGTTTTGGCATGTGCACAAGAAGCCTGGAAGGATTTTCTTTGGATCTACAGTCAAAATGGATTTCCAAGAGGAAGCGGTCTGAACACACGCCTCTTCCCTGTGCTACATTCGGTCCCATCTCCGCCAGCCAGGTTTTCAGGAAAGTGATCAGCACTGGCTTCAGCTCTGGCTAGAGCTCTTTGGCCAATGGGATGGGCAGAAAACTGGAATGAGGACAGAAAAGCACCTCAGAGGTTTGGAGAGTCGACTCTCTCACCACCTTGCTGTAGGTTTTCCGAATACTTCTGAGTGTAGGAGCATTTTTTCTCAACAGGCAAGTCAGGAGCTGCTAAGATAAACCATGTCAGTAAGCTCGAGCCAGGGTTAGTATTTACCATTAATCGGCCACCAAGTGCTTGCTATGTGCCACGCATTGTGCTAAGCACTATCTCATTTAATATTTACAGCAGTCTTATGAGGTAGATGCTACTGTTATCTCCATTTTACAGATGGGGAAACTGAGGCACAGAGTTCCACAGCTGGTAACTTGCAGAATAGGAATTCAGCCACTGGAGAGTCTGGCTGTAGTTTTTTTGTGGCAGGAGAAAATATGCTGTCTAAATTTGCCTTGGGAAACCATGATGGTGATTACAAAACCACTTCTACGGCTTGCCTTGACCTAGCAGGAATGAAGACATAAAGAAAGAATGAGTGCATCGTGGCTATGATGGGATGATGATGTCTGTTGTGTTGTTTGGTGTCAGCTTCTGTAACTCCTTTCTATTTCAATCAAGGCTATTATCTTTCCCTCTCTTTTAGTGAAGTTTCCTAGATGTAGAAAATGGGAGTGTATTGGGTATCTCAGGGTTTTCAGCTGAACTGAAGGGTCTGATGGTAACTTTACCCCCAAATCCCTGAGAGAAAAGTAGGGAGTCTCTGCTTCAGCTCTGCTCAGAAGAGCTCCCCACACGTGGCGGTTTCTGTGTCACTAGACTGGTTAGGTTAACCAAATGGGTCTTCTAAATACCCAACTTTTAATAGAAAACTTCTGTGGCTTGGGTTATTAAAGTCATAACATGCTTATTTAATCGCATTTTAAGTCCATCTATCTTTTTTGAGTCTAAGGAAGACTCACTCGGTCAGAAGGAGTAGAGGGAAGAGGATTAATACACGATTTTCTCTTTTTCCCCTTTTTCTTTTAACTTAGCCTGAGACTTATTTGAATGCCTGTTTCATATTGAGCTTTTAAGTATAACATTTGTGAGTGAAATTGCCCCTTTTATTTTCAAGGTAATTGAATTCCATTTTTCACTTTCCATTTCCCTCTAGAAAAATCAAAACGTTTTCAGAGCTTGGCTTCTTAGTGGGTGATTTTCTAAGGTGGGAACTTCAGAATCATAAAACATTCTAGTGCGGCAAAGGCATTCAGGAACCGGATGGCCAGTCCCCTCCTCCACAGATGAACAGTCTCCACCAGCCAGTCTTGGAGAACATATTGATTTCACTGTGTTTTTATTTGAAACACCAAAGGAATGCCCATGTCTTGTCCTTGGGCTAGGGCTGTGGGTTAGGGGAGCTGGATTTCTGTCCAGAATCTTGTCTTCTGTAGGGCAGCTGAGGGGCATTATTACTCAGAGGTCCCCGGAACCCTGTGCTAAATTGGTTTGGATCAGTATCCCTGAAAGTGTTGGACAAAGGAGAGTCGATTTTAACTGACACCTGGACACGACTTTAAATAACACTGTATCACAGAGTGACACAATGATTGTCTTTCCAACTCCTTTTCGGTCTTTCCGATCGTATCAGGGACAAAGTCTCAGTCTGGTGCTGTTGTGTCGAACTACCTTCTCATCTCTGTTTTTTAAAGACAGACAGATCAAGCCTTACTCTTAGGGCTTTAGAAGGTAATAGTTTCCGATTTGGATTTCATCACATTGTTTTATTTCTTTTTTAACATTTTTTATGACAACTTTTGCTTTATAGTAGTTTTAAAGGTAGGATAAAATTTTGATTTGAAAACAAGTTGGTTTGGGATTTTTTTCACTTTTACATAAAAGACCCACCTTCACAGCATATGAGCCTCTAAAGTTGGGGAAGCAGTGGCTTAGGTGGTCAGGCAGGAAATTCAAGGAGGTTGGTTTCTGCCAAAGTCAGAGATGATTGCCACTTACCGGAAGGCTGTGTTGGAACAGAGTGGGCACAGGTATTGGGAGCAGAGCTGATTTCCAATCCTCCCGCTGCCCTCACTGACCGTGTGTGTCCTGACCTTCTTGAGCTTTGGTTTTCTCACCTGTGGAACGGGTTTCATGAGTAGTTGGAAGAGAGCAAAAGAGCTTCATTTTCTACAACAGGGTGGGTGGTGTGATTGATATTCATCCCAAAGCTGCAGGCTCCCCACTTCTGTTTTTTTTATTGCCAGGGCTCCAAGTTTGCTTCTGGATGGAAGGGAAGATGGACTAGAGCTGATACCCCCTGCACCCTGGTGAAGAAATGCACCCTGAGGCCAGAAAATAGTATAAACCCATCTGGCTGCAACATCCCAGCAGCTTGAAGAGCAAAGTCACGTGTGAGTTTTGTGCACGGGCAGCCTTTCCTCTTCTCAGGCTGCAAATCTTTGGCAATCGGAGGCAGGCTCTGAATTAAGCTTAATTAAAATTCACTCTTAATTAGGGCCATTACTTAAAATCAATTCTACATAATAAAGCTGTGTAATCATAATTAAGCCCCAGAAATGGGATTAGGAAGCACAGAATGCAAAAGCCAAACATGGGTGAGCCTGGTGCTGGCAGGGGCAATGGCAGAGACTTCTCGAATTAACCGAATTTTTAAATAGCCAAGGCCCCATGCGTGCTCTGATGAGAACCTCGGTGGCAGGCAGCACAGTGAGCTAATCAGAAAAAGGATTTGAGATGAATAGGCCCCGAGAGGCAAAGCTCCATGGTGTGGTGTTACGGGCAAGAGGAAGGAGCGGCATAAAACGGAGGGGATCAGATGAGTCTCCTCTCCAGGCCCCGTTTCCCCAGCTGTGACATCAGGGTGGAGGGCAGCTGTTTCCCAAGCAAGGATGTCTCTAATGACTGTCTGCAAACTCAGGACCCCTGATGTGGGGCTCTCTTGAGGGAATTTCATGGCAGCAAAGTCAGGATCGATGCCATCTGCTTGTAGCTTGAGAGGGGTCCTGTGGAGATGAGTTTTGTAATTGTTGGCATCATTGCAGTTACGGTTGTCTATTTTTTAACTAATGAAGTGGGGGTGTGAAGTAATATTTGACAGTCTCTTACTTCCACACTAATAAGCACATAACAATTAGGAGCTTGGTTTTGGAATGAGCCAATCAATTTTGAATTTTGGATGTGCCAATTATTGGCCAAGTGGTCTAGGGCAACATTTACTTCACTTTTCAGTTTATTCCACTGTTGTATGAGAATTATAATAATAGTAGATAGGCCGGGCGCGGTGGCTCACGCCTGTAATCCCAGCACTTTGGGAGGCCGAGACGGGCGGATCACGAGGTCAGGAGATCGAGACCATCCTGGCTAACACGGTGAAACCCCGTCTCTACTAAAAAATACAAAAAAAACTAGCCGGGCGAGGTGGCGGGCGCCTATAGTCCCAGCTACTCGGGAGGCTGAGGCAGGAGAATGGCGTGAACCCGGGAGGCGGAGCTTGCAGTGAGCTGAGATCCGGCCACCGCACTCCAGCCTGGGTGACAGAGCGAGACTCCGTCTCAAAAAAAAAAAAAAAAAAATAATAGTAGATACCTTGAAGGTTGTTCTGAGAATCATGCATATGTGTATAGCACAGTGCCTGGCAAATAACAACTAATTTTATATTGTTTCAATGTATTTACAGTGTTAATTATATTTACATTTTGAATTTACTGTGCATCAAGCACTGTTCTGTTTTATATGTATGAGCTAATTCTATTTTCACAATCACTCTGAATAAGCATTATTATTTTCTCTGATTTCTAGATAAGGAATCTGAGGCTCAGAGAGGTTAAGTAGCTTGCTGAAGGGCACACAGAAAGTAACTAGCAAATAATAAGAGCCACATAAATAATAGTTATTATTATAAGGATACTATCTGTCTATCTGTATGTGCTCAGAAGCACAGTGAAATCCCAGGGGAGGTCACTTACCTGTACTCATCCCCCAGAACCCAAGCCTGTGCTTCTAACACTGCCAGAATAAGGCCAGGCATTTGAGTTCAGAGCTAAAGCGCCTGCCAGGTGCAGATTCCAGAGCTGTGGAATTGGAACCAGGAGGGAAAGCCAGAAAGAGCTCCTCCTCGTATCTGTTTTTCTTTAATTATTTTATTTTATTTTATTTTATTTTATTTTATTTTACTTTATTTTATTTTATTTTAGAGATGGAGTCTCTCTATGTTGCCCAGGCTGAACTCAAGCTCCTGGGCTCAAAGGATCCTCCTGCTTCTGTCTCCTGAGAAGCTGGGATTGCAGGCGTGGGCTGCCATGCCCAGCTCCGTATCTGTTTTTTGATTTAGTGTTTTAGTTCAGGGGGTGCCTCGCACCTCTCACGCCGCGTATGTGAGTGCTAACTGTGTGCCTGATGCTGAGTTGGTCCAGACATACACTATCTTATTTAGTTTTTACTACAGCCCCGCAAGTCAGGAAGTATCACTCCCATTTTGCAGATAAGGAAACTGAGGCTCAGAAAAACAAAGCTCGTTGACAAAAGTGAAATATATCATTTGACCCCAAATTGGCACTGAGCTGGAAATTGAGTTTTCAATCCATTTCATCAAACACTATGCAGTTCCAGGAAAGCTGCTCAGGGTGGGGTGCCTCCCAGACTCTGCCTCTGCTCACAGCCAAGTCAGCTCGGCTCAGCAGGAAGAATTTTTTTGTTTTTTTTTCAGATGGAGTCTTGCTGTTATTATCCAGGCTGGAGTGCAATGGCACAATCTCGGCTCACTGCAACCACCTCCTCCAGGGTTCAAGCGATTCTCCTGCCTCAGCCTCCTGAGTAGCTGGGATTACAGGAGCGCACCACCACGCTCAGCTAATTTTCTGTATTTTCAGTAGAGACAGGGTTTCACCATGTGGGCCAGGCTGGTTTTGAACTCCTGACCTCAGGTGATCCACCCGTCTCCGCCTCCCAAAGTGCTGGGATTACAGGCATGACCTGTCGTGTCCAGCCAGGACCTCTCTACAACTAGATTTAGAACCAAATATACCTTGGTGCTGGTGATGTCCTGCAGTTCACATTTCCCAGATAGCTTCAGGCCTATGCAGTGATTCCCTCAGTGGTATCCATTCTGCTCACATTCCTCCAGTGTGGAGGACAGCACCACTTACTAAGCTAAATTCTCATTTCCTTTGACAGAGTAGAGCCAAAGAGAAATTTGCCCTGGGCCTGATATTCATGAAGGCTTTCCAATTCAGACTCGATATCATTGCCAAGTCAGTGTGTTTGGGTGAGTATATGTTGAAAGCATTAAATTGTTAAATGCAAGAGTTTCAATTGTATCATGATTTTTGCAAATCTGTATTAGAATTTCCTCATTTATTAATGTGTCGGGAACATTAATTGAAAAAGAAAATAGGTTGGGGTCTGGTCCATTGTCCATGCCTAGGGGCCCTGAGAGTTAGCAAAGACATTCCTCATTGAGCTCAGATTGGTACATTTGTGACATTTCTGCTCCCTGGCAAGGGTCCAGAGAGGACTGGCTCAGGGAAAGCATCTTGTGCTGCTGCCACCCTTGACTCGACTGTGTGGGAATGGAGGGAAGTCTTGCTCTGATAAGGAAGGATACACCATTACTGCCCAGTGCCAACCTGATGCAGCCAAGGGCCCTCCTGTGGTTAAGAGGAGGGTAAATGGTGAACGGTAGCGGACTTGGTGGCCATTTCCGGTTTCCTTGGATCCTAGATGGTCGGCCCTGTAAGCAAATGGTGACCACTTCCTTGTGCCTGCACCAGGCACCCCGCTACACAACTCCAGGGGCACCACTCCCATGGTATTTTATGTCAATGCCTCCCTGTGGGGTTGCGCTACATGGAACCCCTGAGGCAAATCCCAGCTCCAGAGAGTTGAACCCCACATGGAAGTGCTGGGCTCCCGGTGCCCATAGACCTTGACTCCTGACCAGAGCAGGCTGCCGGCCCTCTTCCTGCATAACCTCTTTGTCCTTCAGCATGAGAGTATTTGCCTCTATTTACACTAAATAAAGCCAGCTCCACTTGCTGGTTCCTGTATTTTGGGCAAGCTGAGCTGGAGGCCCCTGAAGCCAGTCCAAGCAGGCAGCACAGGCAGCCGTGTGTCCTGGTGGTGGTCATGCGGATGACTCTCCAGGCCAGGTCCTCCTCCAACAACGTTTACTAAACACCTTATCTCCCTGAAAACACGTGAGGTAATGTTTATGAAACATCACCCTGTTCTTTCCACCAGGCAGTGGGGGAGCCAGGGGGGCACTCCCTCACCTTCCTCGCTTCCCTCTGCCCTCTTCTGCTCCCCTCATTTGAGTGAAAAAGCACGCTGGGTCTTCCCTCACTGCAGGCCTGAGCATAGAGCAGCACCCTCCACGGGCCTTTCCAGGCCTTTCCATCCACTCCATGTCTCCACTTTCCAGGGCACATTCACCGCCCCCTGGGAGTGTTGTCGGCCTCATTTTACACAGGAGGAGACAGGCCGAGAGCAGCAGAGCCTCTTGGCCAAAGTTACAAAGTGGCTTGGTGGTGAGCTGGGGACCCACACTCCTACCTTCTAAAGCCCCCTCTGAAATGCTGTATTTGTGATAACTACTCATTTAAACATTCCTGATTTTTCTACAGATGGATGACTGGGTGGATCAATAGCTAGTTACATACATAAATCGAAAAAAGATAGCTGAACAAATGAATAGGTGGATAGAGATGATTGTGTGAGTGGGATAGAGAGGTGACTGCAGACTCTTCTGGAAGAAAACAGGAGAAACTGTGGGCAACAGCTGCCTCTAGGAAGGGAATAAGGCATCTGAGGAAGAGAGAGAGATGACTTTTTTCTTTTTTGCTCTCTCTAAACTGTTGGAATGTTTTTTATGTGCATAAATTAGTTTTTAAAAGTCTCTTTTTCTATTTTTTGCCCTCTATTTCTGTGTGTCTACCTACAGGAGAAATCAGAAGCCAACACACTAGAAAAGTTGCAGGAGATTCCTAGGAGAACCCACAAAGTCAGTTCCTTGCCGGAAACCTGTTCATCCTCCAGATGAATCCAGTGCATTGGATGGGCTCAGATGCACAGGTGACGCAGGCAGACCCCCTACTGAAAAGAACAACAGGGGAAGGCAGATGAAACTCAGATTGTGGAGTCCGAGAGCCATGTGGGCCCACTCCAGTTACCTCTACCCCTGGTCCGTGACCAGAGAATCCTTCAGCAGCAACAGCAGGGATGTTTATTTCACTGGTATGTATAAAGCGACGGATTGAAAACAATTTGCATGCCCAACAAGTTGGAACTGGATAAATGATTTTTGGTTCAGTCACACAGTGGAATATCATGCGGCCATTACGAATAAATAAAAAATCCTATATTTTCCATATTCAACTTTAAACTGAAAATAACTCAACAAACACCTTCATAATTAGGCTCCCTGAGATTGGAACATGAAGTGAAGTCCACGTGTGTCAGAATGTTAACAACACCTAACTCTTGGTTGTGATATTCTGAGTAACTTGTATTATTTTTCAGTTTTTCCCCATTCCTAACGTACAAATGTACTATTTTTACTGTAAAAAATACACATTTGTGAAGAGCAATAACATAAATCTCTGCACAGGCAGATTGGAAGGACATCAGACAAAATGATACCTTTTGGTAGTGAAATTATAAATCACTTTTTTCTTCATTAGAGTTTCTGAATGTTCTGCATTTGATATGTTTACCTTTATAAAGGGTCAATCATATGTAAGACGATTTTTTAAAAGACAAGTAGACAGGGAAAGAGAGGTCTGCTGTTGCAAAACCAAAGCTGGGGGCTCTCCAAAGCCCACTTATGTCAGTCAATTGATATTTCATGAACCTCTAGAATGTACAAATCACTTTCCACTGGGATTGGGGGGATGAGAAATACAGAGATGAAGGAGATGCAAACACTTTAATCAAAGAAATCACAGTCCAGTTGGGAAGAGAAGGTTCTGCATTATATAAGTAGCAAGGTCTTATCTGAGAGGTTAGTCTGTCAAGAGTAATAGCAATAATTACACAACAATATGTCAGAGTGGCTGGGAGCTCCAGCTTCAAAGCTACCTCGCCTGGGGGGAAACTCATTTCCATTTCTTAACCATATTGGGCCTGAGCCTCAGTTACCCACCTCTTCTGTAAATGTAAACTACCTCTTGGGGTCGTTGTGAGGATTAAATGAAGCTTGAGCCTAAAGGGGTTGAGCTAGGTGCTTTGCAAATAGTCCAACCTCAGCATGAGGCACGTTATCGTCGTTATGGCTGTGGTGTTTGTGGTCACCTGTCTGCAAGTCACGCTTTCACAGATATGCCAGAGCTGGGATTGGAAACCACATTAATCTAATTCCAAAGCCAATGATTCTACCACAACCAGACACTGCATTTACTCTCTCTGCCTAACTGAAATTTGTTCTAAACCTCACCCTAAGGTCTTGCCAGAAAGAAAAGCTAAATTTTCATTAAAAGATGAAAGGAGAAATGAATCTGTTCCAAAGGACACGAGAAGAAGAAGAAAATATCCCTTCTTGTAGGATTTTGCAACTTTGTCCAAACTTCTGCAGTGTGTAAAAGCAAAAAATCCTATGCTTTCCATGGTCAACGTTAGATTTAAAACAACCAAAAAGCGCCTTCACAATTAGGCTTCCTCAGATTGGAACGTGAAGTCAAGCCAGTATGTACCTCTTACTGCAGATTTCTGCACTGGGAATGTGACAGGATTTGGCTCCTTACACAAAGGGTGCTGGTTCTTCCTGGCTGGAGGGTAGAAGGTCATGAACAGAGGACAAAGCACAGGGAAGCGGCAGCATGTGGGGAAGAGCCCCAAGGATCTCAGTATGAAAACCAAGAGGTGTGAGCCAACTGCCCAGGGTTTGGGCTAAAAGTCTGGGGAAACTGATTCACAACCAGTGGAGGCCCAAACAGAGGGAAAATTCTGTTTACAGACTTCGATATCATTCAGAAATGTTACCTCCTTGAAAAGAGTTAATATATTTTTTCTTTTTTAAAAATTTCAATAGATTATGGGGGACAGGTGGTGTTTGGTTCCATGAATAAGTTCTTCAGTGGTGATTTCTGAGACTTTGGTGCACCCATCACCTGAGCAGTGTACACTCTACCCATTGTGTAGTGTTTTATCTTTCATTCCCCTCCCACTTAGAATCATGGTCTCCAATTCCACCCAGGGTTGCTGCAAAGGCCATTATTTCATTCCCTTTTGTGGCTGAGATGTATTCCATGGTGTACATATATATATATGCCACAATTTCTTTACCCACTCATTGATTGATGGGTATGCCGGCTCGTTCCACACTTTTCCAATTGCGAATTGTGCTGCTCTAAACATCCATGTGCAAGTATCTTTTTCGTATGATCATGCATTTTCCTCTGAGTGGATACCCAGTAGTGGGATTGCTGGATCAAATGAGAGTTCTACTTTTAGTTCTTTAAGGAATCTCCACACTGTTTTCCATAGTGGTTGTACTAGTTTCCATTCCCACCAGCAGTGTAAAAGTGTTTCTCCCTGTCCCTTTGGTCATCTGTCTTTTTAAAGGATCAACCTAAACTCAACCATAACCCATCCCATACCACCTCATCCTGCCTCAAGCTAGGAAATAGGAGTACAGAGAAGAAAACAGTGCAGATAAGAGTGCTAGAAGGTTGTGTGTTTGAACAAGAAGGAACACAGGTAAATGGATCAGGTTGCAAGTACAGCACCTGAGGCAGGTATGAGGTAGTAGCTAATGGGGTGAGGCAGAAAGAAAAGGCTTCCAAAAAAGCAGATACTTGAGTTGGGTCTTCAAGGCCATAGTCAGTGGTTTCCCAGTGGATCTGAGAAAGGAAGGTAAATTTAGGGAGAGGAAAGAACCCGCAGAGAGGCATGAGAATGCACATTGTGCATTCAGCGAGCTTGGTGGGTGGCAACACCTGGATCTCAAGTGTGTGTAGAGGAGACTTGGCACAATAAGGCCACTAGGCAGGTGGGATGGCCCCCAGAGGGTCTTGGCTGAGTAGCTGAGGGACATGCTGTAAGGGTAAGGGCCAGGGGAAGAGATGAACTCTGACTGGCTCCCTGGCAGTGGGTCCCCTGTGTGGTCAGCAGTTCATGGGTCACAGAGAATAACAGGCCCGTATCTCCATATTGCCCAACATGTTATTGTGTTATCACGTCTTCAGTTTGGAGAGAAGAATTAAATTCGTCTAAGTTTATCACTTACCAGATGACTTTGGATAAGCACATATTCAGAACCTCAGATAATTCATCCATTCATTTGCTCATTCAGAACAGTTCTTGTGCATCACTTTATATTCAGTGCTGCTGAAATTTCTTTGGGGGCTACACAAGTCACTGAGGCTCGGTTTTCATCTCAGGAACCTTATAGCCAGAACAAGGGAGAGGTGAGTACTAACTCCATGGTGTTGTCCCAACGACTTCGCTACTCGTTTCCCTTACCACCACCCCTTCAAACACTTCAGTGGACTTTCATCTCTCAAGAAAAATGCAGACTTTCATCTGGGCCTAAGAATCTCTATATGCACTACCCCTGCTCACCTCCGGGGAAGCATCCCCTTCCATCCCCACTCCCCTCCTTCTACTCCATCCTCATTGCCCCTTCTTTCAATGGTTCTGACAGGATCCCCTTCAGCCACAGGCCCTTAGCAAATGCTGTTCCCATGGCCCAAGTCATCTTCCGTGGTTCATGCCTGCTTCAGGTTCAAGTTACCCCTCGGGAGAATGTTCCTGATCAATCTGAATTGACCAAGTCCTTATTACACTCTCAAACTCCATGAGATGTCCTTCATAGCTCTCATCCCAGTTATAATTAGTTTGCATTTATTTACACAATGGCTGTATTAATATCTGTATTCTCCACCAGAATGAGAGCTTCATGAGAGTCAGGACTGTGTGTTTTCTCAAAATCAGCTTTATCGTGGTCTAATTTATGTATAATAAACACACCCATGTTAGATGTACCAATCAATGAATTTTTAGAAACTTATTAAAAATGTCTATGTTTGTGTAACCACCACCACCACCACACTCAAATACTGAACATTTCCATCACCTGAAGAGGCTCCGTGGTGCCTCTTCTCAGTCTGTCCCCACCCTCAGACAGCCATGGATCTGCTTTCTGTTCTTATAGACTGGGTTTGTCTTTTCTGCAGCGTTGTATGAATGGAATCATATGGTAGGCATTCTTTTGTGCCTGGCTTCTACCACTCGACATGGGGTTTTGAGCGTCATCTGTGCAGTGTGTATCAGTAGTCTGCTCCTATTTATTGCTGAATAATACTATTTTCTGAGTGGCTCAAAGGGGTTACCTCTGTCTCTTAAGGCAAGCCATCAGCTTCCTGAGGGCAGCGGCCACATGTCTTGATAGTCTGACACTGGTTATGAGTCTGACACATAACTGACTTTGGAGGTGGCATACTCCATCTTATCTGACCCAGGGTGTGGGAGTGACTGTGTCCCCACACTCAACAATCACCATGACACACACAGCAGCCCTTCCCTCCAAACCCCACAAGTTAAACCTCTGGGCCCAGCAAACCCAAGCACGTCTGCTTCTGTTCAGAGTCGTACTGATGCTTCCAATAGCCACAGGCAGAAGTTCTGGATTGGCCATGGTGATGAGGGGGCAAGGCTAGGTGATCATGGAGGAGTCCCTCTAGCACTATGAACTTTGATTTCCTTCTTTGTCAAATGGAGACACCGATATCTACCTCACAGGATCATTAAGGGGGCCCGTGTGTGTGAAGGTGCTGTGCAGAGCAGGAAATACAATGTGGTACATTGATGGTCAACTTCATCACTTAATTTCACCCCGTCTTGACTTAACTGCCTGTGCTACCCTTTCTCTCCTGGACCTTCAGTTTCTGTTCCTGTCAGGTGAGGGGTTGAACTAGAGTTCTCTATGCTGCCTTCCATCTTGGACTCTCTTGGATTCTAAGTTGTGGGGCAAGAGAGAAGGGGCCTGTCTGGTTTTCCAGCATTGGAAAAATTGGGGTGATTTTTTCGAGAACAACTGACTGCTCTGAAAATTCTCTTCATGGATAAAGAAAGTCAGCCCCTAGTTTCCAGATCAAGCCAGTGTTTTGCATCCATAGGCTTAAATCTGTAGCTATTTCTAAGCCCATTAGGGACAATAACAGAGCTCCTTATTTCCGGGTGTGCTGACTGGTGCGACGAAGCATGTCCTTTGCTGGGAACTGGAGCGTTAATGGGGATAAATGTGTCCCAAGTCACTGGCGGAACAGGAACAGCATTTCATTTTGGAAGCCAGTAGTTAAGTTAAAACCACCTCTATGTGGGCCTATTCAACAGAAGATCCCTGCGTATCTACTGTGTGTTAGATGCCTTATATATATTGTCATTCCCAAAAGCTCTATGATAGGAACATTGGGCCACATTTCAAGATGGAGAAATGGGCTCACTGGGGCATGCCTTTGCACATTCCCTCAGTTAGTAAATAGCCAACTTGGGGCCAGAATGCCAGGCCCCTTTCCACTGTAATAGGCCCTGGACTAGACAAAGAGGCTGTAAAAATAATTCAGAGACACTTGAGTTCTTTGTGGCCAGGAAGAAAAAGCAACAGTTTAATATTTACTAAAGAGAAATCCAAGAATGTCAGGACATCCATAACTTAACCATCTAATTTAACTTCCTCATTTTACTGGAGAGCAGATGGAGGTCTAGAGGGGTGATCTGATCTGCCCAGGTGACAGGCGGCTGGCCGCAAAGCCAGAGCTGTTACCCAGAGCTCCTGACTCCCAGGTTAGAGCTTTTCACTGCTGCAGCACCCAACTCCAGGGACAGACTGAGGCACTGTTGCCAGAACAAGGAAATGGAGAAGGAGGAACAAGGCTAATTCCAAGTCATCTGCCTCCGTATTCAGAGTTCAGAGTAAAGAACAGTTCTGGGAACCCGTCAGTGGAGACCTTTCCATAACCACACTTTTAAAATAGCAAAACACCATGTTCTTTTCCTGTGACCTCCTGCAGACTCAAGGACAATTTCAGAACGACCATTTAGTGAGATTCTGGTTCCTTACTCCCGACCCTTGGACATCTCATTTATTAAGACCTTAAGAGATCCTCACTCACTAAGGCCCAAGTACTTCTGAGCAGAAATCCCCATTTTGGAATTTTCCCATTTTTATTCCCAGTGGTACCAAGGACTTCATTTACTATTTTGCCCCAAACACCCTTTGTTTTGAAAGGGTAATTATTAAGTTGTCTGTATTCATCAGTCACAAATTATTTTTCCCCATTTTATCTTAAGGACAAATGGAAGCTTTGGATCAGTGTGAGATGGTCAGGGAATTGATGGTTCTAATGATAGCTGCCCTTGACTGAGCCCCAACCACCTGTCAAGTGTTCTGCTGAGAAAGCATGTGACTGGGCTTAGCTCATTTGACCTTCCCAACAACCCTTGGAGGTTATACCATTATCCTCATTCCACAAAGGTAGGGACCAGTGTTCAGAGAAGGCCATCTCAATAGGAAGTTGCAGGGCTGGGGCATCTGAGTCACTGAGCTATACTATACAATTTTCTCAGTCTCTGCAACTTGTTGAGGTCAAAAGAGCACTTGTAGACACATTTGGAACCTAGGGTCCTTGACTTCCTCCAAGCATCCTGAAAGAGTGGGCCTCCTCCGAGAGGTTGAGGGGGCTGAGAAGCTATAGAGGGTGAAGGTAAGATTCAGGTGGATCTCAGCCATCCTGGGAGCACTTGGCCAGGGCCCACTGGACCCCTTAACATTGTGCACAGTGACTGTTCACTAAACCAGGACCCAAGCATCCCACAGTGGGAAGGGTGGCTTGCACGACACATGAGGCAATATGACAGATGGGTTTGCATGCCAGGCAGACCCTCATCTGGTCTGAAACTCAGATTCTTTTACTGAAGAGCTATGTGATTTTGGGCAAGGGTTTTCATCTCTTCAAGTCTTGGCTTTCTCACCTGTCCAGTGGGGCCAGTACAACCGACCTCAGTGTTACTTCAGAGGATTCAATGAACGCCAACATTGTCCGATGCTTGGAAGACAGTAAGTGCATAATAATTGGGAGCTGCCATCCTTGCTACTTTCCAGGTGGTGCTCCAAGAGCCCCCTCGACTCCATACCTGAAATATTCTATGTCTGCCTCACCCAGAGTCTGTATTGCACTGAGACTAAGCTGTGACTTTAGGCATCTCTTGCACCAGCGTCCAGGGCCAGAGCGGCCTTCTGGGCATCACTGTTCCCCACTTCACAATCTGGCTAATAGCTTGCTTCCTCGTGCAAAGACTTGGGGCTCTGCCATCCAGGACAGTGGTGCTGGAGAGTGACCTGGAGACGGTGACAAGCAAATCAGTTGAAGGCAACAGAGAATGGAGAAAAGATGGAAGAGAAGTATGGGAGAGAGATGGGAGAGAGATGCGGGAAGTAATCTGAACTCCAGGAGACAGGACACTATGGTCGGTGAAGGACAGGGTCTGGTGTCCCACAGACCTGGGCTGAAAACCTGGCTGTCCTCTGCATTAGTGTGTCACTCCGGACAAGTCACCAGCTCTCTTTGAGTTTCAGTGTTCTCATGTGCAAAATGAGGACACTAATAGTTCCTTCTTCAGAAGTTTGTTTTTTGAGAGGATTTAATGAGATAATATATGCAAAGCACAGTGCCTGGCTCACAGGAAGTGTTCAATGTGACAGCCATGATCATCACAGTGATGATTATCTCGTACTAGTCAAGTGATCAGCCAGTTTTCTCAAAGGCTGTGTGGGGGCGGTATCATCATGGTTCCCATTTTACAGATAGGGAGGTCAAGGGGAGGGGCAGAGCCACTCGAATAGATAGATCTTTTTGCTTGCACACACTGCCACCCAGGTGGGCTCTAGCTGGGCTCTGGGTGCTTGTTGGCCAGAGGTGCCATGTGCAGGAGCAAAGCCATTCCCAGCCTTTTGACCCTCTTCCCTCTGGGACTGTCCCACACTGAGAAGAAAAGTTGCAGAAGCTGACCTCAAGGGGGCAGCATGAGCTCTGGAAACCCCAGGCTGGCTGCCGGGACTGGGCGGAGCCGGCTGCAGGCGGGGAAGCAGGTGCATCCAAAGGCGATCCAGGGAGCCTGGGGAGGGGCTGGCCTGCTGGGTCCCAGGCTGCCTGTGCTGGGAGCTGAGGCCAGGGCTCGGCTTTGAAAGAGAAGGAACTAGAGGGACACTGAATTAGGATGCTTGGCCCCCTCCCTTGCAACCCCCTCTCCCCACTATTTCCGTTCAGCGAATAGAGGCTGAACATGGCCAGGCGACACGGGGGATTGAGTGGGACGCGTTTCCAGACCTTCAGGGAGTGGGGGAGCCCAGTGCAGCCTGGGGAATGGCGGGGCGCGGTGTCATGCCAGATGGAATCTGGCTGAAAGAGTATTTCCCAAGCCACTAAGGGCGACGCAGAGCCCAGGACATTTCTTAGGCCTATGCTTGGACCCCTCTGGCCTCTGCTCACCTTGAGGCCCACTGGGTGCCCTATTTCTAGGCCCTTCCCAAGACCCTGAGTCAGAATTTCTGTCTTTTTGGCCAGCAGTTCAGAGGATTTCTGTACAGGCTCCCATCTAATAACTGTGCTGGTGACAAAAAAAAAAAATAAAAAAAATAAAAAGGCCATGAGGGAATATTGGGACTGTATATTGGTTACTCCTTGCTAGGCCCTGAGCTAAGTGCTCCACAGATATTGCTTTCTGCATTTTCCCCTTCACAATACTCCTGCACCTGCTTCTTATGACGATGGACTGCACTGGCTCGGAGAGGTGAAGTAACATGTACAAGGGCACACAGCTGCTAGACCTGAGGCAGATCACAACCCAGGGCCATCTGGTTCTAAAGCCTGGGAGTTTCACTCCCAAGTAAATGGGTGCGGAACTGGAGAGGGCAGCAAGGCTGGCACCTGGCCCACGGTCTAGGAAAGAAACTGGGATACCCCCGGCCTTCAAGAGCGGTGCCTGTCATGGACCCTGCCCCTTGCATCCTGGCACTTGTTGAACACTGAAACACGTAAAACTTAAAAAACAAAACAAAACTGGTAAGACAGGAGAACTAAGCCTTCTGTTTTCTCCTCCACCCTGGCCTCTTCCAGAGATGGCTCAGTCCCCATGGTCAGACCAGAGTCCACATGGCTGTTGTACCTTGAACACTTTGGCAGGAAAGGGGCTGGGAGTGGGAGGAGAAGGGCTGGGTTTGGGGATCCCTGGTAATTCTGTCTTTAGACTCCTTCAGCTTATCAGATGCCGGGCCTTCCAATTCTGCTTGCCTTTGCCCTTGGATTTTCAACCATAGTTTCCTTATTTGTAAAACGGGTCTCCTGCTTCTGGCTGCAAGGGCAGTTTGCAAGGACTCTGTGAAATCATGTGGGAGAAAGGAGCTCCAGGAACCCGAATGTACAGTATGAACATCAGTAATTACTTGGGACAACTGCTGAGTGCTTCTGGCTTTCAGAAATTGTGATCAGTTCAGTGGGATTCTCTACACTGTCTCTGGATCCTGCTAGTGAAATTAGGCTCAAATAGTCTATTTGAATGATCCCTGTGTGCGCTCTCTCTCTCTCTCTCTCCCCCATTGTGTCTCCCCATCCCATTCCATCTCTAATCTGTCTCACTTCTTCACTATTCAAATTAGTTATTTGAATGACTAGAAGCCAGAAGTTTCTTCCCAGGCCCCACGGCCCAGAACTCGTTGAATTTTCAATCAATAGAGGCCCCTCCGTCAGGCCTCTATTGATTGAGAGAGGGACCTCTATTGATTGAGAAAAGCCAAAGTTCTCACCACCTTCTGTCCAGTGTTCTTACCACCTAAGATTTCAGCTGGTTCATGCACCTTGTCTACAGGCATCAGTGTGTTCCCCAGTTTGCAAAGAGAGGAGAGAAGGAAAGAAGACTTATGAGCGCCCCTCAGAGTTCCAGACAAGCAAATTCCTTCATTGGTTAAAGGTGCCATTTAGCCAGAATACTGATGGATTAGTAACAGGGAGAAAAAAAGACAGTACCATTAATAACACTGACCATTCCTGAGCAGGGGTGGCCCTGCAACGCCATCTACTTGCCCTGACACCAGACACCTCTCATTTTTGAAATTGTGCCGGTCTTCCCACACAAGATATCATCAGCATATGGCTCAACCCACAGCAGCGACTGTGAGACGGCGATGGCTCTTCAGCTCCACGGAGTCAGGCTGAACTCTCAGAATCCCCCAGTTTGGGCAAATGCTTTCCTCTCTCTGAGCCTACATTTCCACTGTACCCGTATAATGGGCACTTCCCATCCCTGTTCCCTAAATTTCAGGGTTAAGGGGAGGATTTGATGAGATGAGATAATCCTTAGAGGCAGGGTGCTTGGCACTTAGTCGACGTGTGCTCCTCCATCCTCCTGACAAACCTCCAGGCTCCCTAGAATGTTGTTGCATTGTAGGCAACAAGTCTCTGACTCCTCAAATAAGGGTACAAGTGGTACTGACATTTTGGCTTGAAATGGCACTTCGGGGACTCTAACCAGAGAAAAATGAAAGCTTGTAAGAATGCATATGCACGTCGTTGATAATTGCTGCATTGATTGTATTTGTCAAAAGGGAACTGGAAAATCTCCCCAAGACGAATGTGTCTCAATAAGGGAGAGTCTGAATAAACTGAATACACTATGGCACTCTACTCTATCGGACTAAGCAGCTATGAAAAATAATGAGGTTTTTAAAATTGGTCTGGAGAGATGGGCATGATGCATTCAGCGAAAAAGCATACAAAGAAATATATATATATACTTATAGTATGATCTTTTAAGAAAAAGCAAACCACGTTTTGTCCCCTCCTCTCCTATGTGTGGACATACATCTTTCCATGACCCTAAAGAGAAGTACGGAGTGATTCACACCAAGTGTCAACCTTGCTTATCTCTGAGTGGGTACAAAAGGAAGAGACGAATGGGAGAAATGAGGTTTAAGAGTCTATTGAGGGCCGGGCGCGGTGGCTCAAGCCTGTAATCCCAGCACTTTGGGAGGCTGAGACGGGCAGATCACGAGGTCAGGAGATCGAGACCATCCTGGCTAACACGGTAAAACCCCGTCTCTACTAAAAAATACAAAAAACTAGCCGGGCGAAGTGGCGGGCGCCTGTGGTCCCAGCGACTCGGGAGGCTGAGGCAGGAGAATGGCGTAAACCTGGGAGGCGGAGCTTGCAGTGAGCTGAGATCCGGCCACTGCACTCCAGCCTGGGCGACAGAGCCAGACTCAGTCTCAAAAAAAAAAAAAAAAAAAAAAAAAAAAAAAAAGAGTCTATTGAGGCCAGGCGTGGTGGCTCACGCCTGTAATCCCAGCACTTTGGGAGGCCAAGGTGGGTGGATCACGAGGTCAGGAGATCGAGACCATCCTGGCTAACACAGTGAAACCCCGTCTCTACTAAAAACACAAAAAATTAGCCTGGTGTGGTGGCGGGCGCCTGTAGTCCCAGCTATTTGGGAGGCTGAGGCAGGAGAATGGCATGAACCTGGGAGGCAGAGCTTGCAGGGAGCAGAGATCATGCCACTGCACTCCCGTCTGGGCAACAGAGCAAGACTCTGTCTCAAAAAAAAAAAAAAGAGTCTATTCAATGTATTTTTTGTCTTTGAATTGTTCACTTTTTTCTAAACACATGCATCTTTTTTTTTTTTTTGTAATGAAATGAAGTTGTTAGAAGGCCACTGCACAAACAAGTCCTCAGTGAATGAAATGAGTAAATGAATGAAATCTGATCATCCTACCATTTGCAATTCACTCTTTTGAGACAGGAGGTGTTTTCCTGTTCCAGATTCTCTACCAGTATGCAAATACCCCTGAGCGGAGCTGATAAAGCCGAAATTGTCACTGATCACTAATCTGGGCTTGTCAGCCTCGGGCCAAGATCAAAATAAGAGTGCGTGTGTGTGTGTGTGTGTGTGTGTGTGTGTGTGTGTGTGTGTGTGTGTGTTTGCGGGAAGGAGGAGAGAAAAGTATCAAGTTAGACATCTCTGTGTGCCTGGCAACATGCTGGATGTCTTCACACACACCAGTGCACTGAATACAAAAGCAGTCCTGCAGGAATTCAATTCACTTCTTTTTAAGAACAAGGCCACTAGGGCTTAAAGAGTTTATGATCATCTTGCCTAAGGTTCCATAGCCAAAAGCTGAGCTGGATGCACATGTAGGCCATGAACATCAAGACAAAGTAGAAAGCTTCCAAAGTCTCCTTATATAAGCAGACTTCTGTTTAGAAAACACTCATGATCGTCATTAACATAGTGATGACGGCTCATATCCGTTGAGTCTTAGCTTTGCTCCTTGCTGTCCCTTTGCTGAGTACTTCAAATGATTTTTTTCAATTAATCCTCACAAGCACACAAGGATGAGAACCATTATTATTCCCATTTTATAAATGAGGAAATTGAGGCACAAGAGGATAAGTAATTTGAGGAAAGAAACAAACTCAGAAAGTGAAGAGAAGGATTTTGAACCCACACAGTCTTAACTGTACTACCTGTCCTTTCAACCCCCAGGAGGACAGAGCTGTTCGTTACAACAGCCCTGACCCTGGAACTGAGGTCTTGGAACTCTGGTCCAGGGCTCTTTGCAGTACACCAGACCTATGTCAGTCCCCAGGCCTTGCTCAGAAACAACAGAGTCCTGAAGAGAGAGAGGCTGAGAGACTCACTCTGTGTCCTCGAGTTTGCCCTGACCGACTTTACGGAGCTTCCAGGAGTAACTCTGGTCCTCTCTGGGTCGTCACAGGGCATTTTGGTTTCACATTTTCCTGGGCTGCTGCTGCTTATTCCTCATAAGTCCAGTCACTGTGCAGCTCAGGCGGGATGCTGCATGCCTCCAGGGTGGCTGGACAACCTCTTTCAGGGCTTTGTTAAGAAGGCCGTCCTCATCTAAGACAGCGGGTGCCAGAATCCAGCCATTTCCTTCCCAACAGAATGATTTTTGTCATTTCTATCAATCAACTGAAACATTATTTATTTACTATTTTAATTTAAACTGAAGAAACCCTCAAACTTTATTTCTAAGAGGAAATCTCCATCACCGGTTATAAGTGGACAACCAGCACGGCTTGCCATAAATAGAAGGCTACTGTAAAATGAAGATGATAGAAACAGAACCAAGCCACTCAATTATAGCTGGGCATTGTGGCTTGCAGAAGTGCTAAGACTTAGCAGGCCTGCCTTCTGCTTGTTAAAATGAGAGAGCAAGTGTTGCAGAGGTATTGAGACATCCTAGCAGCTCTCAAGACTTTTCAGCTTGATACTACCTGAAGAACTGAGAAAGAACTAGAGACACCTCCCTCTGCCTAGGGCTGGTAGTTCTGACCTAGACACAATGGGAAGCACTGCCTTGGACATCTTCCTCCTCCCTGATGCTCGGGTGTTATCTACGCAGCTCTTGCAACCCCTTGAAGGTCTTCTATGGTCATTGGCCTCTTGGGAAATGCTCTTGGCCAGAGGACTTGTCTTGCCCAGTGATGGCCAGCTCAGCCCTCCTGTGTCTCAGACCAGCCCAGGCCCTCAGCCAGCTCCTGGAGCAACTTTGAGAACGTTCCAAAGAAAGGGTCTATAAGGGACCACGTGCGGTGGCTCACGCCTGTAATCCCAGCACTTTGGGGCGCTGAGGTGGGCAGATCACCTGAGGCCACGAGTCTGAGACCAGCCTGGCCAACATGGTGAAACCCCATCTCTACTAAAAATACAAAAAAAAAAAAATATTAGCCGGGTGTGATGGTGGGCACCTCTGTAATCCAAGCTACTTGGTAGGCTGACGTGGGAGAATCGCTTGAACCTGGGAGGTGGAGGCTGCAGTGAGCCAAGATTGTGCCATTGCACTCCAGCCTTGGCAATAAGAGCAAAACTCCAAAAAAAAAAAAAAAAATGGGGGGTCTATAAGGAGGTAGCATTACCACTAATAATAGTATTGTACCTAAGAAGGGAGTGGAATTAGTGGAGACAAATTCTTTACCTTTTCTGTCACTTGATTTTTTATAATGATAAAATATTTATATATTGCTTAATAATAAAGACTTTTCTAAGAAAGACAGCCTGACATTCCAGCTCACTGTCCTGCAAGCGTTAAGGTGTCCTCTTTGGGCATTTGGGAGACAGTTCAGGCGAGCAGGCAGGAGCAGTGGCTGCCCTCCACGGTGTGGCAGAGTGGGTCTCGTGACAGCAGTGCCATCCTCACGGGGCAGGAAACAGGTGTGGGTTCCAGTTTTTTCGGTGCTAGGGAGACAGTGTGACTTATCCTGGAATTTGAATCCAGGCTAGGAACTTGCCAGTGGGTGACCTTTGGCAAATCACTCGACCCCTCTGAGTTTTCATGGGGATTATACAGCCTACCTTGAGGAGGAGCTGCTGTGTACATACATGAAGCCCTAACCCACAATGGGTGTTTTGGTGTCTTGGCAGTCAGTACTGCGCCAGGCTGGCCAAATCACTTTTCCTTCCTGGTCCTCAGTCTTCTCATTAACAAGCTGAGGATGCGATTAGATCTGTGGTCCACAACTAGGGACACTGGTCAAACCCAACTGCCAGACTTGTTTTTTATAGGCCACAGGGTGTTTTCTGGTTAGCTGCCGACATTTACAAATGAGGAGATTGTACATAGGAATCTAGGTTTTGTGTGTCTCCTGAGAAATCTACAAATCTGGCAGCGTTAGGCCCACATTATGACATTCACTGGGAGCTGGCTAGGGGCTGCCCCCAAGACAGTACTCACCTACTTGAGCTGTTTAGCTATTTAAGTTACTGGGTGTTCAACATTCACAGTAGCTGCAATTAGGAATGAGGTTAGATAGCTGGCCCCAGGCCATACAAATATGAACAGGAGAGCCGGGACTTGAACCCACGCATTTTGGCTTTGTATATATTTATCTCCCCATGCTGCCTCCTGGTCAGGAAGCCAAGAACTGTACCAAGTACTGCAGGGACAGAGGTTGAGGCAGCCTGAGGCTCTCGGTGCTTTCTGCAGGCCAGTTACTTCCTTTCTGTGCTGGGGAGGCAAGGGTTAACCTTACCCTGCTATCTCACCCACGCCAGAGGCTGCCAGGATGAACTGTGCAAGAACTTGCTGGAGGTGGTTGAAGCAAAGCCTCCCCTTCTAATGACAACTGGTGTTCACCCTGATAGCAACCGCAGGCCCTCAGCGGCCCCCCCAGGGTGTGCGGGAGCCCTGCACTGACTCTGTTTTGCTTTGGCAGCGGAGCACACCCGCCTCCCGTTGCTCCAGCCCTCCTGTTTACCCTGCAAACAGCCAAGTGCTCCACACCATCATTTAGAGGCCAGGGGGCAGCTGCCATGGGGCACCAGGCAGTCCAGGCCTGTTTGAGCTGTCCTGGGACCTGAGGACTGCACGCGCCCAGAGCCCATTTGCCTAGGATTTAATGGGCCCCCACACCCCTGCTACTGCCGACAGGCAGCGGAGGGGAGGGGAGGGCGGTAAAAGGGGAGGGTGCTGCTGGGCTCTAGGTGACTTGGCTCTTATTGAGCCCCATGACCTTGAGCCTCTGGCTCTCAATGTCTCAGTTTCCCCATTATAATCTGCCCTTCCAGAGCTCCAGAGAGCAGCAAGCTCCTGGACTCAGAACATTCTGGTTCAGCATCTCTTGGGAGCAAGACCATAGGACCCTGACAATCATCAGCATTCATTGTTGTTAGCAGAGCTCAACAAGAGGCATTGGACGAAGACTTTCAAAACTTGTCATTGAAGTATAACATACTTTCAGAGAAGTGTGCATATCGTAAATGTGCAGCTCAATGAATGCTCACAACCCAAGCACACCTGTGTAATTAGCACCCAGATCAAAGGCAGAATACCCCCAGCACTCCAGAAAAAGCCCTCATACTCACCCTGTAGCCACAGCCACCATTTGACTGGCATCGTCTCTTTAGTGCTCACCACAATTCCATGAGGTTCATATGAAATCATTCGCATTTTATAAGTGAAGGAACAGGGCCTCAGAGTGGTCGACCACACCTGCTAGTGATTGGGCCAAGATTTGAACCCAGGCCCTTCATCTCCAGAGTCCACACCTGAACCACTGTGCCGGGAAAAGGGGCAGGCCTGGGTTAAGGTACAGATAGGGCCTTGTCACACCACCCTTGCCTTCTAGGAACTTCCAGGTCCAGGGAGCTGAGGTAGAAAGTCTTAACCACCCCTCACATGTGTCAGTGTTGTGTTATTTCTCACCTGTCTGCCCAAATTGATAGGACAGGGACCATGTCTTGTTTGTTTGCCACTCAAATCCCTGCCGGATGCCTGGAACACAGCGGTGCTCACTAAATATTTGCCACACGAATGAATGAATGAATGAATAAATGAATGAGGGAATGAATGAGAAAGAAGGAAAGAATGACGGTAGAAGGGAGAGAGGAAGTAGGGGAGGAAGACTGAGGGCAAGCCCTTTCTCCAAATTTTAAGCTCTGCCTCTCTCACCTGCCCCATGCTGGTTACCACACCTGAACTTTTGTTACAGACTTCCATTTCTAAAATGTCTTTTCAGCTCAGCCCTAGGCCCCCTAAGGCCACAGTGGCTACTATAATGTTTTCTCCACCTACCTGATGGTGGGCATGGGTCAGAGAGGGTAAGGGAATCAAGGTCGCCTCCAAGGGCCCCCTGAGCACAGTCTCCCCATTGCCGTCCCCACACTTAGGCCTCCCTCTTCCCTAGCTGTATCCCAAGTATTGCACCTCTCACCTTTGCTCCTGCTCTCCTTCTGTCTGGAGAGAACTTCCCTCTGGTCCTTCCACTTGGCAGGAAGGGCCACACTTCTTTTTTGTTTTTCTTTTCTTTTCTTTTCTTTTTTTTTTTTTTTTTTGGAGATGGAGTCTTTCTCCGTCGCCCAGGCTAGAGTGCAGTGGCATGATCTCAGCTCACTGCAACTTCTGCCTCCCAGGTTCAAGCAATTCTCCTGCCTCAGCCTCCCGAGTAGCTGGGATTACAGGCACCTGCAACCACACCCAGCTAATTTTTGTATTTTTAGTAAAGATGGGGTTTCACCATGTTGGGCAGGCTGGTCTCGAACTCCTGACCTCAGGTGATCCACCCGCCTTGGCTTCCCAAAGTGGGGCCACACTTCTGATCATTTGAGGTTCCACTTGTGTCATTTCCTATCTCTTAAAAATATATATATTTTAAAATTTTGTAGATTTAAGGGGTAGAAGTGCAGTTTTTTCACTTGGATATTTTGTATAGTGGTAAAGTCTGGGCCTTTAGTTGTAACCATCACCCAAACAGCATACATTGTACCCATTAGGTCATCTCTCGTCCCTCATCCCCTCCTAAAGACCATCCCACATTTTGTCTCTCCTTGATTCCCTTCCTCTATGATCTCACCTCCCCCGAGGTAGAAGGCCTCACTCCTGTACTGCCTTCCTCTGGTGCTGTAAACACACCTCCATAATCATTTGCATCTAATGAGCTCTAGTGATGGATTCCTGAATCTCTGTCCCTCATTAGACTCTGTGCTATGACGGCAGGATGCAGGAACAAATTAATTGTCTTCACGCTCTGTGTTTGTCATAGTGCTGGGCATAGAGCAGATCCCAATAGGCGTTGACTCCACCAAGTAATTAAAGGGTAGCTATCCGACTCAGATCCTTGATGCATCAACTTCTACCATCCAAGAATGTTCTTTGTAATAAACAAAATTCAAATGCCCACCATCCCTGCAACTCGAATTTATTCTTTCCTAAGAACAAACGTTAGAGGGTGAGTAGGGAGAGGATATAGGTCATTTAGGAGAACTGAGAAATTGACACTAAAAGGGCGAGAAGAAGAGAAGCTCATCTTCATGTCTTCCCCAAGGACTGGCCCCAAGTTAGGCTTAGTGTTCTCCAACCACTCCTTCTGCTTCTCTTCCCGATGTTTGACAGCTAGAAAACCGAATTGTGTCTATTCCTAACTCTTGACACTTTTGCTTTAGGATTGTATTACCTGCGAAGTCAGGAGGTCTGGGCCCCTGCTGTGTGACCTCGGCCAAGCTCTTTCCCTCGTTGAGCTGCTGTTTCCCTGTTGGTGAAATGAGGGCGGCGAGGATCAAGATGCTGTTTACAGGGCCCTCTGCTCTGACATACTGACTCCTCTACAGTTTCTTTGGATTGTGGAGATATTCCCTCCTCCCCTACTGGAAGGTGTAGGTCTAACTCTTAAGTTAAAATAAATTTTGTCAGGAGGGTTTTCTGAGGCTTTCATGGAAGATGTTTCAATAAGACTGGAGATTCCCTAACAGTGACAAAAACACAACAAGAAAAATAGCTACTATTTATTGTTTGTTTGTGCCAAGAGTTCACCATAGCTAAGAGCAGTGACTCCTGATCGCACCCTGTGAGACAGGTGCTGTGTGTTCCCAGTCATTTGTGTGAATACTGAGGGCCAGAGAAGTAAAGTCAAATTTGTCCGGATTTACTCTGTAAACAATTGGCAGAGTCACTATTCCAAACCAAGTCTGCTAGATTCCAGAACCTGGGAGCTTGAGGATGAAGCTGGACCCCAGCCTAGACCTCCGTCTGTGGTAGCACGTATCTTGAGGGAGGTCTTAAAATCATGGCTGCTCAGAGTCTTAGCCAGAACCAGTGAGGCCACCTGACGAAATTTAACTAGCTGCTGTCTCAGAGAAGGAAACTGAGACACAGAAAGATTTAGTGACTTGCACAAATTGGTGGTTCCCAATACTTCCGCATTCATGGACCACTTTGGAATATTGAAGCCTGAAGGACGTATTCAAAAGGATGACAAAGCAAACACCACATTTTATTAAAATAACTTTGGGGGATATATTGATGTTTTGGGTAAGTGTTAATTAAATACATGAATGAACACATGAGCAGAGACATGCATTTTTAGCTCTGCCTCCTCATCACCTTCTCCAGGGTTGGCCACTCTGTAGGCCCCAGAGTCTACTTCGTTGATGGAAGGAGTGACAAACACACTGAATGACACCCGAGATCTCAGCAACTCACCAGTTTCTGCCTGGAGGCTTGGGATGCTGGGATGGGATGTGTGGTCTCAGACCCAGCTTTCCATGACTTCCTAAGATTTGCAATTACCACCAGGGCCAGATAAAGGCAGTGGGAGTCTCTAGGAACACCTGGTTTATAGCCCCAGACCCACAACTTTTCAAAATGTCTTTCTCAAGCTTAGAAAGCTTGGTGCTAGACAATAGCAAAGACTTGGAACCAACCCAAATGTTCATCAATGACAGAATGGATTAAGAAAATGTGGCACATATAACACCATGGAATACTATGCAGCCATAAAAAAGGATGAGTTCATGTCCTTTGTAGGGACATGGATGAAGCTGGAAACCATCATTCTGAGCAAACTATTGCAAGGACAGAAAATCAAACACTGCATGTTCTCACTCCTAGGTGGGAATTGAACAATGAGAACACTTGGACACAGGGTGGGGAACATCACACACCGGGACCTGTCATGGGGGAGGGGGAAGTGGGGAGGGATAGCATTAGGAGATATACCTAATGTAAATGACAAGTTAATGGGTGCAGCACACCAACATGGCACGTGTATACATATGTTACAAACCTGCACGTTGTGCACATGTACCCTAGAACTTAAAATGTAATTTAAAAGAAAGACAGAGAGAGAGAGAAAAGAAAAGAAAGCTTGGTGCTAGAAAGCTTTTTGCTTCAAATAACAGAAGGCCTGCCTAGAAGTGGTTTAAGCAGTGAGTTCATTTATTCTCCCACATTACAAGAACTCTGAGCCATGAAAGTTCCAGAATATCCCTTCCATCTTTCTGATCCTTTGCACATTGGTGTGGTCTTGGCTCACCCCCTCATGGTTGCAATGGGGCAGCTGCAGCTTCCAGCATCACATCCCCATGTCAGTGTCTGGCATGGGAAGGTTGTTGGGAAAGAAACAAAGAAGGTTGTTTGTTTCCATGAATAAATTACATGCCCATGTGTAAGGAAGCCTGGGCAAGACAGTGTCTACCATTTTCAGCCTCTAAGATGGAAAGCGAGTTCTGCCTGCAAGGAAGACATGCTTTGCGTTGCGGGAGGGTGGCTGCTGGTTGGTTAACCAGATGTACCTGCCACAGCTGACAAACAGGAGTCTATCACCCACTCCTCCAATATAGCTCTGCTGCCGCCTCTCGCGTGGGACATGGAGTGATGGAAGCAAGGGAAGCTCCTGCTGGGGTCACAGGTCCCAGCAGTGGCTTGTTCTCCATTCTCCCCACTTGCCCCTCATCCTAGGCTGCCCAATTCTTTCTTGTCCCTAATCTGTGTGAAGATGGGAGTGCACGCAGGGATGATCTCTTACCGCAAAGACAAAACATCCATAACATGCCAGGTCCTGAGCTGAACACCTAATCTTTTGTCTCATTCATCTTCACTACAATTCCCATTTTACAGGTGAGGAAGCTGAGGCTTGGAGAAGGGAAGGGACTGGCTCAAGGTCACAGAGTAAGGGAAGAAACTGGGGTTGGGACTCAGTTGTTGACTCCAGAGCCTGCCCTCTCAGAAGTTATTATTGAATCACCTTCACTTAAACGCTCTGGGCTCCAATTCTAGAACCAATGAGCTGGAGCCCTAATTTTCATTCTGCCAGCATCTCCTTGGCTCAAGACCACCCCTTCTTTCCCCACCTGGCCTGGCCTCAGCTGGTCCCTAATCTAGGCTCTGTCACTTGCCTGACTCCTTCTCTCCTACTAGTTATTTCTTTGTATGTGTCTGTGTGTGGTGGGGAGTGGGGCTAAATGGGAGTCACATCCACCTGCCACCTTCAGGAGAGCTCTCTCCGGACAACTTAGACCCACAGCCTCCCCAAGGTCCTGCTCTGCTCCCAGGCAGGCCTTAAAAGGTACGCAGGCAATCAGACCCGATCTTGGAACCACCAGTGTGGAAAATCCAGGGGAACAAATCCTGTTGACTCTGGGCAGGTGCAGCTGTCACCATCCCCAGCCCCAGGTTCTGACTGGCTGGCCCCTCAGGCTCAGGGACAGGCAGGGGAGGGCAAGGGTGCTTGCTGCGGGAGGACGAGGAAACAGGGTGCTGTGTGCCCTCAATGGCCATCGCCATGCCGGCCCCAGCAGCCCCTCTGCTGGAATGAACCTGTTCCCCACCATGGAGGGAAAACCCACTGAACAGAGTGAGGTTGCACCTGCCAAATAAACACAGTGAACCTTCTTGTCAGTGTTCCCTAAAATAAAGTCAGATGCTCCCAGTCTCCAGGGTCTTGTTCTTTGGGAAGTGATCCCCTCCACTAACTAGTTCCTATAAGAAAAATCCGACTCAGAGGAGAGCTGTGAGGCACATAGCAAATAATCTACTGTATCCTGTCCATCTCGTGTGCACATCCCTGCCTCAGGATGTAAAATGCCCATATAGGAAGGGCATTCATCTTCCTCTTACAGTGGAGAACCCCTTGAAGTTGAGCATAGAAATCCTTCTCCCCACAAATATTTCTGGAGCCCCTGCAGTGGGCTCAGGATGTCATCCCTAGCTTAGAGCACTGCACAGGCCTGCACCACGCTCCACCCATCTATCCATTTATTCATCTGTCCACCCAGTGAGTGCTTGCTGAGTGCTGGCTGTGTGCATCCCATGCTGCACACTGAGGGTCCAGGGACCAAGGCATCCCTGCCTGCACAGGATGTACTATGCAGTTGAAGAGACAAACAGGGCAGCTCATGATCAGGGAGCTAAGAGCCTGGAGTGAGGCTTATCCCCAGCTCTGCCTGAGCTTAGAGTTTAACCGGGCTTTGCATCATTTCAATGCTTTCAGGAGCAGAGGATGCTCTCAGAAAACACCCAAGGCAGGGAGTGATCAGATTTGTGTTTTGGGAAAACCACCTTGGACTTGAGAGGGTGGGTTGGAGGCAGACTTTGTCTGAGAGGCTGATCCAGAGGTGAGACACGGCGGCCTGAACCGAGGTAGAAGAGGAGGGGGAGGGGCAATGGAGGGGATGGATTTGAACAATAATCAAGAGGTATCGCCAATAGGACTGAGTGAGAGATAAGGTGAGGGTGGTGAGGAAGACAGAGGGTCAAGGGTGATGCCCACATTTCTGAGTTGGGCAGTTTGGTGGACATTGGCGCCCTTTGCTGATGAGAAAAGGGATCCTGACAGAGGGGGTTGACTCACCAGGTCATTCTCAAGTCAGTGGAACTGGAGGAGAGTTCAAACTTCTTCCCGAGGTACTCCCGTCCCAGGAGACGATGGCCTTGGTATGCCCATGGGAGAGGGCTCCTGTGGGTTTGAGAGAGGGGAAAGGTGGTTTTCAGTCAAGGGTTCTCAACCCAGGGGCCATTTGTCAGTGTCTGGAGTCATTTTTGGTCATTGTGACTCTGGGGGTTGGGGGAGGTCATGGCATCTAGTGGCAGAGGCAGGAATACAGCTAGACACCCTACAGGGCACAAGACAGCCGCCCACAGCCAAGAACCATCTGGTCCACAAGGTCAGTTGTGCTCAGGCTGAGAAACTAACAGGCCTCAGGGAAGCTGAACAGTGAAGATGAGTCGTGACAGCTGTGGAACCAGATGCTCGCATTCAAATCTCAGCTCTACTGATTAGTAGGTGTCTGATCATGGGCAAGTTACCTGCCACTTAAAGGAGCCCACGCAGGTCCTGGTGTATAAGAGGTTGGCATTTAGTAAATCGTAGGGGGTCTCCAAGCTCGTCCATGAATCAGCTCCAATGGCCACACCCTGGGAGTGTGTGGAAGCTTACCTGCAAGCCCTGGATACTGGGTCAGAAACCTTTATGTAGTCATTATGATCAGAGTTGCCATCATGGGGCTTTTAAGAAGGCAAGGCACCGTGCAGTGTTTCACATGTATTGACTCATGTTACCTTCAGAAACGCTGCCAAGTAGGGCTTTTATTTCTAAATAGGGGGAATAAATGGGGGAAACAGAGACTCAGAGAGGTTGAGAGTGTGCTAGGCACTGGGAATACATGGAAGAATAAAGCTCATCTGTGTTCTCCGGGACTTCAGTCTAGTTAAGGAGACAGGAAGATAAACCAATACTACTAACATGACAACAGTAAGTGTCATTTCCACTCAGCCTCGTCTGACATGTATTCAACAAATAACTGATAAGTATCTACGACAGGCCAGGCCCTGTCTTGGTCGCCTGAGTTCCTGCCCTCGAGTAGTTCAGTCTAGTGGGCGAGACAGATTATAGGATGCCCAAGCGATGCATGCCCACCAGCAGCTGTGTGGCTTTGCATTTCCCAAGCACCAGGTTCTTACAGGCTTTGGCTCATTTAATCTTAAAATGTATCATGATGAGACATTATTGCTAGGCTCATTTTGTGGTTTGGGAACTGAGGTTGTAAAAGATTAAGTAACTTGCCCAAAGTCTTAAAACTGGTTTTTGGCAGAGCCGAGTTTGGACCCCTGAGCTTTCATACGCCAGTGCTCAAGGTCTTAACCCCTCCAGTGGATGCCTGCCCTGTTCTGCTGGGAGCCCCTGCTCATGCTGCACCCAGCGGCTCGTCTGCCACCTGAAGTCTGTTTGCTCCAGATATCCCTTTGAACTTCATCCTTCTGGAATTGACTGGCAATCAGCCCTGTGCCTGCTTAACATTGAGGAGAGGAGCTGTTGCAAGGTGCAAAGGCGGTGAGATCCTAAGAGATGGCAGCCAGAAGCTTGCTCCTGTGGGGCCCAGATGCATGGTAGACATCTCCCGGTGCACCTCCTACCCATCCAGACAGGATGTCCTTGCACTGATGTGATCTTCAATGAGGAAAATGGGGTTCAATCTGTTCTCTGAGAGAGGCTGTGTGAACCAAAACAAAAGGAAGAGGAAATTCGAAATGACAGTTTCATAAAAGGTGCTCTCTGCAGGAATCCAGGGAGGCTAATTTGCCTTACCCAGTTTCCGTTTTCAAATGTCCTTCAATGAAATTCAGTCAAATGGACCCAGGGAACTCATCTTTTAACAAAATACAGACCAGGGGTTCCCACTGTCCTGGAAACAGACCCCAGGGCCACATACAAGTTGTTGCTGGGCACCAGCATCCCAGCCGAAGCCCCAGTGTTGCCTGCACATGGAAGAACTGTAAGTCCTGCACATTTTTGTTCAACTGTCTTTGGATTCTGTTCATTCCACAAACATTTATTGAGCATCTCTCAGATGCAAGGCACTCTACAGCAAACTAAAGACACAATGGTGAGGCAAGGTGGTGTCTGTCCTCAGGGGACACACTGAATGGAAGCTATTTTCAGGGCTCCTGTTACTCTGGGGGCTTGGTCTCTTGCCTCCAGCAATAGGCAGTGCTTTTAGAGAAGCTAAAGAACGGATACACCTAGCTAGGACATGGAATGTTCTAGAATGAGAGTGTCAGGCAGGTCTCTACATTCAGCTGTTGGGTTCCCACGAGGACTCTCAGAATTGGTAGCCATTGGCCAGACAGGATCTTCACTAGTGGAGTTGGAGAAGTTCTTTCAGTGAAGAAAAATGGTCAGGCTGATATCATGAAGACTGACGGAAACTTGGGAAACTTGGCACACTCTGATATCAATATGAGCTCTACAAATCATGGATGAAATACAGAGTTTTAAATGGGGCTGGAGCTGAGTTGCCTCCCAATCATTCATTCCTTCACTCATTCATTCAAAAAATGTGTTGTATGCCTGGCACCATGCCAACTGCTTGACATGGGCTATCTGAAGCTGCAGAACATCTCATGAGGTGGTGTTATTAGTGCCACATTGTACAGATATGGAAACTGAAGCCCAGAGAGAGGAAGGAAGTTACCCAAGGTTGCACAGCCAGAAAGTGGTACTGAGCAAAATTAGGTCAAACCTTGACTCTGCCACCTTCGGCGGTGTGACCTTGGAATAAGATAACTTTACAGAGTCTTGTTTTTTGCTTTTTCTGTGCAAATTGGCTATAATGATCTTTACCCCAACGCTGCTATGAGGCTTAAATAAGATAATGTTCCCAAAGGACCTGGTCTACAGATACCCCTAGTACACTTTAATTCTCCTTCCCTCTTCTGTCTCCAAGGGATTTGAGCTGCAGCTCCCTCTAGAATCAGGTGGGTTTGCTCTATCTCTGAGAATTGGCCCTCAGACCTCAGCCCACCCATTCCTGGCCTTCTGGGGGCATCTGGAACAGCTGCTCAGAGAGCACTGGACAGGTCCGGTTCCCTGGTGGGTGAGCTCCAGGCGTGCTGCCCTGCAGAACAGTGTGTGGGAAGGGCGGAGGCTTCCCTCAGCTGAGAATGTAAGGACTCAGCAGCTCTAGTTCCCATATCTCTGTGCCTGGGCACTGCTGCCAGAAACTAGCAAGGCAATACCTGTTTTAAATGTAAGTTCATCAAGATTAGGGGGGAAAAAAGTGGAAATTCTGCCTAAGTGCTAGCACGTAAAAGGGCCTGCTTTTCCTACGTGGAGCCCCGTGAGCTGGTTTTCTTGGAAAAGCTAGTGTCAGTCAGAGACCTGACTTGGCCAGCAAGGGGTCCAATGGGCCCCTAACTACTGGGGTCTCAGTGTCCCAATGTCAGTCAGGAGGTGGGGTGGGGACGGATGCCTTGGGTGACGGGGGGAAAGCTCCCTGGGCCCTTTTGGGCTAGAAGACTCAGAAACCCAGTTTGCAGGGTAGGAATCAGATAAAAGGTTAAGAGATGAAGTCAGGAGGTAAAAAATTTCCTGTGACTTTGCACTGTCTCTTGCCAAGTGTTGCACTGGATGCTTTAATAAAAGCATTACCTCCAATCCTTGCAGCATCCCTATAAAAGAAGAGTGTGGATTATGACATAAACTACACCTGATAAAAGTTATTAGCTCTGTGATGGGACTGGCAGAAGGGTGAGAGAAGAAGGGTACCATGGCCACCATTTAATGAGGACTTTGCTCTCAAGATTGTTATTACCAGGCCATTTTATAAATGAGGAAACTGAGGCTTAGAGAGAGAGATCACACAGCTAGTAGGCAGAACTAGGTTTGAAACCAGGCTAGCATGAGGAGTTTAGAGTGAGATAGGGATGAGATGAGGCCCTTGAACTGAGGCCTGGAGATAAGGTGAAAAGGTAGGACAGCTACAAGGGGAGGTGGCTTGGACTGGGTTGGCAGCAGCGTTGGAGTATTGCTGTCAGATTATGGGTCTATCATGAAGGTGTAGTGAACACCTTTGAGAATGTGATGGAAGCTAGCAACCATCTCCCCAAAAACTGCACCCTCCACACTCCCATGACCTGCTGCATACAATCTCAGGGTGGTTATGGACCTCTCTAGAGCCAGTCTTGGTTTCCACATGCAAGACGCTCATGACTTTAGGAGTTTTATATTGCGTGGGTGCAGTGCAGCGTGAGTCCTGGCCCATCACTTTTTATGCCCAGCTGTGCTCACAATGTATGCCTATTGGCCCCTCTCCCTTCCCTTCCCCTTGCACTGCCCCTTATCTTCCTGCTGGGACATGCTTGGATGGGAAGGCAGAGCCACTGGAGGTGCCTAGGGTTTCTCAGTTCTCCTTGATCCCCGCTTGGGACACTGCCTCAGTGAGCCGAAATGGCCCAGTGTAGATTCTGCTGTCATGAGCAGCACCCTGGCAGCTCCTCCTGCTACGGGCACTGCACACACTCGTGGGCCAGCTCAGGTTACAGAAATGGAAGTGAGTAATGTAGAACTGGCATGTACCAGGAACCCAATAAAAGTGTGCAGAATCTGCACATACTTTTTTCCATGGTCCTGATAATAGAATGTTGTAGTTATTGGTATATGCCCCGTGCCTTCCCCATTAGACTATAAGATCTTTGAGGACAAAAGATAGCAACCTTACCTTATTTACATTGGAATAAGAGGTGGAAAGAGGGATCGAAGGAAAGAGAAAGTGTGCTGTGGACATCACAGTTTCATTTGGTTCAGGTAGAACCTGTTTTATTAACACATTAACTAAGCTGAGAGAATATGAAATTAGAGCTGAAGATTCTTGGATGCAATCTGGTAGGAGACAGTGATTACAGCACAGTGGGATGGAGAAAGCAAGCATTGACCATATCATTTGAACCCCTGGATCTAGCTGAACCTGAAGCCCCTTCTTGGTTTTGTAAGTCACTGTTTTTTGTTTTATTCTTTTATATTTTCTCCTAATACTAGTGTGTGCAGTATATCTGTCACTTCTAACTAAGAGTGTTGACTACGACAGAAGGGTGGAAGAAGTCAAGTGAACAGGAGGGAGGGAGGGCAGGAGAAAGGGATGTCTCCAATGTGTAGGGGGCACAAGAAAACTTGTGTCAGTTTGGATACAGCAGACTCATCCTAAGACCTCTGCAGCTCCCCTTCTGAGGATCTGGGGCTAGAATGCAGCCTCCAGGGTCAGCCCTAGACGAGGGCTTTAGGGAGAGAGGGAGGCTGAAGGTGGCCTCCAGGAGCTTTGGGCCAACAGAAGCCCTGGGAGGTGGGAGAGGGTTAGTGGAAGCCTGAGCAGCAGCTCCTCGTGTTTACAGTAAACAGAGGCGGGTGGCCCAGCCTTCCCTTGGCCCTCAGAGGGGAGGGGAACAGTTGATGGAAAACTCCTCCTTCCCACCTCCTCTGGGTAATTGAACAGGGGTTGGGTGGTGGGGTGGAGGACACACGGGACTATGAGGTGGTGCAGATTGCACAGTAGGTAAAAATCAACTGAGCTGGAGCGTGGGCTAAAGAAGAAAGCACCCACCCAAAGGCAGGCACTAATGACAACCACAGAGTGGCTGGCAAAAGCCTGCCCCTCCTCCCTTGGCTTTTTTATGTTCTAGGGAAGCCTGACTTCCATATAAGACAGTGCTACTGTGTTTTCATCTCTTGCTACTCAAAATATGGCATCACTTGGGAGCTCGTAGAAGTGCAGAATCTCAGACATCATCCCACACCTACTAAATCAGAATCTGTCTTAACAAGCTCCAGGGGGTGATTCTTCTGCACGTTCAAGTTTGAGATGCACTGGTATACTCCGACGAATAGCATGAAGTAAGGACAGGTGGTTCTACAGTAACACAAATTGGCCCAGCGTATGTATTTAGATGGGTTATGAAATATTTGGTGTCAAACGCATTTTTTTGCAAATTAGATCTTATTGGAAATCCACCAAAGGATTAACTTGTTAAAACAGAACAACAACAGCCGCAGGAACAAAGAGCATGGAAGTCTCACTTCACAACTTCCTCTAGGAAGTTTATATCTTTAAAATTAAATTTACTTAAATTGAAGCCTGACTGTCATCTAATGTTCCTCACTTGTCATATAGTTTGCATTAGTGGAGCTGTCGTAGTTACAGGAGCCACTGTACTCCCTGCTCCAAGGTGCTCCCAGGACCTTGGTTGTCCTGGACTTGGACAAGGTGACATATCCAGTTAGGTGATGTGTGCGAGTCTGGGGAATTCTGAGAATTAGAAGACAGTTCTCCATGGGTCTCCTGTGTCTCTTACCAGCTGGTTGCCTTTGTCTTTTCAAGGATGTTTATGTAAGGAGCAGCCTTGGAAGACAGAGACAGATACCGTGTCTTTCTGCAGAGCAAAGTGCAGATTTGTTTACTATCCAGAATGTCTCCCTCTGGGGTAAAGGTCAGATAGGCTTACTGCTCGGTGTAAAATATTTGCGTTCTCTCATCTTGGTAACCTCTCCTGGAACACACTACCCTCTGTTACCTATATGTGCAAAGTTACCTGGCCCTTTTCACTTCATTCTGTGGAAATTGGGGCAAGGGAAACTGACATAAATATGAACTCATGCTACTTGCTATGCTTTGAATAATTGTCTTTTGTCTCTGACCCAAGAGTCTTGTATCTTCTGACAACATCCGTGAGACTGAAGTAGATAAAATTATTAGCATGAAAGCAGAGTAAAATCTTAAATCCTTCACAATTCTTGACACTAAAGTCTTTTGGTTCATGGAATTAAATATATAACCACTACTCGGAAGACCAGACTCGATCCCCTCACTAAGAAGGCTAAAGAAGCTGTCATGGGAGTAAAGAGTAGAAAAGCAAGGAGTCTGGAGCCAGATGGCCTTGGTCAGAAATCTGGCTCCTGACTTAAGGTGGTGTTTCAGCCTCACTGAGCCTCAGTGTCCTCATCAGTAAAACCGGGCTAAAAATTATTCCTGCTTTATAGGACTGTGGTGAAGAGTAAGTGAGATAATGAGATAAGATTAAAGAGTAAGTGATCTACAAATGCCAGGTGGTGTTGTTGCTATTGTCATGATCATTTGTAAACCTCTAGTCAGTCATTCCCGTAGAGGCAGTTACTGAGGGTGCATGGAACTGCGGACAGTGGCCCTTGACCGTCAAGATCCATTCAGACCAGCTGTGAGACATCACCCACTGTGACCCCGGTAGGTGGTTCAAGGTTATAGTAAACCACGTCACCTCTGTGCTAGGTGTTCTCTGTAGGTCCCTTGCCCCCATTTTTACCATACGTATTAGTCATCTCAGCTCCAGAACAAAATACCATAGACTGGGTGGCTTAAACAACAGCCATTCATCTTCTCACATTTCTGGAGGCTGGAAGTCTGAGATCAGGGTGCCAGCATGATCGGGTTCCTGGCTCATGGTGCCCTCTCATGGTGCCCTCATATGACAGAGAGAGCACGCACTAGTGTCTCTCTTCTCATTAGGGCACTAATCCCCACCTCATGACCTCAACTAAACCCAGTTATCATCCAAAGGTCTCACCTCCAAATACCATCACACTGGAGGTTAGGGCTTCAACCCACGAATCTGGGGGACACCATTCAGTCCACAATATTATCTCTGCTTCCCCATCCTGCTCAAGCCCCAGGAGGCCGGCTTCCTTGGACTGCACCATCAGGATCCTTTCCCTCTGGCTTCTGGCTGGGTCCAGCCAACTGGTGGCACCAAAAGGAGCTTGAAGGGCCAAAGGAGAAAGAGTTTGGTGCATTTATTATCTCAGGATTTTCTAGGCCACAGGTTGGTGGTAGCTGTGCTTCACCATTCAAGGCCACAGTTGTGGCACTGCAGGTCTATTCTACCGCTACAGACCTGGCTCGGTTCAGGTGATCACCCCCTCCTCTGCCCATTCTGGCCCCGGGAGTGGCAATGGCATCACACAATAAACAACCTGGGTGCTTTCTTACCTTTCTTGGTGTCTGTCCTTAAGCCTGGTCCAGACTTTAGTAAGTAGGCCATTACGTTTTCCTGAGTGAACTCTTCTGAGTCTGCCATCTGTTTTTGGCCAGGACTCTATGCAAAGGAGCCTCCAAGTGCCCTCATCACAGCCTAAGCCCAGAGAGACAGGCATTTACAATCCTGAAAGGGTCCGGGCACAGCTGGGCAATACTGGAGCAATGCAAGCCTCCCTTCTTTACCGTTGGCAGTGGTTCTCAAATATTTTGGTTTCAGGATCCCTTTACATTCTTAGAAATTATTGAGGTTCTCAAATAGTTATTAAGTGACTTACATGAATCCCTAGCTACTATATAGGAATAAAATTGATAAATTTTAAAATATGAATTTATTCATATGAAAAACAATAAACATGATACATGTTAAGACAGTATTTTATGAAAAATAACCTGATTTTTCTGAAACAAAACAATAACATTGTTTTACATTTTGCAAATCTTTTTAAACATGTGGCTTACTGGAGGGTAGCTGGATTCTCATTGGCATCTGCATTCAATCTATTGTAATATGTTGCTTTGGTTGCAGTATATGAGGAAATATGAGTGCTGCTGCACTGAGTTATTTTGAAACATTGCCTTTGTATAATATATTTTTGAAAATAGTTAAGAATACCCCTAATGTCATCAGGAGATTTTAAGTACAAGCTCACAGTGGCAGAAATAAGTTTTCCAAAATTCTATATATATTGCATAAAAGCTCTAATTTTGTCAATGCAACACATTCTGTCAGGTTTTCTTGAGTTGACAAATTTATTTTGTTTCATTTTCAAGAATATGTCTGGAATACTCAAGACTGAAAAACTATAGTCATCTGCCAGTTGTTCTTTCAAAGTAAAAATGATGCTCCGCTGAAAGTAGTAGCAAGTTCAGCTTGCAACTGAAGTCATGGCAAATGTACTTTGCCTACAGCCAAGCCAAGTATGCAGCGAAACCTCATATGCAGCATGAGTGCTTTATGCACACTTCCTGTTTCATTACACAGAGTATTAAAAACATATGAACTCCAACTGCTTCGTCAAGGGCATTCTAGAGTGAAACTAGCTTTTTGTCCCATTCAGGTGAATGGTGAAGAATACAGTGAACACTAGTGCAGTTTGGTGTCACCACCTCCATTCCTGCTAAGAGTTGGCAGTTTTACCTTTCATTACTTTTGCACTATTAGTACAAATGTCAGTACAGAAAAAAAAAAAAAAAAAAGAAAACCTTATAATTATCAAAATAATTTTGATCCTACAGATCCCCTGCAAAGGTCTTGGTGCCCCCAGAGGTCCTAGAACAACATTTTGAAAACAACTGCTGTACAGTATAGAATATGAAGTAATAGGGAGTGTTGAGCTCCCTTTTTTTTTTTAAATTTTTTTTTTTTTTTTGCCCAAAGACCTTTTCTAATCTGAAACTCACTTGAGCCTCTGGAATTTAAGCTGTATGAGAGCAGGAAGTCTTCCCTCTCAGAATTTATTAGTGCTTGCATGTGAAATGCCAAAAAATTTTATTGACTTAGAAAGAGGATTTAAATTCAATATAAACCAAGAAATGATATGTGCTTCTGATTTTTTTAAAGGCTAAGTATCAGTTAAATGTATGTAACAATGCTTAATGAAAACAGTACCTCTGAGCCCCAGTTTTTTTCATCTGCAAAATGGACTTGATTTAATCCACTGCTTATCACAATTTTCCATTGAAGAACTTTAAGGAGCAAAGGGAAATGAATGAATATTTCTTGGGGGAGCCAGGAGTAATCTGTATCCAACCTATTTTCTTTTTTTGTTGGAGTACATGTGATAATCTAATACATTCATATAATTTGTAAAGGACAAATCAGTGTATTTGGGATATCCATTAGCTTGAATATTTGTCTTCTTTAAATGCCAGAAACATCCCCAACCTATTTGCTGAAATCGCTTGTATTTTAATTTCCATAATTTTGGGTACCATGTAATTCTAATCCACAAAATATCAGTGTTTACTTTAATAGAGAGCAATGTTTTAAAATTACTTAGCAACAGCAAGTTTTAAAAGATCGATGCTCTATTTATCCAGATGCAAAGTTGGGTCTCAAAGGTTATGGTATGTGAATTTAAGTAATAGTCCTGAGTTTTGATGTTGGTTCTGCCACTTCCTCTTTGTATGACCTTGGGCAAGCCTTTTGAGTCTCAGTGTCCTCACTTCAAAAAATGAGAATAATGGGGATCACAATTACAATAGTAAAACTATAATCTATAAAACATAGTGCCTCCAGGCTGCGCACGGTGGCTCACACCTGTAATCCCAGCACTTTAAAAGGCCGAGGCAGGCAGATCACCTAAGGTCAGGAGTTCAAGACCAGCCCGGCCAACATGGCGAAACCCCATCTTTACTAAAAATGCAAAAATTAGCTAGGTGTGGTGGCATATGCCTGTAGTCCTAGCTACTCGGGAGGCTGAGGCAGGAGAATTGCTTGAACCTGGGAAGTGGAGGTTGCAGTGAGCCGAGATTGTGCCACAGCTCTCCAGTCTGGATGACAGAGCAAGACTCTGTCTCAACAACAACAACGACAACAACAATAACAATAAAAATAGTGCTTTCAACATGGCGAAACCCCGCCTCTACTAAAAATACAAAAATTAGCTGGGCATGGTGGTGTGTGCCTATAGTCCCAGCTACTCCAGAGGCTAAGGCAGGAGAGTCTCTCAAACCCAGGGGGTGGATGTTGCAGTGAACCAAGATCACACTACTGCACTCTGGCCTGGCGACAGAGCGAGACTCCATCTCAAAAAAAAGAAAAAAAAAAAATAGTGCTTCCAACTCCACAGGTAGAATTCCCAAGAGAAAAAGACAGAAATGTACCTCTGAGTGTGTACAGAAGTTTTAAGTGCCGTGAAGTCATCTCATCCCTGGCTCCCTACCAAAACTTTTGGATTCTCAGAGCCGGAAGCACCCAGAGATTTTCGCACAGTGTTGCTGGTACCCTAGGATTCCTTAGAGATGTGTCAGAGTCCTAGTGAGCTGTGTTAGAGAAGAAAATTATTCTGACACATTAACATGGTAAGGAAGACTTAAATGCAGCAAAGACAGAGGGATTTCTAGTCAATGAGCAGAGTGAGGGGGTCATTGAATGGAAAATTATTAAGAGGAGACATCAGGGATAGGGGATTCTTGCTAAACCAACTTAACAGAATTTCTGCTGAAGGCAGGCCAAAGACTTAAACATCAAAGATGGGGAATGAGGAATTTGAACAGATAGTGAAGGTGTTCAAATAGCAAGCATATGGAGATTCTTGGAAAACTGACTTAGCAGGATTTTTGCTACAGTTGGACCAGGAAGGCCAAAGACAAGGCCTAAGGATGAGGCCTGGTCTAAAAGAGGGCACAGAAGAGCCTGTTTGAAGTTTGGTCAAGGACAGAGTTTTAATTGGCTTGGCTTGGGCACCTCTTCTCCCCACCTCCCATTCCTATGCACCTGATCAGCTCTGTTTGTATCTGTTTTAATTTGAATTCATGGTTCTACATTGAGTAAATAGAGAGATGTTCCATGTTCATAGAAAGAGCGTCTCAATATTGTCGAAATATCAGTTATTTCCAACTTGATCTATAGATTCAATGCAATCCCAAACAAAATTTCAGCAAGTTGGCCAGGCGCGGTGGCTCACGCCTGTAATTGCAGCACTTTGGGAGGCTGAAGCAGGTGGATCACCTGAGGTCAGCAGTTCAAGACCAGCCTGGCCAATATGGTGAAACCTCGTCTCTACTTGAAAAAAAAAAAAAAAAAAAAAATACATGGGCATGGTGAAAAAAAAAATAAAAAAAAAAACATGGGCGTGGTGTTGGGCACCTGTAATCTAAGCTATTTGGGAGGCTGAGGCAGGAGAATTGCTTGAACCCAGGAGGTAGAGGTTGCACTGAGCCAAGATTGCGCCATTGCACTCCAGCCTGGGTAATAAGAGCAAAACTCCATCTTACAAAAAAAAAAAAAAAAAAATCAGCAAGTTATTTTTCAGGTATCAGCAAACTGATTTTAAAGTTTATATGGAGAAGCAAAAGGCCCAGATTAGCCAACACAATATTAAAGGAGAAGAGCAAATTCAGATAACTAATACTATCCAACTTCAAGCTTACTAAAAAGGATCATAACATTGTGTATTGGTGAAGGCATAGACAAATAGATCAATGGAACTGAAAAGGGGATCACAGAAATAAACTCACACAAATATAGCCAACTGGTCTTTGACAAAGGAGCACAGGTAATACAAGGGAGAAAAGATAGGCTTGTCAACAAATGGTGCTATAAAAATGGATATTCACATGTAAGATAATAATAATAATAATCTAGATGCACACCTTATACTCTCCACAAAAATTAACTCAACCTTGTTCATAAACCTAAATGTTAAATGCAAAACAATAAAACTCCTAGAAAATAACATAGAAGAAAATCTAGATGACATTGAGTTTGGTGATAACTTTTTAGATATAACACCAAGGGCTCGTGGTGGGGACTGCATGGCTATCTATAGGAAGCAACTGTTATTCAGGGGCTCAAAATGCAGGCCTGGTCTTTCCAGATCTTCTGGATATGCCTAGATGCTTTTCAAGCAGAAGCAGGAAATCTCTTTTGTTATGTCAAACCCCTTCATTTTTGAATGATGACAATTCATTAAATGTATTTAAAAGACCATATGGGTCAAAGGCAGTGGGGGGCCACCGTAACGCCTCAATGTGCCTTCTTCTGAAAAGTAGAAAGGATTTATGAATTATGCTATAGAGATAAATGAAAACTCTTGAAGATTATGACAGTCCCAGTAAGTGAGGAGTCTTTGGTCCAAAGCAAACTCTGGCTTTTCCTTCTCCAAAACTAATGTTCAAAAACATTGAAACAAATTTAGTAACTGGGTATGCCCGAGGGGATAGATTTCAATATTCAGGCTACATCAGGCTACAAACTAGGCTTTGATCTAGACAGAAACAGGAAGAGCTTGAGAAAAGTCAAGTGAAAGTTAAGAGGCCTTTAGTTTAGGGTAGAATTAAAGCTGAACAGCAAAGGATCGAATGCTGAGGATTTCCCACTCAAACCAAAGCCAAGGGGTGAGAAATGGCAAACAATAGCAAGTCAGTCTCTGGAAGTACTGAGAAAAGTCCATAGAAATGAACCCATCAAAGAAACTTGAACATTAAGAAGAAAAGCTGGGTTGGTGTAGCCCCTAATTTAGCCAAGCAACTCCAGCAAAGCTCTAACCCACCTCATCCTGGCTCTAGGGGAGGAAGGTTCAAATCCCAGCTCCTCTATCTGGTAGCTGTTGTGATCTATGGCAGTGTTTGAATCTCACTGAACTCTGGTCTCTAGCAGACAAAACAGGAAAGATAACACCTACTGCAAGGGCTGTAATGAGAAAGAAGTGAGATAAACACCCTAACTCTCCATTGCTGCTCTAACCCACCTCATCCTGGCTCTAGGGGAGGAAGGTTCAAATCCCAGCTCCTCTATCTGGTAGCTGTTGTGATCTATGGCAGTGTTTGAATCTCACTGAACTCTGGTCTCTAGCAGACAAAACAGGAAAGATAACACCTACTGCAAGGGCTGTAATGAGAAAGAAGTGAGATAAACACCCTAACTCTCCATTGCTGCATGCTTACTGTATGGCACACAACGTCCCACTTAAGCTCATTACGTCAAGTCATCGCCATTGTCGTTGCCATCAAGATGTGTAGAAGCCCCCACATACAAGAGAAACTAAGTTAATGATAAGTGTAATGGTGCCATTTATGGCATCACTATCATTTCTATTACAGGAGATGTGCACACCTCGTAGTCCTGGGGTAGGTGGAAGCTTCTCTGAATCACATTATCAACCATCTCGGGAAGCCTGCCCTGAACAATTCTGTGACACAAGAATCATCCTGTAAAACATACATAGGCTTTCTTGTCCTTATTCTCTAACCCTTGAACATAGTAAGCAGCTTGAAATGAAAATGGATTGTCCTTGTTTTGTAAGTAGATTTGAAGATTTTTCTTCCATATCTATTACCTCTCACACAGTGCTTGCCCAAGTACTGGGCACGTTAATATCTGATAAACAAATTTTGTAAAAAATAAGTTTACTGTGTTTTCCCATTCCAAAAGCAATTTAGGCTAGTTACAATGAGCTTGGAACCTATAGGCAGGCGGGAAGAAGAAATGAGCTCTGAAGGGCAGTGGGCAATGCTAAGTTGTTCAAGGGTCTTTGGAGAGCAAAATGCAAATCCCAGCCTGCAAACTATATGACTGGAGGGGTGGCTGCTTTCTTTGCAAAACCCTGGCAAGTTGGAACACATGACTTACTTGGTTTTCAACTACATCTTGCTCAGCTCAGCATCCCCTGGGTCTAGCAGAGCACCTGGCAGAAAGGAGATATTTGGTCTGAGCACAGTATCACTAACCTCCCCAGCCCAGGGTGAGTCCAGACATGTTGGGAGCAGGGGAGCTTCTGGTTGCCGTAAGAATCTGAATGTGACACTGGCAATTCATGAGCAAGAGCTCACTATGTGAGGGGCAGTCCTACACACCCAAATGCCGTGAATGCTGCCCATGGAGAAATACCACAGCTAGTGAAAGTAGCAGTAAAAGGAAACCAGATGCCCAGGTGCAGAGACTCACGCCTGTAATCCCAGCACTTTGGGAGGCTGAGGTGGGTAGATCACAAGATCAAGAGATCGTGACCATCCTGGCCAACATGGTGAAACACCATCTCTACTAAAAATACAAAAGTTAGTCGGGTGTGGTGGCACGTGCCTGTAATCCCAGCTACTCAGGAGGCTGAGGCAGGGGAATGGCTTGAACCCGGGAGGTGGAAGTTGCAGTGAGCCAAGATCGTACCACTGCACTCTGACCTAGAGACAGAGTGAGACTCCATCTCAAAAAAAAAAAAAAAAAAGAGAAAGAAACCAGTTAGAAAGCAATGTGCTTGACAGTAACACAGAGTTCCATGTGTCTGAATGCACAGGGTGAGTCTGGAAGATCTCACAGCCCCAAAAGTTAATAGTGGTAACCCTCTGGGCAATGGAATTAGGGGAGCTTCAGAGTCATTTTTTTTCACTTGGCAAATCTCTATTGTAATTATTTTTCCTGCAAAGATGTTTTGTGATGCATGTGATGTGATAAATAAGAAAATAAAGATTGTATTTACCGTCAGATTTTTTTTTTCCCTAGAGATAGGTATTATTTGTAAAGACAGTTGAAATATTGAAGGAAGAAATGACTGAATGGAGTGCTTAATGATCAATGGAGTAATGGATCAACTGAGGGAGACCCTTTTTAGGGGCAGCAGCACCCTCACCCTGCTCCTCATGCTTGAGCTCCCTGGGATCTGGAGGGACATAAAGAGTCCTTTATCTTTCTCCAGGTCCCACCAAGTCTCCGAGTTTCTGCAGGTGGCTTGTTAGTCACAGAGGCACAGATGAAATGGAGAAAGCTGCTTATCAGCCTGGGCTGGTGCAGATGCTATCACTGAGGTCCAGAGCCACACAAGAGCCTCAGTCTGACCTGTGTTTCCCTCCTGTTCCCCCTCAGATCCCCCACGGCCATCTGATAAGACACATTTAGCTGTCTAGTTTGCATGGTCCTGACAATTTTCATTCAAAACATATGCAAATACTGAGGGCAGGTTGCTGAGGACAGAGGTTGTGGTGAAATGCTTCTAAACTTTTAACCAAATGATTCGATTAACCCCAAGAAGAGGAGCCTTTGATTTAGGCCTCAATTTGCATCAAAAGGACAGTTAGGCCTCTGTTCATTTCTACCTCTATTTGGCGGCTTATCTCCTCTCTGGGAAAGTGGAATTAGCAACGTGACCCAGTGACTTTCCCAGAAGCACCGGGCTCATTGGTTCCTAGCGAGGTGGCCACTGAAGCCCCCTTCACTCACCAGCTAGGCCCTGTGTGAGATGGAGCCTGGGCAGGCTCCGGACAGGTTCTCAAGCCACGGGCCAGTGGTCAGAGCCAGCACTTGCCAGAAGCAGTGGCAGGGTCAGCTGGGCAGGCAAGGCATTAGCAAAAACTGCTGCACAAATCCGACTGATGAATGAACGCTCTGAAAACAGCACCTTTGGAGTGGTAACCGGATATCTTACCAAGGGAAGCCGCTGATCTCCAGGAAGGCCTTGGGGAATTCTGCAGAGGCATTTCCTGCTTCCTCACCCAGGCCTGGTGGACTCAGGCTACCTTCTTCTAATCCCAGACAGAACATCTGTTCAGACCAGTGGCCCTGGTGGCATCTGCCTAATGGGCACACAACTTGTGCGGTCACATGGGGAACTGTGTTTACAAGAACCCTGTCCCTAGTTTAATGCTCTGCTGTTGCTGTCTTGAAATTCCTAATTTTTTTTATAAGGGACTCCAGATTTTTAGTTTGCACTGGGCCCCATGGACTATATAGCCAGTCCTAGACCTAGGTTACAGCATGGCACTGACACGGTCCTCCGTAGTCCTGGGGAAGGCTGAGGTAGCTGCTATGCCTGAATTTGGCATTCAAGGCCTTTTCCAGCTTAGTTTTCTGACTGCCTTTCCAGTTATCTCCACATCCCACACTCTCCGGAACATGTGGCTTTCCGACAAAGATTCTGCCCTGCTCCGCCCTGCCTTTGCGCTTCTTATTCCCTGTGCCTGATTGACCTGTCCCTCTTATCTCCATGCAGACCCTCTCTCAGCTTTCATGACTGCAGAGGAGAATCTTTCTTTCTGAAGATTTTTTTGACATCCTGCAGGCAGGGTTAATGGCTCCATCTTCTTGACACCTCCGGTTGGAGCTCTTAGTGAATTCCAGAATGATCATGCATCTGTCTCCAAAGAGTCTTATTAAAAGTATTTAACAACTGGTATGGCAGAAGCACCAATCAGAGCCAACGGAAGGAGGCCAGGCACAGCCCCGGAGCAGGGTCCCTGCTGGATTTGGGGAATCAGGGTGCCCTCGGGGCCCAGAGTAGCAGCTGTATACCAATCATTAAGGAGTATTTCAACTTTGAAAAGCAGGTACCACTCTCCGGGTGTGGCCAGGCTGACCAGAGAGCACCCCACTCCACCATGACCCTCAGCAGGGGTCGTGTGTGGTGCCTCTCTCTATCCTGGTGTCTAAGACAGGGCTTGGCCAGAGTCAGTGCTCAGAGAAGGAGGATGGATGGACTGGGGAAAGTCTATGGTAATGGGTTTCTTCCTGGCATCCTTCACAAAGGGAGGGAATGATGAGACTGTTTGGGAAATCTGGAGACATTCATCTCTCCAGTTTTGTACATGCCATTCAAACCCACCACACACTGCACATGCCACATACTCCCCAATACACCCTCATGCCCCCGAAAGCCAGGAGCGACCCACAGGAGCCAGCGTGTGAGCCAGGTGGGCATCCGTGCTGGGTTAGGAGAATGGCCATGGGGTGGGGCTGCATGGGCGCTCTACAGGGAGAAGGGCCCTGGTGCTGGGAGGATTTGGAGAGGAAGAGAGGAGGGAGGCCGAGGGCACAAAGGAGACAATGGGGCAATGAGGCCTCATCTGGCTAGGGCAGAGAATGGGTCTTAGGAGGCCAGGGAGAAGGAAGGTACAGCCAGGCAGGTTCTCATAGCGGGAGGGAGGAGGAAACTCATATGTGGAGAACCTTCTGCGTGCCAGGCATACACTAGAGATACTACAGGTATCATCCCTGCTAATTCTTATACCTACCCCGTGAGGCAGATGTACCTCCCTTACTGCAAGGCGGATGATCCTCTTGTTTCACAAATCAGGCTCAGACCGATGAAGTGACCTGCCCAGGGCTCCACAGCTAGGGAATGGAGCCCAGGTGCAGACCCAGGTCTGCAGGATTCCAAATCCCCTGTTATGTCCCCCTTGCTGTCCATCTGGTAAAAAGGTGTGTCTTTTGGCCTTTATTCCCACCCTGCACTGAGCCACACTTCTTGTCTTCCTAAAGGATGCACCTGAACAGCCCATCCTCCCTTTTTACATTTCCATGAACTCTAGCTGGGAAAGCGTGGGCACTCGATGCAGAGCGTGGGATCGAGGCCAGCTCCAGGCTTCTCAGCCTCAGCACTACCGACACTTGCAGCCAGACCATTCTTCAGTATGAGGAGCTGCCCTGTGCCTTGTAGGATGTTTAGCATCTGTCTTAGTCCATTCGGCTGCAATACAAAAACACCATACAGCTCGTGGCTTCTAAACAACAGAAATGTATTTCTCCCAGTTCTGGAGGATAGAGGTCTGAGATCAGGGTGCCAGCAGGGTCAGGTTCCTACGAGTACCCTCTTCGGGGTTGCAAACTACTGACTTCTCTTTGTAACCACACACGGTGGAGAAAGAGAACACTCTGGCCCCTTCTTATAAGGGCACTAGTGGCAATTATGAGGGCTCCCCTTCATGACCTAATCACCTCCAAAAGGCCCCACCTCCTAATGCCATCACATGAGGGGTTAGGATTTCAACATAGGAATTCTGGGGGGACACAAGCATTCAGTCCCTAGCAACAGCATCCCTGGCTTCTGCCCACTAGATGCAAGCAGTACCTTCCCTTTATAAACCCAGTTGTGACAACCCAAAATGTCTCTAGACATTGCCAAATGCCCTCTGGAGGGAAATTCACTCTCAGTTGAGAACTGCTGGGCTGGATAGATAGCTGGTTGGGAGGACGCAGAGGGGATTTCCAAGTCTTTGTCTCCTTCTACAAAGATGTGTCAGCTCTCACGTAAGCACCTGTCCTTCTGGCCTAGGTGCTGAGGGGTCAGGCCGAGTGGCAGGGGCTGGCCAACATGACCTCTGGAGGGCCTTCTGCATGGGCCCAGCGGATCTGGCAGGGGGCCAGTCCCGCCCTCCCCCGGGGGTGACTGGGGTCCCATAAAGACACTTTGTCCGACAGCTCCCTTCCGCCAGTATCCCCAGGACGTGCAGACCCAAGGGCCAATTATAAAAATGAAAAATCCAGGTCTCGGCCTCAAATGAGTAGTTTCCTTTGGCACTTTGATTCTCTTGTAATAAGTGCCTAGTCACCAAGGAATCCCAGGAATGTGGCCTTGATAATGAAAATAGGCGCCTGGCCCGGAGGGGCCCACTCACTGGACTGGCAGGCAGGCCTGAGCAGGTAGCCTCCAAATCTCAAGCAGCAATTCCCCTGCTGGGCAGGGACACTTGCTGAAATTGGCTGTCCCCACTCGGCCCTGGGACTGTTTTCACATCGCTGTTTCCAGCTACCTGGCTGCAGCACCCGCCTCCTGAAGAAAGCAAGAATCCCTATGAATGTCTGGCTCCATATCAGGAAAAACAAAACTTAACCCAGCCTCCAACCTAACATTTTTTTATTGTTTACTATTTCATTTAATATCCCAACAATGATACTATTATTATTCCCATTTTACAGACAAAGTAGTTGAGGCACAGAGAGGTTAAGTCACTTGCACAAAGGCTCAAAGCTGGAAAGTAGAGTTGCTGATATCTGAACCTGGGCAGCTATCTTTGGAGTTGGTGCTCTTAAGAATTGCATTTCTGGGATTACAGGCTTGAGCTGCCGAGGCGGGTGGATCACTTGAAGTCAGGAGTTCGAAACCAGCCTGACCGGCATGGCGAAACCCTGTCTCTACTAAAAATACAAAAATTAGCCAGGCATGGTGGCAGGTGCCTGTAATCCCAGCTACTCGGGAGGCTGAGGCAGGAGAATCGCTTGAACCCGGGAGGCAGAGGTTGCAGCGAGCCGAGATTGTGCCACCGCACTCCAGCCTGGGCCATAGAGCAAGACACCATCTCAAAAAAACAAAACTGCACTTCTACTGCAAAGTGACCAAGGTATTTGGGCCCTCAGGGCTAAAACCTTACTATATCCTGTAAAAAGCAAGGATCTTGGAAGAATTGAGGAAGAAGAAGTGCTACTTGTCTGGCCTGGTCAGGGAAGCCCACCTTCTTTGGGGCTCCTCCTGAGGCCCTGAATCTTTTGTTTTACTACAAAACAGCATGTCCCAATTTCAGGATGCTAATCCCCAGAAATCAGTAGAATGAGGTTGTTTAGGGCACCGGCTTGAGTCCCGAGGGACTAGAGATTCAAGACCACCTCTGCTAACCAATGTGTGCCGTCAGGCAAGTGACGGAACACATCAGCGTCCTCATCTGTAAAGTGGAGAGGACAATACTGACTTCATAGCATCGTGACACTTAATGAGAGAGTGAACATAAAGCCTACCATCCGGGGGCTCTGCAGACTTCTTGACTACCATTTTGATGAATGATGTGGGGGATCACCTAATGCCCTTGGAAGTGAGATGCCACCACGTCACCTAGGGCAGGTTGCCAAACTTCTCTGGGACTCAGTTGGCTCACCCGTAATATAGAGGCAAGAAGGAGATCCCATTTCAGGGCTCAGGGCTGGAAGTGGAATATGCAGGGAGCGTCAGGGGTGATAATGGCAAGTACAAAGGCTCAGAGGTGAAAACAGCATTGGCTGGCTCAGGATTCCAGGCAGTTCGGGATACTCAGAGAGGGACGGCAGGTGGGCCGTAGCTGAGACTACAAGATGGGCAGGCTCCAATTCTGAGGCTGAAATCCTCTCCTGGCTTCTGAAGCCCAGGGATGTTGGAGGGAAAAGAAGTTCCGACACCAGCTGAAATGATTGTTGACTGTGCCCTTTTGTTCCCAGCACCCCTGGGGCTTAGAGCTGGGTTCTCAGAGGACTGAAGGTTAGCAGAGGGAAGGAAACAGCTTGGCTGGACTGGGAGGAAGATAATTCGAGGGTGCAAGGCCCCAGGGCAGTACCTCCTCCTCCTCCTCTGTACTCTGGTCCCTTCTCACACACACACACACCATTATGTGGCACTCACAGTGGGCTGATTGTGAGCGCCAAGGACCCAGTGCAGGGGCCGGGCTGGAGCAAAATTCTACTAATAATGGCCACTCTTCATTAAGGGCTTGCTGCACACCAGCTGCTAGGCTAAGGACTTCCCCAGCTTTATCTCACTTAATCCTTACCAGGCTCTGCAAGGTATGGATGATGCTCCCTCTTTCATGAGGAACTAAGGTTCAGAGAGGCTGAGCACTCTGCTCAAGGTCACACAGCTGCCAAGCAGCAAACCAGGGTCCAGCCACGGGTAATCCAATCCCAAGGCCTTCACTAATGTGCTCTCTGTAGCTCTTTCAAACGTCTATTCCCCTTAAACAGGCAATGGAAGTAGGGTGGAAACCCCAAAATCCCCTTTTCAAGCTCCCTTAAGAGTTGATCCCTCTTCAAGTCCAGTTAGTTCAACATTTAAATGAGTGATTTCCATAAACACTGTTTTTTACATTCAATACTCTAAGATATGTCACCTATCTGAAGATGCACCATTGGTTTAATGATGCCTTTCAGAGAGGAAATATAAAGGAAGAGCACATTAGTGTAATGGACTCGGATTTCTCCCACTTTACATCATGGGAACGTGAGCATCTTAGAGTGGAGGAAATGTTGGGTCAGACTCTGTGTTAAACACCAGCGACAAAATATGAAGAATAAGACTCATGGGCAAATTCATGCTCCAGCTCTTCTTTCAAGTAGCCAATACATTTGGTATCTACTTTTTATTAAAATGTCATTTACATAGAGTGTCATCCACACATATTAACTGAGTTACTTCATATCTCTACACCCATGTAGCCACCATCTTGTCAATGAATATTTATTAAGCACTATTTTTCAAAGGCCAGAAATACAATTGGGAGCATCGTTAGCAAGGCCTCCTCCCACAATGCAGTGGAAAGTGCAGGGAGGCAGAAAGATCAAGCACGCAAAGACGTCCACAAAATTATTGCAATTGTGCTGGTATCATAAGAAAACCACGCGGTGCACAGAGCTCAAGAAGAAAGGAGCTTCCATTTTAAATAGGGTGGTCAGGGAGAGTCTGTCTTGTGCAGGAAGCTGGAACCTGAAAAATCAAAGTGTGGTGTCCCCAGGGAAAAACATCCCAGGCAGAGAGAACAGAAAGTGTGAAGTTGCTGAGAAGGCAGACAGCTGGCATTAGAGAAGACTCATGTAACTGGTGGACATGGGCAATGGTGAGAAGCACCTAGAGAGATGGGCACTGGCCAAGTCAGCCGAACACGTGGGGGCATTGGGATTTGCTTCTCTGCCAGGTGTGTGCCATAGAGGCATTGGTGTTATGGGCAGCAGAACAGAGAAGATTTCATGAGGTGTTCACTTCCCACTGCCAGGTCGGCTGGACATGGGAAGGGCATTCCAGGGAGGGCTCTGGGTGTCCGAGGGCACAGTGGTAGGAAGCAATGATGCTTGTTCAAGTGCCTCCCCAGCGCCCTGCATGGCTGGAACCTAGAGGAAAAGGGTACACAGAGGGAGCTGGGTGGGCAGTGTGAACAGTGACGCAGAAGAGGCACCCACAGACCTGTCCCTGGTGGGCACGAAGGGAGTTCAGATATTATCCAGAAAGCAATGCTTCAGAAAGATCCTCCGTGCAGTATTTAAAGCGAATTGGAGACATCACAGACGTGGCATAGGATGAATCCCCAGAGGCACCAGGGGATCTCTGAAAACTGCAGTGGGTGGGTGTCCTGTGAGCATCACAGTGTGTGCAAAGAGTCCCATAGCACCTGTGCCTGTTCCTGCTGCCCTATTTGAGGAAAGGTGCTGTGTTTCATTTTGAGATCCACGGTGCCTGGACATAGCAGGTGCCCAGGAATAACTGAATGAGTGGATTCCCATCTCACATGTGCTCCTACCATCTCCTCTCCCCAGTCCATCCCCAGACACAGTGTCTCCTCCCTGAAAGCACTCAACACCCCAGATGCCCAGCCCCCCACCTCACCCAGGTGTACACAAAACCCTTACTGGTCACAGCGTTTAGACACACTTCTGCTCAAATCTTGGCTGTGTTGCGTGCTTGCAAGGTAGTGAACCTCTCTGAAGCTCAATTTCCCTATTCTCTTAAGTGGGGGTAATAATAGTGCGAACTCCCAGGGTTGTGGAGAAGATTCAACAAGTGAATGCAGACTTCCTGGCCACAGCGAGCTCTTGTTAGGAGAGTAAGATGGCAGGGGGAGCTGTAGGCCTTCCCCGTCCAGTCCTGGCCTGCCACTGCCACCCATAACAGAATAGAATCCACCGGAAAGGCAGAAGCACAGGCTGTGGACATCGGTATATGATATTTGTGTCTCCTGTGTCTAGTACTACAGGTTGGCGGTTTTTCCAAACCTGGTATTAATCTGCAAATCAATCCAAGTGATATAATGAGAATGGGACTATCTATATACCCCCAGAAGCCAGGACTCAATCAAATGCTTCTATTTTTGAAAGAAGCACTCTAAGCAACTTTTCTTAGGACTATATTAAGACTAACAGGCTGGTCACTCCTCACCATCACTTCCTGCAAGTCCTTGAAAGTCTCCCTGGCCTGAAGTGAGTGACCCAAAATGTGTGGGTCTTCCTTGGGCCAGTAGGGGCACCCAGGGCTGAGCTGTGGTCACCAGGGATCCAGTGCTGGGAGAGAAGGTGGATCCTCATGTGACTTTTGCATACAAGTCATATGAAGTGTCAAATGATGGACTGGTGCTAAAACCCTCAAGGCTGGGCCCCCAGCTCATCCAAATACATGTGCACATTATAGACAGAGACATTTAAGAGTCCTTTGGGATGAGAGAGGCAGGGTTTAAATATCAACCTTGCCCCTTATTTGCCACCTGATTTTGAAATATCAGTTGGGATTAAGGTAATGTGCAAATTAAAAGAGGTCTCAAATAATAGTGACTAAATAAAATAGACATTAATGTCTGACGGGCAACAGTCCATGACCGATATGGCAGTCCTTAGTGCCAGAAACCCGGGCTCTGCCCTGCATAGATCTTTCCAAAGATCTTGCACCTCACAGAGCAAGATAGCTGCTGAAACTCCAGCCCTTATGCTCACATTCTAGCAGGCAGAAAGAAGTAAGGAACAAGAAGGGAAAGTCTTCCCCTCCTAGCTCCTTTTAAGGACACTTCCTGGAACTGTATACATCATAGCAACCCAAACCCCCTTGGCCCGCCTTAATCACATGACCACATGTGGATGCAAGGGAGCTTAGGAAAGGTCATTATTCTGGTTGGCCATGTTTCCAGATAAGAATCAGAGAGTCTAGACCTAAGGAACAAGGAAGATCATGTATTGAGGGACAGCTGGCAGCTTCTGCCATCATGGGGCAAAATCACATCCTTTCTGATCTCTGCTGCTTTTTCAATCTGTAAAATGGGATGAATAATAGTATTCATAGAGTCATTACGATAATTAACTGAGATTCTGTAATATACCAAGGACACTGTCTGGACTATGGTGAGCATGCATTATCTTTCAAGAGATACATTCTTGTGACTCATTGCTCTCACCTGCAATGAGATCTGCAATAAGAACCAGTAGAATTTGATCTGCAATAAGAACCAGTAGAATTGCCGTTTCAAAACTCATCTCAGGCTGATTTAATGTCGTGTTATCTTAATGGCAATACCTGGTTTGCAAGGGGGACAGGGAGGGAACTCACAGGGGCACCACTGCGGGGTTGCCATTGTCCTTCTTTTACAGATCAGCACAGTGAGGTGCACAAATGTAAAAGACAGATGCAAGGTTACCTAGTTAAGAGAAAAAGCTAGACTTTGAGCCTGGTCTTCTCTCAAGCCTGGGCACCTAACACTGCATTATACTGCCAGTCTTCTGTGAATACCATGGGCAAGCATCCTTGTGCCCAGGAGATTCCAATGGGAAAGACTTCTCTTGGAAGGCATGTTTCATGCTGCAGGAACTTTCATAGCCAACCCCGTGGGCCCTAGCAGGATGCTGCCCAAACACCCCCCAGCTGCAGATGAGCTCGGGCGCCACATTCAGTATTCTCTGGGGAAGCCTGCAGCCCCTAGGCCATGGTGGGAGGCTACACCTCCCAGCGGGATGGGGGTCTTCTAGTGGTCAGCAGCCACCATGCTTCTTGGCACACAGTGCTGCAGTGCAGGTTTACTCCAGTCCCAGCCTGAGTTTGTGTGGGTAATTGCTCAGCATTATTCTTAAGATGTGACATCACAGGGCCTTACTTTTTCACAATTGCTACCTGTGGGTGCTGGTGCTGTGGCTGAAGTTCCGGGTTGGCTGAGATACCCAGAAGGAACCACAATTGCTCAGGGGCCTTCCACCTACAGGAGCCAAGGAAGCCAAGCCAAGGAGCTCTGCCAAGCCTGGCACCAACTCTGTCCACGAGGAGGGTTTGGTGAGCTCTGGACACTCATGCGCCATGAGACCTCAGCCCGAATGCAGAGGGTGCAGGACCAGACTTTCTTTGCAGTTGTGGCCTGGGAAGCTCTGAAAGACCTGCAGGGCAGTGGGTTAGAGGGACTGTAGGGGTATGGAAAGAAAGATCTGCTTCTGAGAGTCCTTCCTTGGGCTCTTGTCCTCAACTATCTCCTGGTGGCTCAGCCTGACTGAAGAATAAGGTGCCAGGAGGGGGAGGGAAGAGGAGTCCGAGGGAATTGGGGAAAGCTGAGGCTGAAGCATCCACCAGGATACCATTGTGTGTGTGTGTGTGTGTGTATGAGAGAGAGAGAGAGAGAGAGATTTAGGCAGAATTTGATGCTGCAGCCTTGGGGCAGGGAGACATCTCCTATATGCTATGATGTACACCCACAGTCCCTGGCTTCTAGAGCTGGTCATGCTTCTGAACTGTGGGACAATTTCTATCCAAAGCCAACCTTGGTCTGGGCTTACCTACTCCTTCTGTGCCCCCCATCCCACCTCCTTTCTGTGCCCTGCAACCACTCTGGCCAGCACTCATCAATATGTCTTCTCTGACCTGATTAAACTGCAAACTCCTTGAAGGCAGAGGCCATGTCTTATACCTGAGTCCACTGCATTAGCGCAGCACCTTGCATGTAGTAGCAGCGACTCAACGATGGCAAAAGAATAAATTCTCATCTGGAGGCTGTTCCAGTGTCATGTATATCTCTCTTCACCCTCACCCTGTAGACCCTCTGGCAGACCACATACCCTTGTAGGACAGGGGTGCTGACAATCTTTGGTACAAAGCAGGCCTGGGGCTGACTGGTGGTTCTGACATTTACATGCAATTGTTTACAAAAAAAAGTTGTGATTGATTGATAGTGTCATTCACTTATATTTTTTTCTTCACTTGCCCATTCATTGAATTTTCATGGGGTGCCTATGTACCCAGGCTCAGGGGCTGGTGCTGGGTTCACACAACAGAGTACAGGCTATGATCACTGCTTGGAATGAATTCACCATCGGAAAATGACCACACAGCACATCTCAAGGGCAGCAACTGCAGGCTATGAGAGGAGCAGGGCAGGGACACCTAACCCAACAGGGAGAGGAGCATGTGGCGTCTTGCTGGACATGGCAGCTGAGCTGAGCGTGGACAATGTGTGAGAATCATCCAGAATGAGGCTGGCAGGGAGAAGACAACATGGGAAAAGGGTCTGTTCACTCCTGTCAGGGCAGCCCTGGAGTCCAGTGTATGACAGGGCAGAGCTGTCCCAGTAGAACAATTCTTCGGCGCTCTGGCTGGGAATTGGGTATTTTTCCTCCATGACTTTTGAGCATCCAGGCTCCCTGCTCATCTGGTTCTTGCCATAAATAGTTCACCTTGTACCAGGTTGAAATGAGGCCTCCCTCCTCAACTGCCCCCATTCCTCCCCTCTTTCCTCCTGGTTTGGCACATACGTCCTTCAGGGAGCCTGAGGCAAGTAGGGAGGGGCCTGAGGGAGGCAGGAAGGATGGTGTGGACAGCCACAGCAACCTGGTTGCTAGGCTCTCCTCGTCCACAGAAATCCATGCCTGTCAAATGCAAGCTTAGGTGCTCTGCCTTGCTGTTCCCACCTGTAAAATGGGGGTTAGATAACCACACTTCAATTAAATGCAATCTAACACCTATTTATTGAGCTCCTTTTATGTGCTAGGTACTAGGTTTGGGGGGACAGAAGTGAACACAGACATAGTTTCTACCCCACTGAGGTCTCAGTTTATCTTCTTCTAGCTCACTGCTTGGTCAAATCCTATCATCTTTCAGCTTAAATGTTTCTTCCTCAAAAGGGCTTCCTGACCTCTGATGGACAATAGAGCCTTGTTTCTCTCTGGTAGTGCTCCTTCTTCCCATTGTAGTTATATCTTGATTTTGGTTGAATATCCTTACAATCCTGTCTCCTTCAGTAGGCCATGTCCCATGGGACATTAGCTTAATATTTCATTTCTTGAGCTTGGCACATAACTGATCAAGCTAAAACATACTTGTTGAAAAAAAACGAAAGAATTGGGGAAGACAGATGTTAAATATGTGATTTCGAGTGGGAGGAATGTTCTCTCTACAAAAGAAACTTCCCTCGGGCTGCTTCCCTTTAGGATCTCCTGAGGTTATGTTCTTACCAGTGGTGCTGCTAGCTTCTTCTTTAGGGCAGGGACTATGTCTTATGGGACCCAGCAAGGTGTCTAGAAGAGTCAGTATTCAGAATACTAACTGAATGCCACCATGTGCCAGACACCATGTTAGGCCCTTTCTGATACATTCTCTCTTTTAGTTTTCAGTAAATGGTCCCTTGCACAGTTGAGATACTGAGGGTTTTCCATAACTGGCACTCCAGAGAAGTTTATAGTTGATGAAATCACTAGGGTTGATCTAGTCTCGAGATTATAAAAGGCTTGGTCGGCAAAGCCTGAATCCTGTCCTCTTGCTCTCCTTCCCAGACTGCATGAGCTTCAACACTCTCTCCACCTTCTCTACCAACTACCAGTCCCTGGGCTCCATCCAGACTCCCAGCTACGGTGCCCGGCCAGTGAGCAGCGCAGCCAGCATCTATGCAGGTGCTGGGGGCTCAGGCTCCCGGATCTCTATGTCCACCAACTTCCAGGGCGGCTTGAGGTCTGGGGACCCGGTTGCGGGGATGGCCAGGGGTCTGGTGAGAATGGGAGGCATCCACAGTAAGAAGGAGACCATGCAAAGCCTGAACGACCGCCTGGCCTCCTACCTGGACAGAGTGAGGAGCCGGAAGACCGAGAACCGGAAGCTGGAGAACAAAATCGGGGAGCATCTGGAGAAGAAGGGACCCCAGGTCCCATTACTGGGGCCATTACTTCAAGACATTGAGGACCCGAGGGCTCAGATCTTCGCAAATGCTGTGCACAATGCCTGCATCATTCTGCAGATCGACAATGCCTGTCTTGCTGCTGATAACTTTAGAGTCAAGTATGAGACAGGGCTGGTCATGTGCCAATCTGTGGAGAGCGACATCCGTGGGCTCCACTAGGTCACTGATGACACCAATGTCACTGGGCTGCAGCTGGAGACAGAGATCGAGGCTCTCAAGGAGGAGCTGCTCTTCATGAAGAAGAACCACAAAGAGGAAGTAAAAGGACTGCAAGCCCAGATTGCTAGCTCTGGGTTGACCGCGGAGGTGGATGTCCCCAAATCTCAGAACCTTGCCAAGATCATGGCAGACACTGGGTCCAGTACAAGGAGCTGGCTCAGAAGAACCGAGAGGAGCTGGACAAGTACTGGTCTCAGCAGATTGAAGAGAGCACCACAGTGGTCACCACGCAGTCCGCCGAGATTGAAGCTGCTGAGGTGACACTCAACAGAGCAGAGACATACACTCCAGTCTTTGGAGATCGACCTGGACTCTATGAGAGATCTGAAGGCCAGCTTGGAGAACAACCTGAGGGAGGTGGAGGCCCGCTACACCGTGCAGATGGAGAAGCTCAGTGGGATCCTGCTGCACCTGGAGTCAGAGCTGGCATAGACCCGGGCAGAGGGGCAACTTCAGGCCCAGGAGTACCAGGCCCTGCTGAACATCAAGGTCAAACTGGAGGCTGAGATGGCCACCTACCGCCGCCTGCTGGAAGATGGTGAGGAATTCAGTCTTGATGATGCCCTGGACAGCAGCAACTCCAACTAAACCACCGAAAAGACCACCACCCACCAGACAGTGGACGGCAAAGTGGTGTCTGAGACCAGTGACTCTGAAGTTCTGAGACATTAACCCAGGAGAAGCAGGGTCCACTTTGGGGAGCAGGAGGCCAATAAAAATTTCAGAGAGCAAAAATAAATAAATAAATGAAAGGCCTGCATTTCATGGGCCAACATCTTTTTTTGTGTGTGCATCAACTAATTTGAGCACTACGCTGAGAAAGATTCTGTGGCTGTAGTGGGCTGGAGGTGACCCCCAAGACATATGTCCATGCTCTAACCCTTGAAGCCTGTGAATGGGACCTTATTTGAGTTTAAGAATTGGAAGATGTGAAAACTCGCATTTGCAGATGTAACTAAGTTAAAGATCTTGGGATGCGCTTATCTGGGTTACCTAGGTGGGCCCTAAAATCAATGACAAACGTCCTTTTAGGAAACGGAAGAGGAGAAGACATGGACCCAGAGAAGGGGAGAAGGCCATGTGATGACAGAGACAGAGATGAGAGTTATCAGCCACGAGCCAGAATTCCATGAGCCACCAGAAGCTGGAAGAGGCCAGGAACAACTCCCCCGGAGCCTTCGGAGGGAGCTTGGCTCTGTTGACACCTTGGTTTTAGACATCTGGCCTTCAGAACTATGACAGAATAAACTTCTGTGTTTCAAGCCACCCAGTTTGTGGCAATTTGTTAAGGCAGATGTAGGAAACTAATCCAGTGGCCTCTCAGCTTGGTGGGAAGCAGAGCCCTGGTAGATTCTATGCCTGCGTGGGCAAGGGAGGCCACATGGCAGGGCGTGTGCTGGGGATCGGATGCCTTTGACTTGGATCGACCAGGTCTTCTGGCTGGGGCTTCCTCTGTGTAAACAGACACCAGATCACTCCATCACCGAGTGATTCAGCATTAAATGGTGCATAGATGGAGCAGGATAGAGTTCCTTTGTGGGAGTGGGAGCAGCGGTGTGGGGAGCAGTGGCAGCACTAGTAGCTTTGTCATCATTGACTGAATAATAATGAAAGGGGAAAACATTTGGGGAACTTGGGGAAAGTAAAGACAGTGGCTGGTCATCTTTTTCATCCCCTGGCCTGCTGCCTATAGGTAGGACCACTGTGAGTTGTGAGTCATCCAGGAAGATGGCGGGGAAGTCATCCTGGCAAGGGGTTCTGCTTCTGTTGGAGTCGCCCATTCCAAGGTTTAACAACCCTTCCCATCAGGGCTTCCCCATCACATTTGAGCCATTCACTGCCCCATTTGAACCTTGGTTTTCCTGCCCAATCTACAGCCAAATATCAACCAAATCCCATCCATCATGTAACAAAAGGGAGACCAGGGTGGAGACAAGCAGCCCAGGACGCTGACTCACATCCTTTCTTGCTGTGTGATTTTGGAGAACTTCTCATCACTGATCCTTAGTTTTCTCATCTGCAAAATGGGAAGAAATTAACAATGCCTATTCCAAGAAGTTGCTTTGAGGATTCAACTAGATCATAGGTATAAACAAGGCCAGTTCATACATTTAATAACTGTGCAAAATGTTCAATTTAAAAGCAAATCTTTGAGATGAACAAAATAAAGCAAGCAAAATTAGCTGTGTCATTGAATTCCCGACCCTTTAGCCTTTCCTCATGGGTTTTCTTTAGTAATCACTGTTTATTGAGCACTGACTGTGTGCCAGACACCTTCCGTGTCATCTCATTCAGTCCTCGCAACAGCCCAGTGAAGTCGGTACTATTGTTATACCCACTTAACAGGTGAGGAAACAGAGGAGAGTGACTTGCCTAAGGCAAAGTATTAAATGGAAGATCCATCTCTTAGCTATCACATGACTGAGTATCTGCACAGAACACTCCTCTCCTAGTGCTCCTTTGCTGTCTTGGTTTGGAAAGTGGACCCCAGTGAATCCCCTAAGACCACAGACTCTTTGAGAAAAGGGAACGCAATCCTGTGTTCTTACACCCCAAGCACTGGTGTGAGAGTCTCATGCAGGATAAGTAACACTGTGCAGAAATCATGAATAAGTGAGTCAATAAATTAATAAATAATGGAGAGTTTTTAGAAGACAACTTTATACTAAGATGAGGGACATTGACACTATCGTCTACCTTCCTGTGTGACACTGTGTGTGACAGCTCTTTCCTCTGTAAAATGGGTACAATAATATGCCCTCTGCCCTGTCATGGAGACTGTCAAGGGACTGTTCAGCTTGAATACAGCCAGATGACGTGGTTTTTGCCCACGTCTGTATCTCCATCAGTGACTGGGTCAAGGGACTGTTCAGCTTGAACAAAGCCAGATGACGTGGCTTTTGTCCAAGTCTATATCTGCATCAGTGACCAGCGTAGAGTACGTATTCCAAGGTTATTTGCTGAATGAGTAAATGATTCAGAACATTTTTCCCCCAGCCATTTCTAAGTTATTAAAAGCTGCCAACCCAACTTTCCATTGGATACACAATGAAGAGGTGGAGTTGTCCTGGTTTGGAGCAGGCTTCTCCCCCATCCTATAGGAATTAGCTGAAAACTGTGGTTTGGTTAGGGCTGGCCCTTCAGTTGGAGCCATGTTTATACATTCACTTGCTGGAGCCTAGAGAGGGTTAAACCTTGGGCAGCATGACCTGAGTGTTCTCCAACCCTGCCTTGCCCCATTACCTTGCCTCCAGCTGAGATTAGGCCATTAGTTTACTCATAAACAGGTGGCACACTTCGCCTGTGTGTCTGGAGATAAGGGCCACTTTGAAGCTGTAGCTCTGAAAGTGACACTCTGCACCCCCAGGCCTACCCACCGCTTTGGTCTCAGCAGTCTGGGAGGTTGTTCTTTGCAGGCAGCTCTGCCCTGTCCTTTGGAAACCTCTGTGCTTGTATCAAGACCCAGAATGGCCACACAGACAGAAATGGAATCCATGATAGGGCTTACAGAATATAAAGAGTCTTGGGCCAAGAGGGCACGGGTCAAGTCCTACAAACCCCAATCAGGGGAAGGTTGGAGAACCCTCATTCTAGGACTCAGACTGAAGTCTTCCAAAGGTGAAACTCAAGTAACGCCCTATTTCTAGTCCCATCTAAACTCTTTGGCCTTCCTCCTAGGTACTTCCTCCTTGCCAGGCAGATATTAGGAATAACCATACAACATCAGATTTCCTTTGACAATCCTGATTATGGTTTAACTTGACTCACTAAGACACACTAAACCCACAGGACAAATCTAGTTTACTGCTTGTTTTTGGATGGCCCATGGGCTAAGAATGGTTTTCACATTTTTAAATGACTGAGAAAAAAAAAGAACATTTTTGACATGTGAAAATTATGTGAAAGTCAAGTTTCAGGTCCATAAATAAAATTCTACTGGAATAAGCAAGGCTCATTCATTTACATATGGTTTATGTATGTAAATGATACATACATAAATGTATGAGTAGGTCTCATCGCTTAGCACTGCTTCTTGGTGCACAGAAAATCACAATGATGCCACACCTATCAGCTGTCAGTGTGAAACATATTTTCAGACACAAAATATGGTAAATCCATTGCAGATCAGCACTAACAGATAAACGTTTACAATTGACTGTGATGTGACAAAATACTAATTTTGAAATCCAATTAATGAAATATTATTCCCCCCCAAATAATTCCATCTTCTCATTAGCAAACCTGTATTTCAAGAAAATTGACTCAGTTGTTATTATTTTTTATTTTCATCAATAAAAATTTTGTGGTCTTTTCTTTTCTCTCTTGCATCTTCATAATATCCTAGATTTTGCCTCTTGGTCTACAAAGCCTAAAATGTTTACTATCTGGACATTTACAGAAAAAGTTTGCTGGCTTCTGACCTAGGCCATTGAACTATGTCAGAAATTGCATTATTTTAGTCTCCCAACTCCATGTCCTCAATGATCCTATATCCATGGAGAGGCTAGAAATCCTTTAAAGACCACGATCAAAATTTTTGGATTTCCTGCCTGATCACTCTTAGGAAACCATGAAAAATTAACAGGAAGACCCACTCACATGCATTTCTTGTCCTGGTTTCCTGGTCCACTCATCTCCCTTCCTGGCATAACCAGTGCCCCCTTGATACTCTCAGAGAAGTCTCTGGGACCTATCTAGGGCTCATTAATTTTCCTCTCCTCTGCTCTAACTTCCCATAGGAGAAATTTAATTAATCCTGGTCCCTTGATGGATCAACTGATACCAAACCAATGGAAAATTAACTCCCTTATTCAAATATTTATCAAGCATAGTGCTAGGGGCCAAATCAGTGAGAGATCCTACTTGGCATACACCCCAAACCCCAAAGAGCAGGATGGCTTGGGGGAACTGGACTGGAATCAGGAATCTTGAGCCTAGGTTGAGCTTGAACTCCACACTTCCTGTCTGTGTGACCTTCTTAAGTGGCTTGATCTTTCAGCCTGCACTTCCTCATCTGCAAAAGACAAAGCTCAGGCGGAGTTACCTCCAGGCTAGCTTGAAGATTTATTTTAAACTGGGTAAGTTGGCAATGAGGCACTCATCAGCAGGAAAGGCACTGAGGGTTGCCAATGGCGTCCTCGCTACCAACCACTGAAACCCAGTCCTGTAGATTTTTCCCATCACCAGTCTGGGACAAAATGTCTTTTTAAACCTTTGCAGCCACCATCCCCCCTCCTTCCTGCTGGCCCCTCAACCACATGCCCCCAAGGAGTTCTGGAGCAGGACTTACCTCCCACAGCCCTGGGCTCAGCCAAGCCCAATTTCTTCATCCAGGATCAATTATTTTTTTTCTCCTTACCTTAAAGAATAATAATGAATCATACTGCCAACCCCATAGTCCTTTCTATTATTCTCTCTGTCTGACTTTGGATTTCCTCTTGGGTTGTGTAATTTGGCCTTTACAATATCCTTTCCATGCTAACAAAAACGAAGCACTTGGGAGGAGGTGTTAGAGGAACGTTTGGTCTCCAAAGCCAGGAGTTTGGTGATTTCTTGCCTCCTACTCAGCCACTTCAGTCACCAAATCCTGCTACCCTTTTCTTTCTAAATTTCTCAATTCCACCCTCCTCCTTCCGAGGCCCTTAGCCATTGTCTAGGTTGATTGAACCAGCATCTGTCTCTTAGTTTCTTGGGACTCCAGTTTCTTCCCTGCTCCTCTCAGCAGTCACAGGGATCTTTCTCAGTGCAGGTCTGGTCACATGTTTCTTCCCTACTGCTTAAATCCTTCACAGCTCCCAACCACCTAAAGAATAAAATCTAAGTTTCTCACATTTTGGTAGCTTACAGTTGAATCTCACATGGTTTGTCCAAAGGAGTACTTTCTGAAACTGAATGGGATGTTTTTAGTAGGGACACATGCTCAGTCAGCCCTGAATCTGAGTTTAGGGTCCCTATAGATTGTTACTCTGCTCACCTCTTGAAATGGACATTTGTCATGTGTTTGCCAGCCATTCAAGCCCCATTTTCTTTTCTTTCTTTTTTTTTTTTTTTTTTTTTTTTGGTAAGAATTCCATGTGAATCTTAAAAAAAGTCAGGGCTCAGGTACCACCTCTCCTTATCCAGGCAGAGTGAAGGTGTAGGACCTCCACCAAATCAATTGGACATTGCCCCTTGGGCTTTGAGTTTTGAGGGCAACATGCAGGCACAGGTAAAGAAATTTCTGCTGAAGGAGTGACAAGGAGCCAACACTGGGGTTCTAACCACAGTGTCCCAGTGGTGTGATGCAAAGTGTAATTCCTGCACCTGGTCTTCCTTGGCCCTCACCTTTTTCTGAACACTGTTTTATAGCCTTACCTTTGAACCCACGAAACTGAAGAGCTTTCCCTTCTGTCATTTTCCACTTATGGTTATCTAGAGTGACTTTCTGTTGCTGCAAATAGATGCTGCCATCTCTGTCTCCTCTGTTCCTTGAGCTCGAAGCTCTGACCATCCTTCTTTGCATCGCTATAGACTTCTACCTACTGTTGATGGTGGGAGAGCAGCCAGTCCCATCATAGAAATGTTTTGTTACACAAGTCAATTAAATTCTCTTGGGTGGAAGTTTCTATCATTTGCTACCAAGAGTCCTGAACTAATACAGTCATTAAATAATAACTGTTATTAAATTTAGCAAACATCTGCTGAGTACCTACTATGATTTAGGCTCAAGGAGAGGCCAACACTGAACCTCATTGGCCATGAGTAATTTGCTCACCCTGGAGCTGTTTCCCAAGAGAAAAGTCAGGGTGCTGTTACCAGAAGGAGGAGGTGGGCTCTAGACGCTGAGCAGACAAACAAAACAATATCAAATACATGTTATCGTCATTGTTGTTTTGTTAATTTTGAAATGAAGAAAATTGCTTTCATCCGGAGATAAGGAACGCTGGAGTGGTAGCAGAGAGAAGCCAAGCTGTGGACGAGGTTTAGGCATGTGCCTTCCCCAGGGGAGGTTGATGCCAAATTCTCGGTGCTGGGAAGAGGGGACATGCTTGGTCATTCCCCGTGAGGTCTGCCATCAACCGACTTTCTGCTCACATCTACTTGGATTGCCCCACTGTAGGAATATTATCAGGGAGATTTGGGGAAAGAGAACATAGGATTGCTTTTAATATCCAGTTCCTTATACACCTTCCCACACTCCATTTATTCATTGATAGATTCAGGTTGCTCTCAAGGCTGAAATGCAGAGTTAAACACCTTGCCCTGTCTGGCCAAGTGGCTTTTATCAAGCCCTCCCTGTGTCCCTGTGCCTGTTTTCTCATCTGTAACATGGGGGAGAGTTTGAACTGCACTATTGACCTTGCAAGATTGTGTGAAGATCGAACCTGTGATTTCAGTTTTGAACACACTGATAAGAGCCTCATAGAAACATCAGCCAAAGTGATATCTAAGGATAAATGTGCTCCTGTCTCCACCTGACTGAAACCATATGGATGGTATCACATTGTAGGATGAATATGAGTTCTTCCAACGGTCCACAAAGCCCTGCCTAACCTGTCCCCTGCCAAGCCTCCAATATCATTGTATGTCTCTTTCTCCTTCATCAGCCTCCTTTCTGATCTTCAAGAAATGCAACTTTCCCAGGACTGGGTCTTGTGCTGGCTGCTCCCTCTGCCTGGCTCAGAGCTTTTCTCTGTTCTCATCTTTCAGGTTCAGCTCAAACCTTGTCCCTTCACAGAAACCTTCCCTGACACCTGGACCAAGTCAGATGCCCTGATGAACATACTTGTAGCATCTGTGCTTGTCCTTCTTAGCTTTGATTTCAATTGCAGTTAATTATTTGTATGATGAGTTGATGTATGTATGTCTGTCTTTCCTACTAGAATTTAAGTTCCTTGAAGAAAGGGACTGTAGGTGACTTAACCTATGTTGAGTCCCACCTTTCAAATGGAGATGCTCAATAAATATTTACCAAAAATTAAATTCCCTAGTTAGTAATAAATGCATTACTTAAGGACATTATTTAATTCCTTCTCCATAGTAGGTTTTGGGATAGATACCAGCCAATGTCATCTCTCTTGTCCAAATTAGTAGATTGGGTAGAAAATTCAAAGGCAGGTGGGATGAGTTAACAGGTTCACAGTCAAATGTGCACATTCAGAGAGAAACTGACATGGAAATAACCATCCCCTACTCACCTTCACACAGACAAATCATGCAGTAGCCATTTGGGCCTGACAGAGAAAATTCCTTTCTGGTAACATTCAGAAACTAAAAGTTCCTGAAGCCATATCCAACATTCTATCTGCAGATGGTTAATAAGCAATACTCTTTATTAATTCAGCAAGTAATTGTTGAGCACACCTACGGGGTGCCAGGCTCTGTGCTCTGTCCTGAGGTGGCTGCAATGAACCAGATGGACAGGAGCCTGCTATCAGGGAGTCTACAGGATGGTTGAGAAAACAGAAAACAAACAAGTAAATACATTAACTGGTCCTGAGCAAAATGTTTTCAAACAACCTGATCTTGATTAATTATCATCGGCCTCCCTGTAAATTAGGCCTGGGTAGCCCCCTTGTACAGAGAAGGGTCTGAGGTGCAGAGAGGAGGGATTCACATAAGCGAATGGGTGATGGCAGGGCTGGAATGTGTCCACTTTGTCACTCAGGGACATTGTTTCCCTCTTTGTCCAGCACATCCTACAGTCTGAGATTCAGATAGAATGAGTCAGCGGTTTTGGTGACTGAAATGGAGCTGAAATTTTACATAAGCAGGATTTATCGAAAGCAGACCAGATGTCATCAGCATCCTGCTGGAAACCAGGCTAATGCCATCTGTATTTTGGAAAAAACAACCACAATTAGAGCACTGCTGCCTGCACTTCAATTGGCACACTATTCAGGAGGGTTGCCGGCTGCTCCTGAGGTTGAGTGCTGAGCCCTTTGGTTGCCCTTCAGAGAGTCCTAAGCTTATTGTCTCCCATCTCTCCTTCTGTGCAAATTCTCAATCTCCTTCCCAAGGACTGTGAGGTCATACCAGCTTCTTCTCCTTCACCCTCCCGACCAGACTAGTCTTTTGGTCGTTCCTCAAACGTGCCCAGCTCATTTCCTCTCCGGGCTCTTTGTACTTTGCTGTTCCCACAGCCTCCAGGAATGCCTTTTTTTCAGATATTTCCATGGATGGCTCCTTCACATGTCTGGCTTCGCATGGCTGGCTGCTCAAATGTCACCTCTTCAGAGAGCCTTCTTGGACCTCCCTATCTTAAATAGTGTCCCCAGTCACTGTCTGAATCTTTACCCTGCTTTGGTTTAATTCATAGTAATAATCATCACTTGGCATCAGATTACATTTTGATATAATTGATATAAGCAATAACTTGCTTATGTTTTTATTGGTTGTTTCTCCCATTCGAAGGTGAGCTCCATGAGAACAGGGAATGTTTTCACTGCTGTATCTTCTATACCCAGATCAGCATGTGGCATAAAGTAAGTGCTAAGAAAATGTTGTTGACTGAATCAAATCAGAGCTAGAAGGACCCTCTCCCCTCACTCCGCAGATGAGCTATTTCATCCTTTTCATCTTATAAGGAGAAACTTTCCCTAGTTAGCATAAAAGGCCACCATTTGCATTGTAGCGAATGCAAGTGGCAGCTCCTGGAGCCCACACAGCTCAGGGGACTGCAATGTGAATGGCTCACGGAGTTGTGCAATAGGGCAAGCACAAGCCCTAAAATCAGACAGTTCTAAACTCCGACAGTTTAGATTCTGGCTCCGCCACTTATTGCCAATGGGGTATGAACTTCAACTCTTTGTGTGTCAGTTCTCTCATTTACAAGATGGGGATGGTAGAACTTGTTATGTAGGATTATTCTAAGGATTTGATAATATACACAAACTGCGTAGCAATGCAACTTACACATAGTAAGTGCTCAAATATAAAGATAAAACTACGTGTATCTATGCCTGATAAGAGTGTAAGTCAGATGCTGAGAGATACACGTAGATGCGATAGCAGGTAAATTAGTAAGTGGTAACCACTACTAACCCTAGCCAAGTGGTCACAAAAACCTTCAGGGCTAGATGGGTCACTAAGTGAGGGAAGCAGGCAGACTGGCCACGGGAAGGGAGTGCTCCACTGAATGGGTTAGCTGCTGCTCAGCTCCTGCCGTAGTTTGCCAGGGGAAGCTTGGTTCAGCATGGCCAGAGCTTCCTACTTTTCAGAGATGCCTAAGTCCTGATATTTGCCTGAAATCTCACAGGTTTCAAATATTGGCGGCTAATTCATTCAGTGCTCTGGAACCAGCCCCAGCAAGTGTTCTAACCAGCTTTGTCACTTCTAGTGTGAATTCCAAACATCTGCTTTTCTTTTAATCAACTTCACTGAGGTGTAATTTACCTGCAATAAAATGCATCTACTTTAAGTGTACAGATCCATGAGTTTTGGCAGATGTATATACTCACGTAATCATCAAAATAATCAAGATATAGAATGTTTCCATCATTCCAGAAGGTTCAGCAGGGTCCTTTCCCAAACAATATTCCCCTCTGCCCCCACCCCAGCCCCAGACAACTACTGATTTACTTTCTGTCACTAAAGATTTACTTTGCTTACTCTAGAATTCAACGTAGATGGAGTAATACAGAATGTACTTTTTTGTGTTTACTTTGTTTTACATAGCATGATGTTTAAAAATTATTTTTTGATTCAATTAGACTTGTTTTATGGCTCAGCACATGGAGGATATACCATATGCCCTTGAAAAGAATATGTATTCTGTACTGTTAGATGCAGTGTTCTGTAAATACTAGGTCAAAGTGGCTGCTAGTGTTGTTCAGATTCTCTGTCTTTAGTGATTTTTTGAGCTATTTGTTCTGTTGATTGGTGAGAGAAGGATGTTAAAATCTCCAAGCGAGTATGTGAAATTGTCTGCTTCTCCCTTTCATTCTGTCATTTTTTGCTTCATGTATGTAAAGCTTTTCTATTTATGAATATAGGCCCACCTGATGAATTGGTCATATAATCATTATGAAAGTCTCTTTATTGCTCTGGTAATACTCCTGGTCTTGAGGTCGATTTTACTTGATGTTAATATGTCCACTTCTGCCTTCTTAGTTACTATTTACATCCTCAACCTGTGTTCTTTCTGTTTAAAGTGTGTCTCTATAGATAGTATATAGTTGAGTTGTTTCTAAAAATCTATTCTGAAAACCTCTGCCATTTAATTGTAGTGTTTAGTTCGTTAAAAATTAAGGTAATTATTGATATGGTAGGATTTAAGGCTACTATTTTATGGTTTCCTCAAATTTTGGTTTTTTTTAAATCATTGATTTATAGATCAGTTTCTAAAAAAGATTATTTGAATATTTTTAAGAATTCTATTTCAGTGTATTCATTAGCTTTTTAGTTACACCTCTTTGCATTATTTTTCGTGGCTCTTTTAGGGGTTGCATCCTTAAGTTTTCACAGTTTATTTAGACTTAAGATTGTATCACTTCACAAAATATGTACATAATAACCTTGCACTCATAGAGACCCATTTACCTTCCCACCCCAGCCCCATGTTTTATGAAATACCGTAATTTGTATTATATCTACATACATATAGTGTATGTAATTTGTATTTTATCTATGTGCATTATAAATTCTATAATATGATGGAGTTTTTTTGGCTTCAGTTTGTGCATTTTTTAAAAATTAAAAAGAAAAAGTAGACTTTCATATTTACACAGATTTTTTTTCCATTTCTGATGTTCTTCATTCCTTCTGAAAGATTTGAGTTTCCATCTAGTATCATATCCCTTCAGCCTAAATAATTTTCTTTAGTTCAGATCTGCTGTCAATAAATTCTTTTAGTTCCTTTTATCTGAAAATGTCTTTTTATTACATTTCTTCTTTTTCAAAAAAAAACTTTATCAAGATATAATTCACATATCATACAATTTACCTGTTTAAAGCGTACAATTCAATTTTTTAGTATATTCACAAATAAGTGTAATCATCACTACAGTCAATTTTAGAACATTTTCATTACCCCAAAAGAAACCTAATACCCTCTAGTTATCACCTCCACATCCTCCCAAACCTCGTCAGTCCTAAGCAACAACTAATCTATTTTCTGTCACTATAGATTGCCCTGTTCTGGGCTTTCATATAAATGGAATCGTAAAATATATAGACTTTAGTAACTGGCTTCTTGCAGTCAGTATAATGTTTTCAATGTTCATCATACAGGTTGTAGCATGTATCAATGCTTTATTTATTTTTATAGCTCAATAATCCATTGTGTGGATATACCACAGTTTGTTTAACCACTTGCCCATTAATGGAGATTTGGGTTGTTTTTACCATTTGATTATTATAAATAATGCTGCCATAAATATTTGTGATACAAGTTTTTGTACAGACATGCTTCATTTCTCTTGGGTGATATCTAGGATCTGGTTCATATGGTAACTCAATGTTTAATCATTTGAGGAACTGCCAGACTGTTTCTCAAAGTAGCTACACCATTTCACATTCCCACCAGCAGTATATGAGGGTTCTAACTTCTCTACATCTTTGCTAACACTTGTTATTATCTGACTTCTTGAATCTAGCCATCTTAGTGGGTATGAAGTGGTACCTCATTGTGATTTTGATTTGCATTTCCCTGATTACTAATAGTATCAAACATCTTTATGTGCTTACTGACCATGTGTACATCTTTCTTGGAGAAATGTCTATTCAGAGACTTTGCTCCTTTTTAATTGGTTATTTGTCTTTTTAGAATTGAGCTGTAAGAGCTCTTTAGATAAGCTACATGCAAGTCCTTTATCAGATATATGATTTGTGAATATTTTCTCTCCTTCTGAGCATTGTTTTTTTTCACTTTCTTTTTGGTGTCCTTTGATGCACACAAGTTTTTCATTTTGATGTTGCTCGATGTATTAATCTTGTTATTTCCTATGCATTTAGTGCTGCATCTAAGAATCCTTTGCTAAATGGAAAGTCATGAAGATTTACTCCTATGTTCTCTTCTAAGAGTTTCATACTTCCAGCTCTTACATTTAAGTCCTTCCATTTTGAGTTAAATTTTGTACATGGTATGATACAAAGGTCAAATTTTATTCTTTTGCATGTGACTTTCCAGTTGTCCCAGCACCATTTACTGAAAAAATTATTCTCCCCCATTGAATGGTGTTGGCACCCTCGTCAAAAATGAGTTTCAATTAGATGTATAGGTTTATTTCTAAACTCTTAATCCTATTCCTTTGGTCCTTATGCCTATCGTTGTACTAATAGCATGCTGTCTTGATTATTGTTGATTTGCAGTCAGTTTTTCAGTCAGAAAGTGTGAGTTATTCTACTTTGTCTCTCTTTTTTAGAATTGTTTTGGCTATTCTGAGCCCCTTGCAATTTTATATAAATTTTGGGATTGGCTTGACAATTTCTATAAAGGAGCACCTAGGATTCTGGTAGGGAAGCCATTGAATCTATAGTTCAATTTGGGGAGTATTGGCATTTACCCATGTTAATTCTCCTGATCCATGAACATGGGATTACATTCATTCTTGAAGGAAGGATAGTTTTATTGGTTATAGAATTCTGAGTTAACAGATTTTTTTTTTCTTTCAGAACTTTAAAGATGTTGTTCTACTATGTTTTGGCTTCCATAGTTTGTGCTAAGAAGTCACTATTCATGGCTGGGTGCAGTGACTCACACCTGTAATCCTAGCACTTTGGGAGGCCAAGGTGGGCGGATGGCGAGGTCAGGAGATCGCAATCATCCTGGCCAACATGGTGAAACTCCGTCCCTACTAAGAATACAAAAATTAGCTGTGCTTGGTGGCACTCACCTGTAGTCCCAGCTACTTGGGAGGCTAAGGCAGGAGAATCTATTAAACCTAGGAGGCGGAGGTTGCAGTGAGCCAAGATCATAGATCATACCACTGCACTCCAACTTGGCAACAGAGTGAGACTGTGTCCCAAAAAACAAAACAAACAAACAAACAAAAACAAAAAAGAAGTCACTATTCATTTACATAAAATGTGCTATTTTCTCTGGCTAGTTTCAATTTTTTTGTATGTCTTTAGAGTTCAGAAGTTTGACTATGATGTGCATAGGTAAGATTTTATTTGTATTTATTTTGCTGAGGTCTGGAACCTGTAAATTGATGTATTTTACCAAATTGGGGGGGAAATTGGCTATTACTTTTTCAAGTATGTAGTTTTGGATCTACTTTCTTGCTTTTCTGCTTCTGAGACTCCAGTTACACACATGTTAAATCTATTGATATTGTTCCATAGGTCTAGAAATCTGTGTTCATCTTTTCTCTTCACCCCTTTCTTTAGATTGGAAAATTGTCTTCAACATTGGATTGGATAATTATCTTCAAATTGACTGATTCTTTCTCTGTCATCTCCATCCAGTTGTTAGGACCAGCTAGTGATTTTTAAAAGACATTTTATATGTTAGTTCTAGAATTTCCAGAATTTTGATTTTTCTACGCTTTCTCTTTTTTGTGCGTGATGTCCTAACTTTCCATTCATTACAATCGTCTTTCTCTTTCCTTGAGAAAAATTACTGTGTTCGTTTTCTATAGCTGCTGTACCAAATTACCACAGACTACTTGGTGTCTTAAGAACACAAATATATTATTTCACAATTTTGAAGGCCAGAAGTCTGAAACCAGTTTTATTGCACTAAAGTCAGTGTTGGCAGGGTTGGTACTTTCTGGAATATCTTGGGGAAATTCCATTTCATTGACTTTTTAAACTCGTTTAGCTGCCTGAATTTCTTGGCTCATGGTTCTTTCTTTATATCACTCTAGTCTCTTGCTTCTGTCTTCACAGTTCACACTCCCTCTTCTATAGTCAAATATTCCTCTGCCTCTCTCTTACAAAGACACATGTGATTGCATTTGGGATGTACATGGGTAATCCAGGAAAATTTCCATATTTTTGAGATCCTTTACTTAGTCATGCCTGCAAAATTTCTTTGTCATATAAGTAATATTCAAAAATTCCATGGATTAGGACCTGTGGATATTTAGGCAACATTATTCAACCTGCCACAGTCTTTCCTCTGGCACCTAATAATTCACATTCATTCCACATGAAAAATACATTTAAGCCATCTGACCATTCTCCCAAAGCCTATTATAACCACAGTTACAATAGCTACTTATCAATTTATCAATTCTAGTCTAATAATTCCATTATCGAGTCATATCAGGTCAGCCTTCTTTAATTATCTTTTCTTTTTAGAGTGAGTTACATTTTCCTGCTTCTTCATGTGATGAGTAATATTGGATTCTGTATTCTGGACATTGGAATGTTGTGAAAACCCTGCATTTTTGTATATTCCTCTGCAGAGTATTGAGATTTTGGTTTTCGTTGTTTGTTTGGTTTAGTAGGCAATTAACCTGATTTGGCTCAAACTGCAAATTTTGCATCTTGGGCTGCAGCTAAAATCCAAATTGAGTTCTTTTATTCTCATCTGTCTAGAGCCCATCCTGTACGTGCATGGTTCAGGAACCAGCCAGAGATTTGGGTAAAGATAAAAGATACAGTAAAGGCCTATGTATATACCACAAAACAGGTAACTCACCATGCAGATCCCTTTTTAAAATTAACCCCACTTGAGAGTTTGCCTGTTGTTTACTCTTCAGTGACTTTAGATCGTGGTGTTGTTTTGTTTTTGTTTTTCTCCACAAAGTTTATAGTTCGTTATCAATTCAAAGGTAGGATCTGGTAAGAGTAATTTAGCCAGAAGTAGAGGTGCATAGTGTTTTTAAACTTTATCCATGTCATTGCAAATATCAGAATACAGATACTCTAAATATTTGTTTACAAACCACTGTTTTTGAACACCTACTCTTCTCCAAGCACTTTGCATGATAATTTGATCTTACCAGATATGGGAGGCCAGGATTATTACTCTCAAGTTACAGATGAAGATCCTGAACTCAGTGGAGTTCTCATCGATCAAGGCCATACCCTCATGCTTGACTGAACTGGGCCTACCCGGTTCCAAGGTTCATGCTATTCCCACTACATCTTGCTAATCTAAATGGCAGGTTACTCTCTGAGATCTCCCTTCATACTTTACAGGAAATGGAGGGGTTGCAGAGGAGGCAAGAGTAACAGGACCACATGAGATATTTTCATTTAAACACTAAAACAGTATCTAGTGCTTAATATTAGCTTGGCAGAGAAGTAATTGTGGTTTTTGCCATGACTTTCAATGGCAAAATCTTCTGTGCCAATCTAATAGCTGTTAATTCCCTTCCCCTTTCTGATTGCTTTATATAGTGAGGTCTGGGAGGCTCACATTTCTACTCTACTTGTACATTGAAAAACTCTCTTCTGGAAATAGGTAATCCTAGCTAATGATTCAGGATGCTAGAATTCTTGTGCTAGCTCTGCTGCTAACTTGCTGTGTGGCTCTGGGAAGTCCGTTTCCTTCTCTGGGCTTGGGTTTTCTCCTTTGCACAGGGAAGGAGTTGGAAACCCTTGAAAGTGCCTGCCAGAAACTGTGTTCTGTAATTCCTGGAGACTCCGTTTTTTGGCCTCTGAGGGAAATCTAGAGTCAGGCAAACCTGCTGAGACAGTGGGACAGGTGGCCCTGCCACCCAGGTCTTGTCTTTTCAGTCCAAGCAGCCCAGTCAACAATGTCAATGCTGTGCTTTGCCTGGGCTGGTCAGAAAATGGTGAGGGGGGCCGCTGCAGACCTTTGGGATGGTTAGAGTCCTTAGGGTGGTTTGAGCTCTCAACTTTGAGCAGGGCCAGGAAGACAAAGTCTTCTCTGTAGCCTCTTGCTGGGGACAATGTAAACCACTTCACTCAGGCTAAAGGTAGAATCCCTGCAGGTGACAAGGGACCAGCCTTGCCTGAGGGGAGAGCCTAAGCAGCTTCATTCCCCTCTTATGCCTGTCAGCAGCATCTCCCACAGGTGCTGGTCAACCTACTCCTTCCAGAATGCAAGTCTCTCAGCAGCCCTGATGGAGCAGACACCCGGAAGGCCTCACAGGAGGGACCAACTGCTCCAACAGAGGCCGATGGTGCTGTCTCCCGTGGAGAAGAGAACAGGGGGGATCTGCCTTTTCCAAGTAACACACATTACTGTTTCTAGTAAGTTTTTTTTTCTGGCTGCCCGTGAATTTTTATACAGGAGAGAACACTGTTTGTAAAGCACCGGATTGAATGGATCGCAGACTGGATCTTGAACACAAGATTACTACTCCAGAATAAAAACTGTTGGCTGAGCAGTATGCAATTGTATATATGGTTATGTAATATGTTTCCATTTCCTTACTACACTCCTATGAAGTCCTTGTTGCTTGCAGGGAGACCAGCCTGGCCTTAACAATTTGCTTCTGTTAGTTCAGATGTGAAGTGATTAATGTTTATCATATACTTAAAACCTCTTTATGGTGACTGATACAGGCAGTTATTTTCCTATGTACACAGAATGTATCAAGAAGATCAAAGAACTCTAACAAAAGGCCCCATTTCCAGTTAATAGGTCTGAGTCTATTTGTGTTTAGATTGTAAAACTTCAGGAAAATCTAATGTGCTTGTTTCCCTGAACAAGAAATGTGACTTCCTAGTAATATCCTATGATTGCTAAGTGACTATTAAGGTAGCCAAATATCATCTTTTACTTACGCTTTACTTTAAAATTCCAAAGAGAGGTTGGTCAGATTGATCAATGTGATTTCCTCTCTAAGATTCTGTCTTCCAGGAGAGATTCCTTTCTCCTATGATTTTCTGCCTAGGGGAACCTCAAGATATCTATGGTACAAAAACCAAACATCTGTTTTAGCAAATAGCCAGATATCACAGTGAGGAGTATGTAAATCATCTTGATTATTTTACCATTCATCAGGGCAGAGATGGAAACCTTGTGAGTTGGGAACGTTGTTTTATTTTTACCAGTATCCTTGCCTTTTAGAAGGTATCTGTTAGGAGTACTTAAAGTAAAATGGGTTGCTTCTAAAATTGTGAGATGAGCTATAGGGCAGCTTTTCTACTTAATTAGCTTTTTTCATTTTGTATTTTCTGTTGAGAAAAGCTGAGTGGGACCTGAGCTATCCATTCATTGAAATATGCAGGTTGCTTAGAATCCTTTTAGAACTTAGCTAAGAACACTGTTTCTAGCCATTCCAAAAAGTAGAGCTAGATAATTTGTAAATTCAATGTCATGTTAATTATGATCAATTTCTTGTGTTCCTTTCTGTACTATGGGGATTTACCAAGCTCAACCACAGTTTATACCTCCAATAAAAGATTAACAATTAAAAATTTTTTCTACATACAAGTGAGGATAAAAACCTCATTATCTTCCCTACTCCACCCCCAATGCACCCGGGCTCCAAAATCCAAACTCATATATTCATTCTCCACTTCCAATCTAATATTAAATCACATTGATTATGTCTCAACAATATTTTTCTATTTGTTCCTTATTTTCTATTACCATTATCATTATATTAGCCCAGCCTCTCTTATTTCATTAATTAAGCATTTCTTTATTATACATTAAGTTAGTAATTCAACAAACATGTATTATTCACCTAGTAGGTACTAGGTGTTAGCAGGTGGAAATACCAGCAGTAATCAAGACGAAACCTTATGTTGGTACAGTCTTTTCACTCAAGTCACTGAAAAGCCTTTAAATAGGTCCTTTATGTATTTTCTGTCTCTACTCCAATACATTAAAAACACTATTGCAAAATTAATTTTATTTAAAGCTTCATTATAGCTCGAGGTAGCCTAACAATGTGGTCATAGTCTTCTTTCTAAGGTTATCTCACATTATTTTCTTAATTTTCCTACATTTTAAATAAATGCATCTGCTAGGTATACATTACCACGATCTCCAGCCTTTCCTTCAGTGGTTATGTTGTTTTTCTTCTTTTTTTTTTTTTTTTTTTTTTTTAATTTCAGTAGGTTTTGGAGAACAGGTGTTTGGTTACATGGATAAGTTCTGCTGTGGTGATTTCTGAGATTTTGGTATACCCATCACCTAGGCAGTATACGCTTTAGGTAAGGTTCAATCGTCCTTGGGTGATCTGGATTTTCAGGTTCCCCAGTGAGGATGTGTGTTCGGAGGTGGACTTTCCCCCCTCACACTTTGGGCACTCACCGTTTTTCAGCTGTCTCAGCTTTTGCAGCGGCAACCCTCTTCTTTCAAAGGTTCTGTGTATTCTTTTCATTTTCCTGGTATGCTCCCGCAGTAGTTCTTGGAGCAAAAGCTCACGATGTGAGTCTCCACATGCTGTTCTGTCCATCCAAGTGGGAGCTGCAAGTCAGTCCTACCTCCCATGCCCATGTTGTTCTCTCTGGGTCTGGTACTTTATCTCCAGCAACAGAGTTGCACCAAATTCGGTCACTCAAGCATTGCTCTTGCTGAGCGGTTTCTGTTGGTTGGTTTGTTTTAGCCATAGTCACATCTCACCTGCACTATCATTGACTTGCTATTATTTCTTTAAATCAGCTCTTTTTTTCTAAAATAAATTTATTTGAAAAGGAAACTTTATGTCATGACTTTAAAAAGTAAACCAGCCTCACTTCCCATATAGAGAAGGTAATTGTAAAAATAAATGCAAACTCTTCTTCAATTATTGTTGGATACTATTTCCTGCAAAGGGCTTAAAGCCTTTGTGGAAAAGGGAGATTGGCAGGTATTGGGAGGTGCTGACGACATGTGTGCATCAAGCTGGACTTTTCTCTTTGGATGAAAAGAGGAACGACTGAACCCAGTTAGAAAAGAACAGCTTTTTCCTCTGCGTCAGTGTTGTCTAATGCCTTATCCACAAGTCACCTAAAATCATCTGTGTATGCCAGTGCCGTGTGCCCCACGTGCCCAGAAACTCAGCCTTATCTCATTTTGTCTTCACAGCCGCTTGATGAACCTGTGGGGCGGGTCCAAATACCTCCATTTTAGACAAGAGAAACCCAAGGCCTCTCGGGGATTTGCCCAACAGCATGGTAGTAGCCAGGGTTTGAACTGGGAAAGTCACTCTCCAAAATATGTGATCTTTTCATTGTCTACTATATCCTGTTTCCCCTAGAAGTCCAGTTTTTGAGACTTGCACGTGGAAGAGCTGCATTCAAGAGCTTCCTCTCAGTTCTGTTGGCCCTAAGTTCATCCAATGTCTGTTTTCGCGCTGGTTAGTTCTTTCTCTCCTGCATAGCCACATGCTGTGAGCTGAATGGCGTCCACTCTCCCAGCACCTCGGCTCATTCATTTGTTAAAGCTCTAATCCCAGTGTGACTATGTTTGGAGACAGGGCTTTTGGGAGCTAGTTAAGGTTAAATGAGGTTACCAGGATGTCCTCCTAATCCCATAGCATTGATGGCCTTGTAAGCAGAAGAACTATCTCCCTCCCTCTCTCTCTCAGCCATGTAAGGACATAGCAAGAGGACTGCCATCTGCATGCCAGGAAAGGCCCCTCACCAGAATCTGACCATGCTGGCATCCTGATCTTGGATTTGCAGCTTCCAGTGTTATAAGAATATAAATTTCTGTTGTTAGGCAACCTGGTCTGTGGTATTTTATTATGGCAGTCCAAGCTTTCTCACATACCAAATTTGGGGAGTTTTTAAGTCTACATGAGCTCTGACATTTCCTCACCTGTACTCCATGACATTGGAGACAGCTCACATAACTACACCTGGTCCCCAAACCTGCTGCTTCACTAACAAAAGGCCTCAATTCTGTGTATGTCATCTGGGGAATGGAGATATTCCCTGTCCTCATTTACTTCTCAGGGTTCTTTGGGGCATCAAAATATGACCACGAACATAAAACAGATGGTCAAAGCTAAAGGAAGCCCAGCTTTCATTTTATTCTGCTCTTTCCTCTTCCAGTCAAGTAAACCAAAGTCCATAAGTGCCAGGACTGCATTAAATAGTGATAGAGTCAGCACTCAAATGCAGAGCATCTGACTTTCAATCCAGTGCTCTCTCCAAGGCACCAAAAGAAAGGAAGAGCCACTGGAGAAACTGGCATGTGACCAGGCGTGGTGGCTCACGCCTGTAATCCCAGCACTTTGGGAGGCCAAGCAGGCAGATCGTGAGGTAAGGAGTTCGTGACCAGCCTGACCAATATGGTGAAACCCTGTCTCTACTAAAGCTACAAAAATTAGCTGGGCATGGTGGCAGGGACCTGTAATCCCAGCTACTTGGGAGGCTGAAGTAGGAGAATCGCTTGAACCCAGGAGGCGGAGGTTGCAGTCAGCCAAGATTGTGCCACTGCACTCCAGTCTGGGTGACAGAGTGAGACTCCCGTCTCAAAAAAAAAAAAAAAAGAGAGAGAAAGTGACATATGACTAGTTTGTTTGCGGTAGCTAAAGAAAGATCATCTATGTCCTAACTCACCCTCCCTACATTAAGTAACGCATAGTATATATCCACATATCTAAGACATTTGACCCATCCTGTTTGGTATCTTTCTCCCTGCCCTCTCCCTGTGCAGGATATCATTGATATCGCTTCGGTTAGTTCTGCTAAATCTCTTTCATTCCTTTTCAGTAGCTGCATAGTCTTTCATCAGAATTATTATAAACCATGTCATGGTTTATTTATTCCATTTTTCTGATGGTAGACATTCAAGTTATTCCTGCATTTCACTAATATAAGCTTTGCACTAATATAAACATCTCTGTGAGGCACATCTTGCACATACATCTTGGCATACTCAGCCTCAAAATTAAACTCCTAGTAGAAAGATCCTCCAGTCAAAAGACATATACATTAGACATTTCCATGGTCATTATTGAAATCGCCCTTAAGATCGTTTTGCCTTGTTCTTCATCCAAGAATATATGAGACAAGGGCCCCTATTTCCTCCTATCCTTGACAGTTCTAGGCTTTGCTAATGTGTCAGTGGGAAGGAAATAATATCACTGTGGTCTTTTTTCTTTGATCATTTGTGAGACTAGGCTTCTTTTCATGTGTCTATTATCTATTTGCATTTCTTTGTTGGTGAAAATAGATTTGCCCATTTTCTGCTGGGAAAGTCTTTATCTTACTAATTTGCCAGAGATCTCCCTATAATACAGTTATTAAGTTTTTGACATGTATACTGTAACAGTTCTCTCCCTTTGTGTTTACTTTCCTACTCTGTTGATGGAGATTTTGCCGTACAGAAACAACTCATTTGTATGTAGTCGACTCTGTGCATTATTCTTTTATAATTCCTGCCCCCGTGGAAAAGTTACTCAATGTCTCTGAATACTGGTTTACTTCCATACCAAATACAAATAATGATAGTGTCAGCTTCAGTGGCATTGAGATTGTTAAGCAATCTATAGGAAGTACATAGGCCTGGCGTGGTGGCTCACACCTGTAATCCCAACACTCTGGGAGGCCGAGGTGGGTGGATCACCTGAGGTCAGGAGTTTGAGACCAGCCTGGCCAACATGGCGAAACCCCATCTCTACTAAAAATACAAAAATTAGCCAGGCATGGTGGCGGGCGCCTCTAGTCCCAGTTACTCGGGAGGCTGAGGCAGGAGAATCACTTGAACCCGGGAGGCGGAGGTTGCAGTGAGCCGAGATCACACCACTGCAGTCCAGCCTGGGTGACAGAGTGAGACCTCGTCTCAAAAAAAAAAAAAAAAAAAAAAAAAAAAAAAAAAGGAAGTACATAGTTCGTCCTAAACATGCAACAAATGTTAAATGTTGCTGTTACCTCATGTGCCTGAACTGAAAGAAAGCAGGAGAGTTCCCCCAAATAGTTATACCACCTCCAGGACACACCCTGCATTTTTGGCCTTCTGCTTGGGATTCCAAAGACTTCTGCAAGGGAGGAGCATATGTCCAATGGGTCATGTGGGGGCCCACAAGTAAAAGGAAGCAAATGGTGCCTGCAGCATTGCAATATTTCTGCCCCACAAGAACCTCAAAGAAGCACTGAATAGAGAAAGTCAGAGACAAAGGCCAATTTCATTGTGTTTTCACAGCAGCTCCTAAGGAGAATATCAAAAGGCAGATCAGCTGAAAAAGCAGCCCAGGTCTCTCTCCTTCTGGGCTGAAGGAAAGCAGGGGGCAGGCATGAAGTCCGTGTCTAGGGCAGGGGGTTGAGCCTCCCACAGAGACAAAGCTTGGGCCTGCTGTAATGTGCTGGCCGACGTGGCTTTCCTGATACGGATGCTATGTCCCTATGCTCTCTCTAGCAAGGAGACTGATGGTTCACTTGATGGCAGGCCTCACAGTGTCCATTTACAGGGGTGTGGGGGAGCCTAATATTTAAAGCGTGTAGACTGTGGTCTGAGATCTTGAGAGGCTGAGTAAACCCTGGGTGTCCCAGTTTCTGCATAGGTCAAATGGTTAAAATGTTCCCCCGGGCCCAGGGCATTGTGAAGATGACAGGAGACAACTGCATGTTCCATGAGTCCCCAGGGCCTAGTGCATGGCAGGGGCATAAATGCTGGCTACTTCCCTGCGACCCCTCCGCTCTCTCCTCAAATCCCCCTTCCTTTCCAGTCTTGTGCCTTGATCTCTGCTGGATCCTCCAGGAACTCCGAGGAGAGCTTCTCCCACCTTTTAACTCCCACAACACTCTCACCAGCTTGGCATTAGCTTTTCAGTAAGTCTGAGCATTTGTTTTTCTGACTCTCACGATTTATTTTATTTTATTTTATTTTAATTTTTTTGAGACAGAGTCTCACTCTGTTGCCCAGGCTGGAGTGAAGTGGCATGATCTCAGCTCACTGCAACCTCCGTCTCCTGGGCTCAGGTGATCCTCCCACCTCAGCCTCCTGAGTAGCTGAGACTATGGGCACACGCCACCACACCTGGCTATTTTTTTAAATCTTTTGTAGAGATGGGATTTCATTGTGTTGCCCAGGCTGGTCTCAAACTCCTGGACTCAAATGATCCTCCTGCCTCAGTCTCCCAAAGTGCTGGGATTACAGGTGGGAGCCACCACACCCAGCCTTGAATCTCACATTTTAGATAAGTCGTTGGTCTCACATTGATTCCCCTTTCTTTCAATGGTGGCTGCCTAAGAGCCATGTCTGTGCTAAGGGGACTCATTCCTCAGCCATAGCAGAAAGACCTCAGCTTGGGTCAGGTGTCCCTCAGGATCAGTCATCTGTGCTGGCGGGGGGACCATGGGACAATATGGCAGGTCTCTTGCACCCCTATCACTGGAAGCAGTGGTATCTAGCTGTGGTGGCCTGGGGTGACAATATGTCCACTGTACACAAGAGATAAACACAATGACCAAAAGCCACACCTAATATTTTATTAGCCACCAGACAATGACTGCTAGTATTTTATGTATAGTATTGCCCAACTTTTCCTCTTGCAACTTTGCCTACTAAAATAAATGGGATTATGAAATGTACGTATATTATACATATATATTCTGCTTTGAGGCCTACTTCCCCCAACCTCCACGTCACTTGGAAATGGAGGCACGCTAACTCAGGGCTTGGGGAGGATTCGAGTTTGGCTGTTGGAGGGTGAGAGTAAATTAGTGGTTTGAATCAGCTCACTTTCACCATCTTTCAGCTCCAGTCGCATCTCCTCCAGGCAGCCTTCCAGGTGGCCCTTTTCTCAGACCCTTTATGGATGCTGGACACCATGGCTTCAACATGGAGCCAAAGAGTAGGAGGCTAATCATGCAAGTGTCCATGCACAGCACTGCACACACGATTAAGGGCTTGGTAAATAACCAGTCCTTTACCCCTCCCTTCCTCTATCCCACCTTTTCCTCCCTCCCTGCCTCCCTCCCTCTCTCTTCTTCTCAGAGGAAGAGAACCAAAGGAGGGGCAGGCAGCCTCCATGGAAGCTACTGGGAGACCCCTTCTTGGCCTGCGACTCCCCTCAGCTGTGCCCTTCTGGGTGCTTGCAGAGTCACGCTTCCCATGAGCTCCTGGCGCTGCTACCAGGAACTCCTTGCAGGGCCACAGGCAAGAGTTGGCAGGGTCTTTGTGTTGTCAGAGCCCTAAACACTTTCTCCTTTCTGCTTGTGCCCATCATTGAATTTTGTGCTGAAGAAGACTGGAGACTTGAGGTTGTGGGCCTTGGTTCCCTTGGCCGGCTCCCTTCCGGGTTGGCTTGGGCTCTCCCTGGGCCCCTTCACACCTCGTTTCTGGCCCAGGCCCTCGCCCATTGCAGACCCACCTAGGGGAAGGAGTAGGAGCTGAAGAGCAGGCAGTGAGATGATCAATGGAGAGGGTGGTCTGTTTGGGCAAATTTGGTGACAGAGGGATCTAGTGTGATAAAGAATCCTAGTCTGGGCTTCAGGGACTTGCATTTTAATTCTGACTCTGACCTCACTGTCCTGGTGACATCTGTGGAGTGCCTTCCCTCCGAGCTGTAGGCTTCCTTTCTCTGCAGAGAGGGGCAGGCCTATCTTGGGTTTTCTAACAGTCTGACAGTCTGACACCATGTCCCATCCTTTTACTTTTTGTAGGCCACATGGAATCTGCCAGAAGTCTCCCTGTGGAAAAGGACTCCCAGGGAAAGGGCCTAAGGGCTTCTCAGGCAGCCCTGCTTCTTTTTCTCTTGGTTGTCATGATTTTGCTGTCCTGTGGTAAGTCCTGGGCTCCCCATTGCTAGATTCTGTGGAGAAGCACTTTAGCCAAGGCATCAATGGAACTGCTTGAGTCCTGACTGTGGCTGCTTTCTATCAAGGTATGAATCTCCCTGGGCCTCAGTTTTCTTACCTATACAATAATGGTAATAATAATACCTATGAAAATAATGGTATTGAGTGCACTGGATTCTTTTGAGGATTAAATACAATAAAGTAGGTCAAGTCCTAATGCAGTGCCTTGTACATGGTCAACCCATGATGAACGCTCTTATCATCATCATCACCATCATCGTCATCATCAATCATCATTGTCATTGTTGTTGTTATTTACCAGCTCCCCTCTGTCACTCCAAGGAAAGAGAGGCCCCAGGGTTTGAGTAGGCAGCGATGCAAATGGCCAGCTATTCCTGGTTTAAGCCCTCTCAGTGCACACCTAAAGAGAGAACTCCTAACAAAAAATCCAGCTTCAATGCACAAGTCCTGCAGCAGGCATTGTGTCAGGGACCCCAGGGGATCACCAGCGTACACACTTATGGGCTGCTGTAAGGATTAAAAAGGTCCCACCTACACAGCACTTGACCCAGGAACTGCCCACAGCCCTCAGTGAATTGCAGCCCATAGTACTGTTGTTACTGCCTCTAGCATTGGTCACATCTGAGACCATCCTGAAGCATGATGAGGTGCAGGGTCAGACAAACCTAGGTATGGACTGGATGTGGACTTCACGCGAATCTCTCAACCACTCGGACCCTCAGTTTTCTCATCTGTATAATGAGACTAGTACCCCCCCTCTTCGCAGGGTTGTTAGAATTAAATGATCAAGAGGTTTGCATGAACTATAAAGACTGGGATACGGTACTAATGGATTCCTTCCAAGACCCTATCCTCCCTTCCCAGACTCCCCTCTTTTCCTTGGGGGCTTTTGTCTGGGCTCCACACCAATGCAGAGGTGAAAAGAGTCTTGAGTCTTGATATGCATTCTTTCTCTGTCTCCTGTCCCAAATGCCTTCAGCTCCAGGCAGCAGTTGGCCCCCTGTTGAACGCACCAGGCAGTTGAGAGACAGGAAATCTCATAAAGAAGGCCCACGCTTCTGCACCACATTTTTTTTTTTAATTAAAAAGAAAATAAAACAAACAACACTTCCCAGGGTGTTCTGTGATGAAACATCACCGGCATAAAAAGTACTCACAAAAACAAGGAGAAATCCAGGAGATCACGCAGAGACCCCGTGTGAGGGTGGCCCGAGTCCCTCCCTTGAGGCCATTGTTTTCTCAGACAAACATCCACCTCTCCTGGGCTAAAAAAAAAAAAAAAAAAAAAAAAAAAAAAAAAAAAAAAGCAGCGCTTATCCAGCCTTGTTTCTCTTGGAAGACTCAGCCATCTCCAGCTCACTGGCCCATGACATGCACACAGGAAACTGGGCTTTACAAGATTTTACAGATGGGCACTGCTGGGGTGGGAGGATTTAGGGGTACACACCACTTCTCTCACTGAGCCCTGGATCTGCTCAAGGTTTCTGGGGGGCTAGGGAGCAATGATGTCTCTCCATGGGGATGCATTGCACATGTTACATGCATTGTTCTGCAGGGCCACCAGGGCTGAGTCTCCTGCACTAAGGCCACTGGTGACTTCCTTCCTTGAGTGGTAGCAAAAGGAGTGTCTGCAGGGAAGTTGGGGCAAGCAGAATAAGGTCTTGGACCAGGACAAGATGTGCCGGGGCTGACACTAAATGTTGGTGGACAGAAAGCAGCGGAGAGATTTTGCTCTATTTGCCATAGCAAGCTTTTCACACTGACCTTCCTTGGCTACTCAACCAGTTCTCTATCCCAGCCTCCAATCTCTGAGGATCACATAGAACTGGATTTGACTCTTAGCTCTGCCATTTACTAGTTTATATAACCCTGGAAATGTTACTTAACCTCCTTGAGCCTCAGTTTCCTCATCTGTTCAATGGGGAGGTTTGTGAACCTTACAGGGTGACTGTCAGTAGTAAGTGTGGCCAGTACAGAGCCTAGTACAGCACCTGCCACTGTTATTGCTGCTCTGCAGGTACCAGTATTTCCATTGCAAAGTTGGTGATTCTGTGTGTGGGCCTATGTGTGATAAACAGAAGCCTTAACCAGTGTTCTAGAAAGAGGGTGGATTCCTCGGAGGCTCCTGCTTATGTCTGGGCAGTTCCACAGTCATGGACCACCATGGGGCTGGCATGGAGGACCTCCACTGCTTTTCTTTCTGGCATGTCCATCTGGCTGAGGAGCTGTTCTGTACCTAGACCTCAGTGCCCTCCCTGGGGTAGAGGACACCATTGGTGTTGACACTGTTGTAGAAGTGAGGGCTGAACTGGCCGAGCACAGATCCTCCGTAGCCGAGCGTGTTGGTGGGCATGGAGTTTGCCCAGTCACCCCCACCGCCGTGGCTGCTGAGGTTGGTGAGCGGGGAGAAGGAGTTGAAGCTCAGTGAGTTCTGCCCCGTCTTGTCACTGGGCTCAGGGCTCAGTCCTGGTGTGGCCAAGGGGCGGCTCGTGGGGCTCCCCCCGCTCACATAGGCTGTCATAGAGGAGAGGAAGCTGTGAAGGCAAGGGGTGCCCGATGGGGGAGGGGAGGGCTGCTTCTCTGGGGAGCTGGTGGTGCCCCCTGGTGAGGCTCCATCCAAGATGTCCTGAGGCTCCGTGGTCTTGGGGCTGCCTGCCAGGAGACTGCTCTCTGTCTTCTCTAAGGCCAAGGTGGCTGTGCTGGAGGAAACATCTGATTTTCTCTTCCTTTTCCTGCGGAAATTTCCATTGTCGAACATCTTCTCACAGTTGGGGTCCAGGGTCCAGTAATTCCCTTTGCCTGATACAAAAGTGAAAGGGGGTAAGTAGAGAGGTGGACAAAACACTTTGCTTCTGTTCCTTCTTATTGTCATAAACTAAAAGACAAGGTGACAGATACAGGAAGACAGAGACCCAAAGGTAGGGACTGAGGAATGAAGGAATTCCATCAACTGATGGACCACACCACCTCCATCTTTCATTAAGCAGCCCATGACAGGGCCCTCTGGGACTGCAGCCGAGGGGCACAGGCATTAAGGAGTTTGCAATGTAGGTCTCTTTAAGAAGGATGAAGTACTGGGGGCAAGGATGCTGAGAGGCTGGGGGATGCAGGATGGAGGGCTTTCAATGCCGAAGGAAAAGAAGACTCAGGAAAAACTCTGGGACTCCCTAATAGTCCTAGGCTTGGAGTCTGAAGACAGACTTGAGTCCTGGCTTTGCTCCTCACTGACTGAGAGGCTTTGGGAGAACCTCAGTTTCCTAGTCTGAAAAGTGGGCCCGTTGCCCCTGTCTTCCTCAGGCTCACTGAGAACGATCGACACTGGATATGGAAAGGGGCTTTGCAGCTGGGAGGTACCATCTCGAGGGAAGTCCTGAACTCTTCCTGCTACCGTCTCTCAGCCTGAGGGTGACAGCAGTCCTTGGACAGAACACTTGCCCTCTTCTAGGGACAAACAGGCCTGGCGCTTGCCAACCTCAAATGGGGCAGAGTTGGGGTTCCTCTGAGCTATACCTTGGCTTCCTGCGGTGGAACAAAAATGGACTTTAATTCTGGGAAATGGATGCATGACTATTTAGTACACGCCTCTCTGCAGGTCTCTGAGTTTTAGAAATGCATCATTGGAAAGGAAAAGCTCACAATTTCTGATGTTAGAGAAAACTGAGTTTAAATTCAAGCTCCATCATATCACTTCATTCTGTGTCACCTCTGAGTGTTATTTTCCTAATCTGTAGAATGGGTTTAATAAGAGCTACCCTGCAGGGGTGTCATGGGGTTAAAGGAGGTTACATAAGTAGAAACAGGGCAGGCAGCAAAATGGGCCAATAGTGGCTGTTTAACCCAGGTCAGATCCTCTTCTCGGCAGTCTTGGGATGCCCTTGGGCTTTACTTGGTCCAGTCATTCATTCACCAAAGACTTTTTATGTGCTGGGTGCTGGAGATGCAGATGATCGTAATTCCTGCTGGCGATTAAGCGCTTGATAACACCAAAGACCTTGTGTACATTATCTCATCACCTCCACTGTAGCCTGCAAAGCAGATGCCATCACTATCCCTGGTTTTCTGATGAGGGAACTGAGGCTCTGAGGTCTAACCTGCTGGAGGTCACTGACTGGGCAGGACCACAGCCAGGACTGAAAACCCGATCTTCCCCCAGGCCCATGTTCTCCTCCACTGCTGAGCTCCCCTCTGCCCTGCCTGGTAGCATCCCCCAGTCTCTGGGGGGGCACAGCCCTTGTCAGAACTTTCTAGAATGGGGTCT